>NC_012878.2:48398300-48708275 GCF_000003195.3 Sorghum bicolor
CAGAAAAACAAGAATCAATAAAAATAAAATCTTTACCCATGTACAACGAGTTTATACCATCTCCAGCCGCACGCGGTGGAGCCTCCACCCTCTTTATCCTTCGAACAGAGACAGACTCTGCCTCATCACTGGATTCCTCTTGCCCACCCTTCGGCGGAGATCCTCCTCCAGCCAAAGCCTCCCGCGCAGGACTCCCAGCCACCGCAGGATTTGCCTCCCGCGCAGGACTCGCCTCAGGGACCTCCGCGTCGGAAGATTCCTCCCCAAGAAGGGACGCGAAAGGCGCGCGTACAGAAGAGACCGCGCGTGAGCCTTCAACCTCAGGAACTCCACCAGCAGAAGCAACCTCCGCAGGAACAGAAGCCCCCGAGTTAGACTCGGCAGCAGAAGAGCGAGCAGAGGAAGACTCCAAAGGAGTCTCCAGCACAACCTCCGCCTTGCGCTTCTTCGCAAGTTGCTTAACAGCACCACAACCCTTTCTTTTCTTAGCCTCCGCCGCGACAACGGCCTTGGATGAATCCTTCTTCTTCTCCAGGCCAAGCAGAACCTCCGGAGGAACGGCATAATCCTCATACTCGATCCCCAACTCTTCAAAAACGCGATTGAAACGCGGCATAGTCCCAAGTGCGGACTTCCGCTGGAGGTATTCCTTCTCTGAGATCTTTCCAACTATCCTCCGAGCAGAAACCTCCACGCGGTCAAGAAAAGATTCCTTCGTCTCATCCTCCGGCAAACCCGCGCCAAATCGAGGAAACGGCAACCCCTCCGGAGGACCAAAGACCGGTACTTGCACCATTTCAATGGTGAACTCGTCAGTCCTGCGGCCAAGGGGCCAGTAGTCGGCTGCAACCATCTCCTCGACCAGGTCCCGACCTCCGGAGTATCGGCAAGCCAGCGCAAAGGCCTTGTCGCAGGCCAATCGCGCCTCAAGCTGCTCCTCCGACACCGGTTTCGAAGGATCAACCTTCGAGACAGGCTTCAACTCCTTCATCAAGGATGCGTAAGGGTAAACCTTATCAACGCTACCATCATCCAAAGTCCTCGACGCAGCGGGGGTCTTCACGTAGAACCAGGCTCTCATCCAATCCTTCTCCCACTTGCCCTTTTGGCAGTAGGAGATCTCGCACCTTGGCCCAGGCATTGTGCGGCGCGGCATGAACGCGCAGCTTCCAAACTGCGCAATGCACTCAACACCTTCGGCATCCTTCACCTTCTTAGGCTGGCGCTGAAGTTCGAAATATGAGCAAAAAGTGTCAATGTGGGGCATGGCTCCGTAGGATTCACATGCCCATGAAAACTTGCTAAGGGTCAGTATCCCATTGGGGCTGAAATGCTGTAGCTCAACGTTGAAGCTCTCCATCACCTCGCGAAGGAAATGGTACGGAGGCATCCGAAGTCCGCAGGTAAAAAAGTCCCTGAATACAACAGCATAACCCTCTTCAGGCGCAGGCACCGTCTGACCCGCAGGAGGAGCCTTCGCACGGCCATCCTTGAAAAACCGCGCTTCAACCATGTCAGCGATATCCTCCGTCCTCACTGTCGACTCCCCAAACTCAAAGGTAATTGCAGCCATCTCCTCAAACTCCTTCGCGCTGATCAGATCACCAACAGAAGCTTCGACGTCGGACAACGTCTCCTCCAGGTCTTGAGCTGCTGCCACCTCAAGCATCCACTCCTCAAACCTCCGCAGCCAACCCCCAGACCTTACACTAAGAAAATTTCGCAAAGGACCAGAAAAATCTGACCTCGAAGGACGCGGCGGAGGAAGATGAGCCACCGTAAATCCTCCGACAAAACTTAGGAACTAAACACAGCAATAACACACGCGAGCGGTGCGAGCAAATGTGGCGAAGGAAAATGTGCAGGAAATGAGCGGCAGGGGTGAGAGCTGAGAGCCCCCCAGCATCCCTTTTTATAGGGGGGGGGCTGCGACCGCGCGGCCGTTGCGATTCCCCGCGCCCAACGGCTAAAAGCGGAGGACTCGGCCTGACCGTTGCGATTCACCAGCCCAAACGGCTAACTCCAACGGCTATAATACCCTTTGCACTCTAACGCGCGAAGGATAACAGCCTATCAGAAACAACAATGATCGAAGGATCCTGTCAAAACAAATGGCTAGGTAAAAGAAATATTTTTTCGAAGACGCTAACAAACACATCCTGCGCACCAGGGGGGAAGGCAGCAACCATGCTCGCAGCCTCCGCAGCGTGGCGTGTTTTTTAGCACATGGACCGCAGGAGTGCCATTAGCCCAAAAAGGGGGGAACTGTTGGGGAATGGCCGCATCCTTCCCCCTGGTAGCGTCTGAGGTTATCCTTCACCCGAGTAACCTCCGACCTGGTAGCGTCTAAGGCTATCCTCCACCCAGGAAACCTCCGTGCAGATGCATGCGGAGGACCCTGAGAAAGGCTAACGTTGACATGACTCTCGCTATGTTGAGCGTATGCAGGGACTGGAGCACCGGCGGAGATCTGCGGACGAAGAAGGGGGGAACCTTCGAGCTTTCCTATGGCGAAGGATGTTCGGGAGATGCGGCGGAGGAGATAAACCTCCGGCGCATCTGAGCCGAGCGGCCTCCGAAGTGGCCAACCCGAGCAACCTCCGACTCAGCCAGCTCACGGAACCTTCGACGCGGAAGAGTCGAAGGATCGACTGCCGGGCGAAGGATACGATCGTTCGACAGTCTGAAGCCCCGGACGAGGAGCGCGTGGAGAGCCTGTAGTGTGAAATTACGCAAGTAACTTGGGATCAGCAGACTGTGATGTACGAATATGCTGGAATATTCCCCCACCGTCACGGGGCATATCTGTAACTGTCTTAGGTCGGTTTCCGAGCCCTATAAAAGGAGCACGCCGACATTAATAAAGAGAGAGAGAGCATTCACTGTTTTCACCTACCGTTGAGCCTACTGTCCGTTGGAGCTCAAACCTCTCACGGCACCGAGTGAGAAGGTTCACGATTCACCGTACTGCTGGGGAGTGCGGCGAGCCTCTCCCCAACAGCGGCCGGAGGCACGCAGACGCAGAAGGGGATTTTCTTTACGAATTGGCAGACAGGGCGACGAACTGGACGGGCGGAGGCAGTGCTTATTAGTCTCTGCCCTCTGATTCCCCTCCGTGAAGCTCTCTTTTTGGGCTTAGCAGGCCGACCCAGCTAGATTGTGCACGGGAGGAAAAAAAGACATGGCTTTTTAACTCTTATTTGCATCAAATACGTATTATACATGTGTATTCATAAGACTTAATTTTTTCTCAAAAATATTGGGTGTACATCTGTACACCCATGTCCACGTACTGTGTCTGCTGGCCGGTGTAAAATTATCCCTGTCCCCTGACACGCGTGTCGAGCCACACCACCGTAAAATTTGTGGCCCCGGCCACTCCACTTTGTTCGTTACCAAGGCCTTGTTTAGTTTACCTTGAAAAACCAAAAAGTTTTCAAGATTTCCCGTCACATCGAATTTTGTGGCACCTGCATGAAACATTAAATATAGACGAAAACAAAAACTAATTACACAGTTTAGCTGTAAATCACAAGACGAATCTTTTGATCCTAGTTAATTTATTATTGTATAATATTTGTCACAAACAAACGAAAATACTACAGTACTAAAAACTTTTCACTTTTCGGAACTAAACAAGACCCGAGTTTTTAGGCGATGTCCCACCCGCTGCTGACCCGCACATCGACTACGGTAATACTTTTATTTATATTTAATAATTATTATTTAATCATAAACTAAGTAGTTTTAAAAGATTCGTCTAATAAAGTACATACAAACTATATAATTAATTAACTTTTTATTAAAAATTTTCGGGATGTAAACAAGACCGAGATTCCGCGTGACAAAATCCATGTGAAACAAATGTGACTCGTCATTCCATAGATGTGATTTTATTTCAACTCGTACGAAATTGGCCCTTTTTTGTTGCTTTGGAAAGAAAAATGGCTTTTCTTAGAAGGCAGTGACACAGCAACAACATACTATATAGCCTGCCCCATCCTTAGAAGGGAAAGGATGGCAACTTGTTGTGTAATGCAGGTTGGCTACAAGCGCTATTAGGCGGACACCAAACAATTCGCCTTTGTCCCACCGGCGACCCAGTTTTGTTAACTCCGTGTAAGGTCTCCTTCGGTTGTGCAAAAACCATCTCGTCCAAAGATTCCAAGCTAGAATGGTTAACTAATTTGTATAGACTTGATCAAGCTGAAATGATTTCTAGGCACATTCCAAGATAACTGAGGCCTAAGAGAAGTTACTTATGTATTATTATCATGATTTTAATCCAGTAGTATGGGTGTTTTTTTTTTCACCAATAATGATTTTTATAACATAATGCGTGCAGATATAGATGATAGCACATGAGACAATGATATTTATACCGGTCTAAGCATACCCTACGTCTAATGTGTGCAAACATATTATTTGTGGGATGCATAATAGGCTAATAGCTGCTGTGGTGATAAGGCTGTGGTGTCATGACACCTAAATTCATTTCATCTCGTGGCGAAAGGAGATTAAAAGAAGAGAGGAGTTTCTATATTAAACATAATTAATCCGTCATTAGCACATGTTAGTTACTATAGTAATTATGATTACTAATGAACTAATTAGGTTTAAAAGATTCTTCTTGTGATTTACAACCAAACTGTTCAATTAGTTTTTTATCTATATTTAATACTTTATGCATGTGTCGAAAGATTCATTGGTCGGGAAACTAAACAATAAGTGCATGTTTTTTGGTTGAACATCATGGCCGTTGGATGTAGATCAAACATCCATAGTTCATCTTTAATTAGGGATGAAAACAAATGAAATAAATCTCATCCCGCTCCATCATGTTCTGTTTCTATCTACTTTTATTTCGCCTCGTTTATGTATTTATTTATTTATGAAAAAATACGAAAACGGAATGAGATACTGGAGGAGAGGTCTGCTCATTTTGTGGGGATCCCCTTTTCATTTGAGGTTTACCTATATTTATCTCGTTTCCAATCTACGCGAGATATGCCTAATATTATATGTCCGTGTACTTTCCCCGTTCCCGAAAGAATAATTTTTTAGAGTTATGTTAAGTCAAATTTTAACTTTTTTTTTTAAAAAAAAATACTAAAATTTATAGTATCAAGTTAGTATCATTAGATTTATCATAAAATTCTCATTTTATATCATAAATATTGATACTTTTATTGACACGAATTCTAAGAATTAATTCTTTGGGAGAGAGAGGGGGAGTACTACGTTAAATACACCTATGAATCCGCAATTATGCATGTTAATGTGACACCACGCATGATATGCCAGTGTATATTTCACCGTTTACTTTGTAGTAGTTGTATATTATTGTATGACTTCATACAACATACTTCATTATTAAATCATGTGATTATATCGATCTCGTTTTTAGTCCTAGCTTCTCTCAACCCGATCTCGTTTTTAATCCTAGCCTTTTCAAATCTGATCCCATTTCCACAAAAAAAAAAACAAAAACGGAAACGAAAAAGGATTTTCCTGCCCATTTTCATTTGTTTCTATCCTGATACTCACTTTGGTTTGTAGGAACCTCTGCATTTTTTATGTAAAATGAAAATAAACTGATTTCTGTAAAATTCCTATACAAACCATCTCATATAAAGGTCAAAAGCCAGCAACAAAAGGTAGGCTAGGCACCCATTTTAATCATTAATAATGGCCTCCCCCCAGGCCCCCTTGACACCCCAGACTCAAATCAAATCTGCATTGTCCCTGCTCCAAAGCTTCAGCTTCAAGCATTAGCAACCTCCACCACCACCTCCTCCTCCTCCTCACCTGGAGTAGTAGCAAGCAGCAACACATCACAGCAGAGCTGAGCGGAGCGGAGTAGAGTAGAGTAGGGAGCTGGGCAGGGGAGCCCCAACCGCCAGACCCGCCGCGGCCATGCGTTTCACGGTGCTGCTCCTCGGCGTGGCCGCGCTGCTCTGCCTCGGCGGTGGCGGCCGTGCGGCGGCGTCCACGGACTTCAACTTCCCGGCGGTGTTCAACTTCGGGGACTCCAACTCCGACACCGGCGGCCGCGTGGCCGCCGGCTTCGAGGCCATCTTCCCGCCCTACGGCTCCACCTTCTTCGGCGGTCCCGCCGGCCGCTTCTGCGACGGCCGCCTCATCATCGACTTCCTCAGTACGCCCGCCTCTTGCTCCCTCTACCTCCTCAGACTCCATCTTGTTGAAATTCTCCCGTTAGTACTTAGTACACCAACTGCTACCACCTGCACTCCCGAGTGCACGGATGATTGTATTCTCCGTGAATTGCGCTTGCGCGAGTATAATCGTTCTGCGGCATGAATTCTTCAAGCTGCGTTGTTGATGTCCAGTTCTTGGCGCCCACCGAGTGTATGTAGCAACAAGAAATCGGTCCATGTGGTATTGCCTGTCTTTGATTCTTCAAGACATCTCGTCCAGTTCGTGCGGGCGGTTGTTGGGAAAAGGGCGATGGTCTGTGGCCGGACAGGACAAATACGCCCGTGTGGTGCAGTGGTGGTTAGGCAGTGGAGATTTGAGGCATCATTGCAACTTTGCAAATGGTCCTTGTCTCCCTGGTGGTTGTATGCTCTGTTCTAACACCCGTTGAGAAACTGTGTTGGGTGTATGTGGTCCAGTTCCTGCAATTAGCTGAGTTGCTGTTCGTCATGGCATTTTCGTAAGATTTGGTAGATCTGCAGGAAAGTGAGTGCTGCTTCTCGATGGAATTCTTAGTAATTAGTGTGAATTACTGTTTGTGTTTGCTTAGTTTCTGGTGAGATTTGGTTTGCCATAGGCCACTTCTTTCCTGGGTCTACTGATTGAACCCTCCCAGTCCCATGTGCTTGCATTTAAGCAACTTGGCAAGGACTATGGCTCACAACTGCTTTAGATTCTGGTGAAATCAATGAGAAGCTGTGGGGGTCCGAAGGAGTAACTATGAAGTAAGGAATTTGATTGTGCAGATTTATTTTTATTGTAAAGAATTACAGAAATGATATACAAAGTGATATTTATTATAGATAGAGCATCAAAAGGTTGAGTTGTTGGCCACTGCAATGTGCAGTGCTTACTGCAGTATCTGTTTGGTTGGCCAAAAACAAACTTAGACAGAGGTCTATACCTGACAAACATAGAAACTTTGTAGCAATTGAGTTTGCTAAGAGCCAAGTTTTCACCTCTCCCTTTTTTGTCACAGAGAATTTGTTGCCTGTTATCTCATTCTTATCTCGTAAACTTTTTCATGCAGTGGAGGCAATAGATATGCCACTCCTCAATGCGTATTTGGATTCTCTTGGTACACCAAGCTTTCGGACCGGTGTTAATTTTGCTCAAGCTGGATGTTCAATCACACCAGCAAAGCCAACATCAGTCAGCCCATTTTCATTTGGTCTCCAGATTAAGCAATTCTTTGCCTTCAAGGATAAAGTTACTAAGCTCCTGTCTAAAGGTATGAAAGTTTGCTGTTTAGGCGTCGCCTTCTAAAATTGTGGGTTACCAAGCAAGATAGGAATACCATCTGCCTATCCCATAAGCATAAGTGCATAACCTTCTCAGCAAAGCAATGGGCATCATCGTTGTAAATAAGAAGGCATAATGTAGAGTAATTTACAAAGAATACTAGCTCATTGCTTCTACAATTGATAACCAACCAAAGCCTTTTAAATTCAACAATGGAAACTACAGAGTTATGTTGGTGAAGTAACTTTATTTTACTTGTGCAGGAGATATGTACAGGAAATATATTCCTCAGGAAGATTACTTTTCAGAGGGACTCTACATGTTTGATATTGGGCAAAATGATCTTGCTGGTCAATTCTATTCAAAAACAGAGGACCAAGTCATTGCATCCATTCCAACTATTTTGTTGGAATTTGAAAATGGTCTCAAGGTTTGTAAAAATGTAGCACTTTTATCCTTGCAGCTTTCTATGACCCTTTCTTCAAAGCTGTTACTAATGTACAGGGATAAGGTTCTGATGTAATTCAATTAGGTCTCAAGTTCAGCAATTTCATTCTTTCCATACTCTTCTTCCGATATGCTGTCTTGGGTAAGATGGTGCTTCACACCTAACTCATTTTCTTTGTACCTTATTTCAGAAACTATATGACCAAGGTGCTAGGAAATTCTGGATTCACAACACAGGTCCCCTCGGCTGCTTACCTCAAAACATAGCCTTGTTTGGCAAAGACCCATCCCAATTGGATGAGCTTCACTGTGTAGCAAAGCACAACCGTGCTGCAAAACTTTTCAACATCCAGCTGCATGCGCTTTGCACAAAGTTGAGAGGAGAATTCGCTGGAGCCAGCATAACTTATGTGGACATCCACACAATCAAATACAACCTGATCGCCAACTACTCTCGATATGGTATGTAGCATACAGTTTCCATTTCGTGTGATTATCATGCATCCAGATCATTTCAGATTTGTCGGCATATTGTGGCACTACTATGAAAAGATGTATCTTGACTCTCGAGTGTTATGCTTGCTTTGAAGAGCAGTCTCGTAAACTTATAATAAAGTAGCACCATCAATCCTGAACAAGTGCTTGCAATAATAAACCCCACTAATACAGGTGGAAAAACAAAGATGCTTTAGTTTTGTGGGCATTCTACATCACTCTGCTTACATGTATACCGTTGATTTTTGTGCTGTGGATTGAGACATCTCACTCGAATGTTAGTGCTGTAGACGTCTTTCTGTGGATTGCCATTTCATATGAATGTTAGTGTTTTTTTGTTTGATGAACCGGTGAGGGAGCCCCTCACCCTTTTTTTTATTATAAATGAATGAAAGAATGGGTACAAGCAAGAAATACAAGGCAGCCAGGAATGTTAGTGTTTTATTAGGCCTGTTGCTGGCTCATCAGGAAACTAAAGCAGTTGTTTCTGTGAAGCATAACTGAAGAAGCAACTCTAATATCCAGTTTTGCTTTTCGACAGGGTTCGAGCATGCCACTCAAGCATGCTGTGGATATGGAGGTCCACCCCTGAACTATGATGGTAACGTACCATGTGGACAGACAGTGTCTGTGAATGGTAAGCTGGTAACTGCAAAAGGGTGCAGTGACACTACTGAATTCGTCAATTGGGATGGAATACACTACACAGAAGCTGCAAACTTCCATATTGCATCGCAGATCCTGACCGGGAAATACTCTGATCCTCCGTTTGTGGATAAGATGCCATTCGTCCTAAAACCTAGATTCTGATTAGCATACACTTACCTTTTTCCCCTTTACTCAACCACTTTAACAGCATTGGTTGCAGATACGATGTACTCCGTAGTTATTACTTGTCAATAACCATATATAGCATGATGTCAAAAATAAAATCATATATGGCTTGGTTTCAGTTGCCTATAGCTTCTTGTGCCTGTTTTTTATGATTACATCGCATTATCCAAGTTGACTAGTAAGGGTCTGTTTGTTTGGGCTTCTTGAGACCTTTTGGACATCAGCTTTTAAACTTTTCAAAAACTAAAAAAGCTCTTGAAAGACAAAAGCCAGAAGGTCACTGTAGTGAGCTTCAGTGACCTTCTGGGCTTTTAGCTTACGGGAGTTGTTCGACTTTTAAACATTCAAAAGCTTACGGGAGTTTCATGTTGCAACCAATGCTGAGCCACTGCGGCAATGAATTGCTGTCGATTTTCACAGAATGAACCCAGTATAATAAAAGCATACTAATATGCTACCACAAGAAAAATTAACCGGCGCGCACAGGTGTGCACTTGTATTAATCATTTTTTTCTGTTCACTTCTAAGAATTCCAACAGAAGAAGCTCAACCTGGGAGTTTAAAAATCCTCTTCAGTTTAACATTTACTGTACAGCACGCTATGGTTGACTCACTTCTTGGAAATGTAGGCGTAGTACTGCGCCATGGGCACGACGAAGGCGATGACGAGCAGGCCGCCGACGACGAGCGTGAACTGCCCGCGCTTCTCCTCCGTCTCCTCCTTGGTCTTGAAGTTGGACTCACGCTTGTTCTCCTTGAACGACGGGCCACCCGTGTCCGGCAGCCCTTCGATCGCCGCCGCCAGCCGCCTCGCCGTGCTGAAGATCGCCTCGTTGTACTTCTCGTCGGTCGCGAGCACTGCGGCAAGCAAATTAATTGCAAGTTAGGATCGGAGGCCCGACGGCGATCGAGGGTGGCTTGGCCTTAGCTAGATATACCTGGAAGGTTCTCAGACACGGTGGCGTCGAGAATCTGGTCGCCGACGGCCTGGATGAAGGCGGGGCCTCCGGTGACGGCGCCCTCCTTCTGGCTGGTGACGAGCACGACGATGCCCTTGTTGTTGCCCTCCTCAATCGTGGGGTACCACTTCTCCAGGACTTGGTCCGCGTACTCGAACGCGTCAGCTTTGCTCTGCGACACTCTTGATCCATGGGTCAGTGATCAGTCTAGCAAACGACTGCAATTGCAATGCCGGCGGGGGCGGCGTACGTACCGTGAGCTTGCGGACGGTGATGAAGTTGAGGCGGATGTTCTTGCGGGCCTCGAGGTCGCGGGCCAGCCGCTTGACGTCGGACTTGGTGACGCGGCTCAGCACGCCGGCGTCGTCCACCACGTACGAGTCCACGGGGGGCCCGTCGTTCAGCACGTCGAACTCCGACGCCACCGCCGGCGCGGGCGCCGGGGCCAGGCTGATGGCGAGCGACAGCGCGGCCGCCGCCAGGCCGTGGTGCAGGAACGACATCCAGCTCCTGCCGACGACGTCGATGCCGCCGTCTCCATTGGAGGAGGAGGTGGTGGCAGCGACGGCGGCGCCGGCGGCCTGTGGCCTCCTGAGCGCGCAGGAGACGACGACGGTGGACCTGGACGAGACGCTAGCGGTCAGAGACGGTCTCCTAGAGCCACGGAGTGATGGCGTGAACAATGTGGAGGGGGAGAGGAGGGTCTCCATTGCTGCCGCGGGGGGAGCTCGCTCGAGGAAGGAGGGGGGAGGAAGAGGAATCACGCTCGCATTGTGAGGGCGCAGATCACTGCCCACTCACTCGAGCTTCTGTCTGCGCCCGTCTGGTCTGGATTGTGATTGGGTGGCTGGGATTCTGGAGCCGGATAAGGTGCCGTAACAGCGTGGACAGCGCTTGTTCTGGTTGTGACAACTCACGAGTCATGGCGATGTCCACGTGTCAAGCTGATGCACTCAGGCGTTCACTAACTGATTGTAGGTGGTTAAAGTGTTGTACTAACTGCTAGGAGGATCTTCAAGTGCCCCATATTCCTTCACCAACCAGGTATTTTGAAAAAAAAGGAGGGAAAAAAATCATCTACAAGAGTTCCTCGTATCTCTTCATCTTTTCGCACTTGATAAACCACATCACATGCGTGTAAATATACGCGTGGCCTGGGAGCACATATCCGGAGAAGTAGAAGGAGGTGGTAAGGAAAAAAAAGAAAAAATAGGGTTTCAGGTGAGAAAATCACAAGACAAAGATCATGGAAATAAATTTAGGGTTCCTAATGCATAACATGAGACTATATCGTGGGAAAAAAAGTGTTGAGAAAAAAACTTTTAAGATAAAAATATAAGAAACTCTTGAAGATAACCTCTTTTTTCTCCCCATACTAATTTGGGAGTTGGCAAACACTATATTTTGAGAAACAAAATATAAGGAACACTTGGAGATGCTCTAAAGCCTTCTTGAACGCGCCTTTGGTGTGCTGCTCCAGTTTGCATATTAGACGTGCGAGTCCATGTCATACCAAACGATGATTTTGCAAAGGCGTCAAAACCACTAATAGAAGCTGCATACGCCTCATCTGTCAAAAATTCCAAGCAGCAGCCAAGACTCGTGTTATGGGAAACCATGATAGAAAAAACCTATGAATGATGAGACCCAGAATAAAGCTTGTATCAAAAGTTCGAAAGCAGCATCCTTGCCCGTGTAGTGAGACCAACGACTTCAAAGACATTCTCTTCTACGTGGAACATAAACTTTAGTTGAGGCTAACAAGACTATTGTTTGAGTCGGAGGTGCCTAAGGGCATCCACAAATGTTGCAAAAACTGGTATATAAGCCAACCAAAATAGTCCTGATGTATGTCCATTTTATGAAGTGTTATGTGTAGATATTCGAACTAAAATCCATATACATATAGATGGGCCACAAGCAAATAAAATATACTACTTTTTTTCTTCCTCTTCGATCGCTACCACACGTGTTTTGCTTTCTAAGGGCACATGCCCTCATAATATGGACCACAGAATTCGCTCTAAGATTCATGCCCAGCAGGAGAGAGACAACTTTCTATTGTTTGTCTCCTATTGAGTACGAATCTCAGTACGAATCATGTGGTTCACAATGTGAGGGTATGTACCCTTAGAGGCAAAAAAACTGTGTTCTGTCTATTGCATCCCACGAGTTCATCGAACGTCGCAGATCCATAGCAAGGCGATTGGCAAAAAGACTGACGATGAAACTGACGTGGAGGACGCGAGCGAAGGGGCCTGGAGACTAACCTCCCGTCAATGATGAGCTCTAGCTCAAAGAACACGGCGGCTACCCACACACAACAATGTCACAGCCCTAACTATCAAAGTGCGCAGCAAGGTCATCACCCTATATAGCCATCCATGCACCTACTAAGGCTATTCTTAATAAGGGGTTTCATGTTCTAGCTAGTTTCCAAGACATCTTCTTTTAGAAATAGTGCACAAGAGTTTCATCCTCATAAAACTCTCTCTGCTCCCATAAAACTTTTATCATCTTTCACTTTATTAATATAGTGTCATATCAGCATATTTAATGTCCATAAAACTCTAATAAAAATCATATTAAGACTAGCCTAAGGCCACCACTTGGCCATCGACACAGCAAGGCCACCGTCTTCGGACGTCCGTGCCCAGCGAGGGTTGTTGCAAAATGTCTTCGATTAAGGCCGATTCGGGGAACCAGACCAATTCGAGAGGGATGGGCAGAACCAGAGATGGCAGCGCCACAGCGCGAAGGAAGGTGGAGGCGAACATGTCTGCAAGGAATATAAATGTATTTTTTTATTGGTTGGTTTTGTCTTACAAATAACGTAACTTATATACATAGGTCCTGTTTGGATACTCTAGCTCGGCTGGAGGTTAGAGTTAGTTTTCTGAACTAGCTCTAGTCGAAGATGTGTTTGATGTAAGAGTTAGAATGACAATAAATATGGTTATCTACCATTTTACTCATTTAAACCATCTTGGTATCCGGATTTGGTGTGGTAGGCTCTCGTGCGAGCAGGGCACCAACGGCCATGGAGGGCACACGGGGAGGGCGAGCAAAGAGGGCGCGACCGTCAACTAACCTCGGTGGTGGATTGGTGCGGCGGCGGTACCGCAGTCGCCAGGATGATCCCGTGCGGTCTGAGTTAAAAAAAAGGAATTATTGTGGGTCCCATTAGAACTAGCCTAAATAATTACTTCTTTGAGGGGATAGTTTTTTTTGGGTGGGCTAGTTGCAAAAAACTAGCTCTAGCCCTCCTGTTTGGCTACTTTTGGGCTAGTTGAGCATAAACTAGCGCAAACTGGCTCTAGCCCCTGGATCCAAACAGGGCCATAAATTATGTTATTCTGTGATGCCCAGTAATATATATAGAATGCTTTATGATATATTTTATAATTTTCATGTAAATTTAAAAATAAAAAGTTATTTAGATATTTCTCTAAAAATTTAAAGGTATGGTACTAAGTTATTATCGTATAAAAAGTTATGTGCATATGTATAACTTTGTAATCTTTTATATAAAAGAAGTTATGGAAATGTTTTTTTTCTAAAAATGAGACGTGTGATTGACCATGTCGCTATTTTTTCCTTTTTGATAATAGTTACATCACTTGTTAATAACTAAAGAACAAAATTAGGAGATCATCGTTCTAAATACAATTTTTCTTTATATGCATAGCATGCCTAGCTAGCTTATATGTCGCTTAGGCCTTGTTTAGATGCAAAAAGTTTTTGGGTTTTGACACTGTAGCATTTTCGTTTTTATTTGACAAACATTGTCTAATTATGGAATAACTAGGCTTAAAAGATTCGTCTCGTGATTTACAGGTAAACTGTACAATTAGTTATTCCTTTTATCTATATTTAATACTTCATGCATGTGCCGCAAGATTCGATATGACGGAGAATCTTGTAAAGTTTTGGGTTTTTGGGTGTATCTAAACAAGACCTTAGTTTGCTTCCCTAATGCAATGTTCAATGAAAATATCTTGAAACCTTTATGTATCGCAGAAACTGAATTAAGCAATGATACCACTGTAGTACAGTCGGACTAGACAATCAATCAATCGCAACTTACATGTAGTGCTAACATGAAGGCGGGTTTTTTTTCCTTAAAGATACATGCCCTCACTCTCATACCTATTGAATTCGTTTTGAGTGTGAAAACACACATCTTACTGCTTTGCGATGTGTGTTTGCACACTTCTCAAAATGAATTCAATGAATGAAAGAGTGAGGACATCTACCCTCAAAGCAAAATAAACCTTACCGTGCTAACATCTTTCTTCCTTCAAAGCGTAGACTTCTACCATGGATCACTACTACAGAACAGGGCTTTGGACGATGCTCGAAATCTACAATTATCTCGGCTTTTTTGCGCCCCAGGGTTAAAAAGACCTTTAGTTCCGGCTCGTAAAATGCACCGGGACTAAAGGGTCCTACCCAAACGGCTACCTGTCAGGGCTGTCGGAGCAGGATCCTTTAGTCCCGGCTCGTGTTACGGACCAGGACTAAAGGGGTCCCTTTAGTCCCGGGGCAGGTCACCAGTCGGGACTAAAGATTTAGCCCCGGTTGTTGGCTTGCCCCGGGACTAAAGGGACCCATTTTAGTCCCTGTTCTTTCTTCAGCTCGGGAATAAAAGCCCACGCTATAAATCCCTTCCCTAACCGAGATCGAGCCCATTCAAATTTCAGTGAGCAGTTCTTACTTGTTCTTGCTCTTGCCATTGCTTGTTCTTCATCTCCGACACCCATTGATGATCTTCTTCGACGCCATCATTGTTTCCTCGGATCTAGGGGTAACTAACTTCATCCTCTCTTATCTTTTTGACGTTATTTTTTGTTCTTATGATTTCTCCTCCATTTTAAGCTCAAAATCAATTGTTATAGTTTGAATCGACATCGTCGGCGCCCATTGGTGATCTTCTTCGACTCGTCATTGACTCTTCGTGTTTAGAGGTAACTAGCTTCATCCTCCCATATTATCTAAATGTTGTTTTTGTTCTTGTGATTTCTCCACCATTTCGAGCTAAAATTTACTTGTTAGTTTGAATTCATAGCTTAAATTAGTATTCGTAGCTTAAATTAGTAACCATATATATAATATTTCATGGTTTGCTACAAATTAAAGAATTATAGTGTCTTTTTTAATCTTTCTTCTATATATAATTGAGATCATAAAAGGAATTTAATTAATAGGGTTCATCAAATCCACTTGTTAGCTAGACTTGTTAGTTTGAGCATGTACAAAGATTTTGAGCATAAAGTTCATCAAATTGACTTGATATTTTTTTATTGCTAGATAGTATCCATTATATTTTTCATGTTTAAAACAAGACAAGTATAGAATTTTTTTATAGTGTCTTTTTATTTTTTTTGTTAGAAAATATTATGTTTATAATAGAGAATAGACAAAAATTAAAATAAAATCATGCATAGTTTAAATAAATGAGTATGGATATAGTAAATGGCAACCGTGACCGGGTCCTTAATTAGTCTCTCATCACCGGATCCAAAGCGTCTGCGACCGGATTTTCCTCTCATTGCTTGCGGCGAGTGTAAGCAGAAGATTGTGAAGGAGTACCGAGTGAAAAAAGAGGGAATCAACAATGGTCGTATTGGTAGCAAAGAATACATATTGGAAAACCTATTGTATAAATAAAAAAAACTAAAAAAATAGAACTGAAAAGAAAAGAAAAAGAAAAAATAAGGAGCCCCTTTAGTCCCGGGTGGTATTACTAGTCGGGACTAAAGGGTGTTGCTGCGTGGCACCGCTGGTAGCACCCTTTAATCTCAGCGGGTAATACCGTTCGGGACTAAAGGGTGGGGTTTTGGCCCAGTTGCACGGAGCCGGAACTAAAAGGGGAGGCCTTTAGTCACGGAAACGTAGTCCCCGCTCAGAATCCAGGGCTAAAGTCCCTTCCCGACCGAGACTAAAGGCCGATTCTATAGCAGTAGATGCAAGGTGAGGGACATAAGTATCTGACGCTGCCACCATGCTCCCGAGCCATCTCTGATCATTGCTCCAGCAGCAAAAACCTTTCGTAGGTTTCTGTCAACCTTGACATAGCTTAGCTCCTTTTCTTTTTGCCAATTTATAATTCTTTGCTAGAGTAGCAATATAGATAGACCTGATCTTATCGTATGTTCTCTGCATACATGAGATGTTGTCTCTCCCACGGTCCCACACCAAAGGAACTAGCCTCCTGTTAGTAGGCCCTGTTTAAATTGGAGATAAAAAAATTTTTGAGTGTCACATCGGATGTGTCGGAAGGATGTCGGGAGGGGTTTTTAGAAACTAATAAAGAAAACAAATTACATAGCTCATCTGAAAATTGCAAGACAAATCTATTAAGCATAATTAATCTGTCATTAGCACATATGGGTTATTATAGCACTTAAGGCTAATCATAGACTAATTAGGCTTAAAAGATTCGTCTCGCGATTTTTAACTAAACTGTATAATTAGTTTATTTTTTATCTACATTTAATGTTCCATACATGTGACCAAAGATTCGATGGGATGGATCAAAATTTTTAGGTAGGGACTAAACAGGGCCAGCTCGGCCAAGCCTATCCCATAGGCCTTGAACTTGTTCTCCTCTTCGAATTACTACTCTAAATGATAGAGCCAGACCGATCCGTTTCCCGAAGTTGCGTGATCTTCTTCTAGACTACTAGGATCTTCGTACCACTATTATTGCTCGATCACGTGAGAATATCATATGCTTAATGTCCTCCGCCCTATACATTCCCGCACAACGGGCCACCACCATTGTTAATAATGTGTTTGTTGGCCAAGATCGCCCCGACATAGCATCAGTCCATGGAGAGCAGTCCATATGAAAATCTTGATCTTCCCTAGCACTTCAAGCTTCTACAAATTCTTTTCCAAACTTACGGTCTGCTCACGCAACGACCTTGGGCCACACTGATTCTTGGCCCAAATTTCTTTTTTCATTGGCCATGATAAACTGATCTCACTTAGAACATCAACGACCTTGGGCCACACTGATCAAATTTCTTTTTTCATTTGCCATGATAAGCTGTTCTCACTTAGAACATCACATTTCTATTATAGTGCCAGGCCACATAGTCTCTCTTCCCGGAGTGATTGGTATCTGTAGAATACGGTTTGCATCACACCCCAGAAGATAGACTGCACCAAGAATCTGTGTCCCACGTTGAGTCAATAGGTTTGATCAATTCATCCACTATTGTTAAGATATTATTTCCTCTAGGCGTTCGTATCTTTATGTTGTGATTGCCGAGAACCCAATTATCCTGCCAAATATTAATCTGCATGCTATCTCCAACCCTCCAAACCCACTAGTACATTTTGCCATATATGAGCTGCCACCTTTCAATCTTGCTTTCAACAGCTTATCGTCAGGATAGCAATGAGCTCTGAGCACCTTGGCACATAGAGATTCCCGACGAGAAGTCTCCAAACTTAGGCCTTGTTTAGTTCACCCTAAAAACTAAAAAGTTTTCAAAATTCCCGTCACATCGAATCTTACGGTACATGTATGAAGCATTAAATATAGATAAAAACAAAAACTAATTACACAGTTTACCTGTAAATCATGAGACGAATCTTTTCATCCTAGTTAGTTTATGATTGGACAATATTTACCACAAACAAACGAAAATGCTACAATAGCGAAATCCAAAAACTTTTTGCATCTAAACAAGGCCTTGCTAACATCGCCAAGTTGAAAGATTGCCTTTATGCTTACACCGTTCTTGTCAATAAATCCTCTTATAATCATGGTCATCATTCCACATATAACGTTGTTATTTCTTTGCAAATGTTTCTTAGAATTTTAAACACCATCATCGTATGAAGTGGTACAGCTTGAGCAATGAATTTAATGAGAATCTCCTTGACTCCCAAACTCAGTTCCTCATCAAACTCGAAGTTCTCACGTTAATCAGACATGCCACATCAGTTGGGCCTTGTTTAGTTTACCCCAATAATCAATTTTTTTTTAAGATTCTCCATCATATCAAATTTTACGGTACATGCATGAATCATTAAATATAAACAAAAACAAAAACTAATTATACAGTTATCTGTAAATTGTGAGATGAATCTTTTGAATATAGTTAGTCCATGATTGAACAAAAATTATCAAATGAAAATAAAAATGCTACGGTTCCCAAAACCCAAAAAATTTCGAAATTGAAAGGCCTTAACAAAAAATCACCACGTTTCTCTTCCAGTGGCCCCGCCTCAGCGCCACGTTTAGCGCCACACCGCTTATCCGAAATCACCCTCGTGTGCTCGCTCTCTCCACGGCTCCAAACCGCACTCGGCCCTCGTCTCCGCCGCTCGGCGCGGCGCCATGGCCCCCGCCGCGCTCCTCCCGCTCGCCCCATTGCCGCATCACCCGAACCCACCACGGCGACCTCTGTGCCGCTGCGGGGCCTCGCGCCGCGGCTTCACCGTCCACACCGCCATCGCCATTGCCTCGGCCTCCGCCTCCGCCTCCGTCTCCGCCCCCACCGCGGCCGCGGAGGCGACGTCACCATCTCCGCCCCCCTCGCCGCCAACGCAAACGCCTTCCTCTAACCCGGGATCCCCGGTGCTGGGCGGCATCGCGAACACGAGGTCCTGGTCGCAGTACTACGGCAGCGGCTTCTCCATCCGCGTGCCTCCGTCCTTCGACGACATCCTCGAGCCCGAGGTAATTACAAACCTGAACTGCTTCTTCTCTCCTACGTTCCATCTTCCTCCTGCGGTTAGGGTTGCTGGCCGTTGCGGGGTTGCGGGGGAGCTCAGTGTTTGGTTTCGAATTGGTGAATGCTGACTCCTTCAGTCCTTCCGCGTCTCAGGAGTACAACGCCGGGATGACATACTACGGCGACAAGGCCAAGCCCCGGGCGTACGCGGCCCGCTTCGCGTCTCCAGATAGGTAGGTAGGTAAGGCCTCGCTCTACTCCATGAACTGCGGACATTCCAGTTCTGTACATTTGTCTCAATTTCACAAGGATGCTGTAGGAATAAATTTTGGCGGTGATGTGTTGCACATGCTAAATGCGGAGTGCTCTCTGCTCCTTTGTTTGATGTAGGGATGAGCTCATAAGTGTGGTGATTAAGCCGTCAAATCAGCTCAAGATCACATTCCTAGAGGTTATAAGAGCTTTGCCATTTTAGTGTTTTTGCCAGAGATCTGTAACCCCCCTTGAATTTATCTGTTCTCTGCACTATATAGTAAAAAATTGGCATGACATTTCAGAGCAGGTCAAGTGATATGTGTTCTCACATCAGTTTAGAGCATTCTCTTGTATCCTTGAAATATACAAGATAGAACATAGACAAGCTTGTTAAAAGGAGTTCGAACATAGACAAACTTTGTAGACTCATAGCTTTCTTAATAATTATATCTGGCATTCTGGCATCAGAGTGAGTAGTCTGTAAGCTTGTCAATAGCTGATACGACACCCTTATAGACAAGCACTTGTATCATCACTTGAACTGGCTCTTATTACTTTTTAGTGCGATGAATTTCCAAAGTTTATTGAGGTTGAGTGTTTAACAATAAAAGGGCACACCAGCATAGGATTGAGTATGACCAAAACCTTCTATGTAAAGAAAGAGTCAATTGATAAGGCATTATCAGATGCATTGATGCTGCCACTGATTTGTTCACCATGAAGGAACTTTATATGGTTTGTGCATGACCATTTCTAAATGATGTTCCACAAATATTTGTTTGCAGGCAAAAGATATAACTGATTTGGGAACTCTAAAGGAGGCATCCAAGATATTTGTACCTGGTGATTTCTGTTATCTTAGAATTGGATGCTGCTCTGTTTTCTTTACAAACAAATTAGATGACAATGAATATGAAGCGTTCACATATTTCAAATATCAATGGTGAAAATTAATCAATGTTGAGCCTAGCTTCCTGTGGTTTGTGCATTCTAAATGAGACAGTTCATTTTATGATCAGCCTGACACATATTAACGTTTACAGTTTTGACTTACTTTGCGTCCAAGTTTATAAAGCTAGCAAAAATTGTGCCACTTACTGTCATGATTAGTTGCACAAATAGGAAGCCTGTTTTAGCCATTATGTTTTTCGAGACCTTTTTGTTTAACATTATATAGTGTCACTATTTCAAAATTTTCCCTTTTCATTACAGAAATATGGACTGAAAAGTTAAATTGCATTCTAACACACAAAGAAACATTGATAAGGAAAATATGAAGCGAGAATATAATATTAAATTCTAAAACATTGACATGATGTACTGATCTGGATGAATTGCCTTATATATTTTTGTTTTGTTTTGTAGCTGGTGCAAAAGTATTCTCAGCTCGAACAATTAGAGTTAAGGAAGAGGAGGATATTAGGTACTATATGATCTTTGTACTAGTTTTATAGAAAGAGTAATGTCCATCACCGGTCCCTAAACTTGTTCGCTTATGTCATCATAGTCCCTAAACTTGGAGATCTCCCGTATAGGTCATCAAACTTGTTCAATTGTGTCATCCCAGTCCTTAAACTTGGTTTTGAGTCTCATCTAAGTCAAAATAGGGCAAATCTAAAAACTCTATATCAAAAAATAGTTCATATCTTTTTCATATGAACTCGAATGAAGACAAACTTTATATAAAAACTGTAGCCATCAACACGATCTACAACTTTACAGTTGAAAGTTTTTAAATTAAAATTGTTTAGCGTCCCAAAATATTTTTGTAAGTTTATAGATTTTGAAATTTAAAATTTAAAATTAAATTTTGTGACACTAAACAACTTTAAATAAAAAACTTTTTAACTACAAAGTCGTAGATCGTATCGAGAACTATAACTATCATATAGACCATGTCAATATCCAAGAGACCAAGATTGTTGATAATTTTAAATTTTGAATTTCAAAATCTATAATCTTACAGTAATATGTTTGGACCATAAAAAGATTTAATTCAAAAACTTTTCAACTACAAAGTTGTAGATCGCGTCGAGGGCTACAATTTTGATATAAAGTTTGTCTTCATTCAAGTTCATATGAAAAAGTTATGAATTATTTTTTGATGTAGAATTTTTAGATCGTGCTGTTTTGACCGAGATGAGACTTAAAACCAAGTTTAGGGACCGAGATGACACAATTGAACAAGTTTGAGGACCTAAACGGGTTATTTCTAAGGGGGTGTTTGGTTGGGGTTGGTAAAGTTTAACAGTTACTGTAGCATTTTCGTCTTATTTGAAAATTAGGCTTAAAAGATTCGTCTCGCAAATTACTCTCTAGCTGTGTTTTTAGTTTCGTAAATAGACTATATTTAGTGCTCTATGCATGTGTCCAAACATTCGATGTGATGGGCGGTAAAGTTTACCGGAGGAAACCAAACACCCCCTAAGTTTAGGGACTGGATGACACAGATGAACAAGTTTGAGGACATTAACGGACTATTTGCGAGTTTAGGGACCGGGATGACATGACGGTACAAGTTTAGGAGACCGGTGGTGGACTTTACTCTTATAGAAAAATATCTAATTAAAAATATTCATAGTTATAAATAGCATCTAAATTCATAAATAGTTTTCCTTTGTAATTTGTTCACGAGTAATTTTTCCACAGGACATATTACTTCTATGAATTCAGTCTGGACAAGCAACACGTTGCTGTGATGGCTACCGTGAATAGTGGGAAGGTACTCAGCTGTTCTTTTGATTCACATTCTTAAATGAGTATTGATTCCTACGCATTTGCACTTTGAGTTGGATTATATCTACTCCATGTCTACTATGCTGCTTTCTGTTACTCCCTCTCCTGAAATATAAGGGATTTTCAGTTGTCTTAAGTGAAACCATCCTAATTTTGACCATCTTAACTATTGTTATTCTTTTCTGGAAACTTAGGATGGTTTGACTTAGAAAAAAACTGGAAATATCTTACATTTGAGGATGGAGGGAGTATATGTTTTCTTTCCTTCATCTATTTGTATCACTACTTTCTCTGTTTCTTTACTACTAGGGGCTTAGATTCTGATGTTTAAATTTTCCTTTGAGAATAGGCAAATGTACAACAGAACCATATAGGCACAACACATATATGAAAATCTTAGTTCTGCTATACTTAAACAGCTTGAAAGTTAGAAGGCACGCACTGGTTGTTTAAAATGATGGTGGGTCAAGGAGCTCTCCAACACAACATGCTGTTTTTCATGCTTTGCCATATCATTAGCGATCTGTATAGCACTAAATTTTGTCACCCCATAGAGCAAGATCAGCCATACTAGCGAAGCCAGGCAATTCCAAATTAAGAACCAGAATTTATCCTTAGTGTTGGAACAGGATACCATGGTATGTTTCATGGAATTGCTTTAGAGAGAAGTGCCAGTAAGCATGCAATATCTCGGAGACCTTATTGATCAACAGGGGGTCTGGGGGTCACTTGTGCTGGTTGAAGCAGAGCAATTAAGAAGCGAAAGCTAACTAGAATTACATAAAGAGACAACAAGAAGGAGTGCCATACTGTTGATGCAACACAAAGCATGACAGTACAGTAGTGGCCTATGGAAGGAGCATTAACAGACAGATTGGTGAAGCACATGAATAACATGTCAAAAGTTTAGATAAAAAAATGGAGGGAAAGGTACTAGCCATCATTCAGTGAGTTATCTAGGTAACGCGATTCATGGATGAGTTCTGAAGCTCAAAGAGGCAGATATTGGAACAATGTTTGAAAAATGGAAGGACTGTTCAAATAAATAGCTGTAAGAAGGTGCCATCAGAGCAAACTGAATGATTCAATGCTAAAATGAGCCATCTGAGAACCCAAGGGAGAGTAGTACCTGAGGAAGTAAGAGATGATATAACTAAACATGCAGATGATCAACAACCTGAAGGTCACTCAGAACTATCTGAAGCTAACCCAATAGATTAGTTCTCAACTCTCCTAATCACTGGCAAAGGCAGAATTAACGCCCTGAAGATGCACATGTCACATGTGATCTCTTAGCTAAGGATAAAGCTCCTAGCACTGCCCAGCAGATAACCTGGTCTCTTGCAGAGCTGCAGACAGAGAAACATCTTTGATATTCAGAGCAGTAAGAGCCACCATGGTGAGAAGCATGGAATGTGCAACAAGCTCAACCACAGTAGGACTGAACTCTGGGCAAAGATGCGCAAGGAAGTTAATCAAGTCATACTTCTGATTAAATTTCTCCTTGGCTGCGGAACAGTCACAACCAGGATGGCCTTTGGCATCACGCAGTCCAACTGTCATGTGATATGCGTGAATGCATTGTAAAACTCCTGGATGGACATGTCATGCTGCCGCAGATTATGGTGCCTCTCCAGAAGAGAAACGCGAAGTGCTCAATTATGCGTATAACACTGCTGAAGATACTCCCACATATCTCGAGCTGATGAGACCAATAAATTGTAGCTTGATTGGCTCTTACATGCTCATACGATCGTCACTGACCCTCCAGGCTGCAGCAGTCTCTGCATCAACCTCCTCAACAGGAGCCTTGTCAGTGAGATGATGTACCTGACCAATACCCCTGAGTAGCACACACACTGTAGATGCCATAGGTGATAATTCTGGTCATTCAGCTTGCTAATAATATCAGCATAGCATCATGAGAGGCCATAGACTAGGACAGCAGCAAGGACAAGCCACAGCAGTGTGAATTGTGAGAAACAGGTGCAGCAGTCAGTCACAAGTCACAGCACACGGACAAGTCCGTAAAGCAGGACCAGATGCACAATGCAGCGGCACCAATCACTTTTGACTCTTTGACCAAAGGCCAAAAGAAAGTAGAAGAATCCAGTGAAACATCCCTTGCTATAAGCTGTTATAATCAGCAGCCGCACGACATGACACAAGTTTGCAGATGTCTTCAGGCAGTGGAAGATTAGGTGGCTGCAGATTTCTCCAGCGGTGGTAGCTGCAGCAGGATGGCCCTGGGCAACGGCGCTTCACTGAGCGCCTAGAGCACCGCCCGAGTCTGGACTTCAGATGCCGGAGTCTGGGGTGGGAAGAGACTGGTATTCAAATCAGGCCGCCAGGAAAGTCCCTGCCGGCAGCACTCTATCAGATTGCACTGCTAGCAGCCGCTGAAGGCGACTCCAGTACAGATACTGACACAACTACAGCAACTGGTTTTGGAGGGCAGCAACCAGCAGAGAGCCGGCTGACTTGCTGGTGGAATAATAATCAGATCAACGACAGAGGACAGTTTCGGCCTAGGCCCTTAACGTTAGACCCAAGCAGGCATGGCGAGATGTTCAATGGGCCAGCCTGCCCAGACATATATGGGCCAAATATATTACTGTACCACGTATATCAAGTCATTCTCTTTATTCTGGCCAGGGAAGTAATTTATCAAACTTTTGTTCCTATCATATCAAAATACAAAGTAATCAAACTTTGTATTTTCAAAATAACCCTTAATTTGTTGAACTGAAACTTATGTTAATCTTTAGCTAGTTCTTATAGAACTCACCTTATTACCTTAGACAATTGCATTTTCTTCCTGATTCTTCAATTTTCTTGAATTTTGTGTTGTCATGTGGTGACAGACGTACATTGCCGGCGCTACTGCTCCAGAGATGAAATGGGGTGACGACGGCGTGAAGTTGCGTTCGGCTGCCGTATCTCTATCCGTTTCATGAATGATTGTGCAAAAGATGACAAGAAAAAGGATTGGGATACAATTCTCGGATTCAGCAGTATGCATAGAGAGATCGATTACTATCCTAGTCATGGAAAGAAGGTAAATAGATTTATTAGTCGGCAAAAGCAACAAAGCACTGGATGAGACTGCACAAGGTTTCAGTCAAGTCTGTAAACGATTTTGGAAGTGGATATATATTTATGAAGACTGGCATCATAAGTGAAATTTGATTATTGAAATCTTGTTTACCTACAACTGATATGTTCATTCTAAATTGTAAGCTGTTTTCATTTTGTTTTAAGTCAAACTTTTCTAGTCTTGGCAATGTACACACAAATCTACAATATTCCCCCATTGCAAATTATAAGTCGTTCAAACATAGCAAATTCGATGTACAAAAAAAACAAAGCGGCTTATAATTTAAAATGAAGAGAGTATCAAATAAAATTTATCGGCTACACTATGGAATTTAATTTGAAAATGTATTTAATTGATATTGTAGACGTTGATTGTATAAACTTGGTCAAAGTTAGACCAGTTGGCTTTAGACAAAAATAAGTTCTCTTAGGACAAGTTAGAAGACTACTCTTTACACAATTCTAATAGCTTGATTTCTCATGTGCATAGTAACTGGGCACCATTCCTCGGACTCAACATTCATGCAAGCAAGTGGCCAGTTAATCGAGTGTGTGAGCAAGATAAGTAAACCAAACATATGATCTCAATGGATGCAGAAGTAAGGGCATCTGCAATGGTTAGAGCTAGTTATTAGTTCTAAGCCAACTTCTTAAATACTGCTAACTTTTATCACATAGTTTAGCTTTTAACATAGATTGTCTTACATGACACTCACATAACCTTGAAGTACTCCCTCCGTCCCTGAAAGCTACAACTTTTAGAGTTGTCCTAAGTCAAACTTTTAAAACATTGACCAAATTTATAGAAAAAAACACTAAGATTTATAGTACCAAATTAATATCATTAGATTTATCATTGAATATATTTTCATAAGATACTCATTTTATTTCATAGATATTGATGCTTTTTTATATAAAGTTGGTCAAAGTTAAAAAAAGTTTGACTGACACGGATTTTAGGACTTGAAGCTTTTAGGGACAGAGGGAGTATATGCAAGAGCTTAGTTCTTGGTCAAAGAGTTAATTTTTCTCTCTTATATTAAAATATAAGAAAAATGCTTAGAGTTAGCTTAGGTGCCCTAAATGTCTTTCTTGGTCTTTGTGCCCAAGATGGTCGCGCCTTATTAGGCAGAGAGAGAGAGAGAGAGAGTACTCACCAAAACACTTGGAACTTATTAATTTCAATAGAATATTTAGTGAAATTTGAGTTTGGGCTCCAAATTCAAGAGGTCGTTGAAATCAAGGTGAAAAAAGACTGTCAGACATTCTCGTCGAATCGCTCGGGCGATAGAGCAAGACATTCTACTATGGTGATGACCATGGCTCATCCTTGATCAGGGCAAGAACTTATTGGAAAAGTTGTCGTTCAACTTCCACTTCCGCCGAGGGAGCATCAACTTTAGCCATTGCCTCAATTACTGAGGATGTGGCAGCGCCTTGAAGGTGGAGGAAGAAGGTAGAGGGGTGAGCATGATGACAACAATATGGTGCTGCACAGGGATTGGAATGTGGAGATTCAGAAAGAGGGGCAATATGGATAGAGTGCTAAAAACGAACATGTAGACTTCTCCTTGTCAGGACCGAAGCCACATTCAGCATTGAAGACGCGAGGGGCAAAGTGGGTCTGAAATAGCGTCTTAAGGGCAGTCCCAATAGATGATTTCTAGTTGTAGAATCCAAAGATAATTAATGTCTATAGAAACTATCCTCCTCAACCCATTGTTTTCATAGCAATATTTATTCAAAGGATAAATTAAATGATGCATTGAAATGAGATGGATCAATTATGGCAACAACTCTCTACAGCACACACGATGCCACATTTTCATGTTTAAACAGACATCAACAAATCAGACGCTGGAAAGAAAGGAAAACAATCAGGTTGCCACCGGTAATATTGTGTAGTAATCTTTAAAAAATACAAGGCTAAACCACTAGGATTTGTATTGCTGAATGTACACTATAAAAATATTATGTGTCATATTAACATAGAGAACATGGCAGCAGCAGCATGGAGTAGTTTATCCTACCACTTGATCTGGGGAAAAATACAATCATTTAGAGCACTGTCGCCATCTCTTGGACACTACAACTTTAACTTTCACTGGAGCCCATCGGAGATGACAAGCAGGAAAGCCTGCGGCTTGAAGATTTGGAAGAGGTGGAGATGCTGCTGCTGCCAGGACGGCAGGATTACCGGCGTCAGAGGTGGATCCATGTGCAGCAGGAGCACTGACGCGAGGGGAAAGAGTCACGCGGGAAACTAGAGTGGAGAGCGCGTGTGCCGGCGGCGGCGACGCAGCGGATCTGCATAGACTCGACTGGTTTCTCCCCAACGGGATTTGGGCGATTTCTTCACGTCTCGATTCCAGGGAAGACTCGGTTTCGTGGTGGAGAAACCGTTTCTCTCTTTTGCCCTCTCTTTCCTCATTAATTCACTTGCCACATCAGCAAAACATTTATGTTACAGCCTAATTAATAGATATAGAAACCACTATAAATACACCATTGGGACTGCCCTAATAGTCCAGGACATGTATGATATCCCGAGACTAACTTGGTAAAACTCATGTACCAAACACGCTCTAAGATATAGCTAAGATTGACATCCAACAAGTGAGCAACACAAGATGCATCTTTTACCTATATATATATAGGACTCCAAACTCAGCATGAGATGCATGCATGGCAACATCCATCAGGTTCTTCCCGGAACGGAAAAAAAGGGGGGAAAGGATGAAAACAAAAGGAAAACCCTGTCCTGATTCTGAATTCACCTATCCCTAGTAGACCCATACTCTTCTACCGCTTCTGAACTCCGCTACTCACTCACAAAGTCACAAGTCACAAACCCGGCTAAATTACAGGCGGACCAAAAGCCCTCGAGAAAAGAAAAAAAAACACACACACACAGGTCACCAAAATACACAGACGTTCAAACTCAACTGCCCGCGCGTTTTGACCATTTCTTCTTCTTCTTCTTCTTCTTCTTCTTCTTCTTCTTCTTCTTCTTCTTCTTCTTTTCTTTTCTTTTTTTTCCTTTTTTTTTTGCCTCGACGACGAGAGAAAAAACACTCCAATAACCCTACGAATTAAACGGTGGCTCATTGCATCGGGTCCTACTTGGTTCGACGGCGACGTGACGTCGGGCGGGTCCTCAGCCCTGCGCCTCGATGGGCGACATCATCGCCGAGAACCGGCGCTTCTGGATGCGCGGCGGAAGGTGCTTGTTGTACCGCTTCGGCCCGACCGTCCACGGCAGGAACACGCCGGTGCCGCTGCGGCCCATCCGCTTGCTGATGTTGCCGCCGCCGGTGCCCGACGAGGCCATCACCATGGGCCTCGCAGGCGCTGCGGCCACCATCATGACGGGCGCGCGCATGGCCATGCCCCAGGCCGCGGGCGCCAGCACGGCCTGCGGTGTCGGGGCATAACCGATGATGGCACCGCTGACCGGGGGCTTCTGCGTCATGCACGCGGGCGCCGCCACCTGGGAGCCAGTGGCCGGCTGCGGCTGCCAGGGCGTCATAGCCTTGGTGGGGGACGGGAGTGGGCTCAGGTCCACCGGCGTGGATGGCCTCACCCTTGCGAACGTGATGCTCACGCGCCGGTTGGACGACGGACACACCACATGGCGCGCCATGTCGGCACTGTTCCCACGCATCACTAATAGGGACCTGCAGGTTTTCGGAGCGCAATTCCATGGCACATGAGCCTTATGTTTCATCTTAGATAGTATGATTAAATAGATAACGCAATTGTTAAGCTTACCCTTGCTTTAGTGAGAGTGTGAGAGGTCCCTTGTAGTTGCCGTTGCTGTCAGTGACGAGTGACCTGCCAAATGCCATCGTAGTTTCAGACAGCAGAAGAGTGCAAATGGGGTTGTCCAGATGGGGAGGCTTGAAGTAGGGCTGCGAATGTTCATCCTGCGAAACAGATTAACTGACTTGTGAGAACCTAAAATAACACTTGCTCAAGGAAGGGATATTTGCTGTTTGTAAAACTGAGCTATCTATCCACGCCCCGTAGAGAACACAGATGTCCAGGTAGTAACAATTTCTTAGGGTTAATAACAAATTTGTGTCAGTAAGGTAACATCTTTTTTCTTCAGTTTGTGAGCCCTGTAATCTCAACCCCAGTTTTTGTTACTCACTAAATCAAATGTAAAGTTGACAGTCAGACAAATGTTTTTCAATTCTGTTTTTACCCGGCCCCACAATTGGCCAATTGTAGGTTCACTAGAGGATAGTTAACAGAGTGTTTTAAGAGATACATAAAATAAAATTCAAATTTAAACCACTCTCAGTGTGTTATAATTCTAAAATTCTTTATTATTCTATACAGAGGGTGAATGGCCGTAGTTCTGAAAGAGGCCAACTTTATTCAACTCGGGTGAAAGGTACAAGATCTGCACAGATATTATGACTAATAGAAGCGAAAGAGCATTTGATTTCATCGAGTGTGCTGTCATGTTTATTTATATATTAATAAAACATCAACATCTACCTCATCGAAGAAGTTGATGATGACACTGTTTGGCTTCCTGCTTTCTGGTATTAAACGCCAAAGAACAAGGTGGTCAATGACAGCCTGCAGGACAAGGGGGATTGGTTCTGTGTGACCTGTGGACAAGGAGAAAAAAGAGGATATTTGTGACATCATTCACAAGGCATTTCAAATGTCTTCAGATGCCATAGTCATGCAAATATGCTATGCACATGCTTGCCAGTGTAAGCAAGTTGAAGAAAACAAGGTCCTGAGTCTTCGGAACATACAATTAGCTTCCTCTGTGGTAGGTTGAAATAACGGGACACCGAGCTGTATGATCTCCCTCTTGTTTCCTTTGATCTGCTTGTTGAAGAATATGAAAGTCTCACCTAAATTTGAAAAAAGAAAAAGATATATAATAAGCACCGGACTGAACAAGGAATTTGCACCAAGGCAATACTACAAGATACTCGTTTCATTGAGCACGTAAACATACAGTCACATTTAAAAGGGACACAATAGAACACACTGACCAGAGCTAAGAAAAAAATTAGTGGTTTCCAAGTTCAGGTAGCTTACTTGGATGTGATGATTTCAGCCAAAACCCAATGGGAGCATACCCAGGTTGTGGGTTCTATGTCAATTCTTAAGGAGGGGTCAGCATAGTCAGGAACTTAAGAGGTCAGTTGAGGTCTTACTTGGATCAACATTTTGTTGTGCACGACTTTGGACGGACGTTACCATGGCTTGGCACGACCTATTCCAATGAAACAGAAGCGATCTAATACGTTACTAGTATTAAATTATATATTCAGTTCAAAGGTGTTTCTTTTTCATTAAGAGAGGTAAACTTCAAGTTAGCTAAAGGGAAAGACATGTCAAATCAGTCAGCATGTTAGTCACTAGGTTGATTACTTTTGATTGTTAGATTCAAGTTCTACTGTACCTAGGAAGATAGATCAGTAATAGTAATCTAGTTATAAATATCAGCATCTTATATTTTTCTGTTTCTATAATATGGGGGCGACAATTAGTAGGACCTAGGACCCTAGATCTATGAGCCAATTAGCACAAAAATATATAAGACAAAAAAAAATCAGCAATGATAGAAAAGGTAATGAATGATAGCCTGAACTAGGACCACATAGATGCTATGCATATTGTATAAAGCATTTTGGTATCTTAAAGCATCAATGGATGATACAGCAGATTTTTTTTTCTTTCGGAGAAATAACCACATGTCAGTTATGGAAACAACAACAAAGAAATAATACTAAATCTTTTAGACATATAGGTAAACTCCATGAACAAGAACTTCTGAAGCAATAGGAACACGACTTACCTGAAAGTTCTCCATTTCTGCCAGCCTGACGAATTTCATTGATGAAATCTGCAACTTTCACGATCTCCGATGTTGTAAAGACGTCTTCATATATCTTCAAGCCTTTGACGACATTAACCTGGTTGTAGCACAAGATCATGAACATCAGTAAAAAAAGAGTGTAATCAGAAGAAATGAATTTTAAGATGAATAGAAGTGCTACTACTTCCTACAGCATCTCCTAGTCCTTCTGTACAGAAAGATTGCCGAGTGGTGTAAAGTTGGAACTCGCCATGTGCCCCTTCACGGATTCCTTGGCCACGAAACCTTTCTGGATCTTGATCCTCTCAGGACGGGCAATGCACTCCTCGTGGTCAGAGCAGATGGGATAGCTCTCTGGTAGGCTGTGTTCCCCTTGAGATCCTTGATCAGTATGATCTGCTAAGTAATATATATCTCAGAGGCTACCCAACCATTGTTGGATATATACTAGGGCTTGCAACAACAAAAATAAAAGGAAATAGACACCAAATTCGTCAACGAAGCTATCTCATTTAAGGACATAACATCCTTATTACTGGGTATCAAAACTTTTAGCTTTGGAGAAAGCAAGTAAATTAAATTAAAACGCTTACACAAGTATTCGAGGGAGAAAAAAACAGATCCAAGAGAACACAAACATTTCAGTAAAGCAAAATAATCTTCACTTTTCACGCATGGCATGCCAAATGTTCACTTGGGAATTTGTTAGAGGGCAAGGTCCCTCGATCACCACCAACAGGTCCAGTCTATCACCCGTTCAGATTCTCACATATTGTTCTGTCCTGTGCTGTTTTTATCACTCGTTGGATCTTCAAAATATTCATCATAACCCAGGAAGAAATGATTTCGTTTTTGGTTGAATCTCAAGCTGCTGCACCCTTTTGGTGTCACTTTCTACGGACTACAGCATGAATGGAGAGAAAAAAAAGTGCGTTCCATGATATAGTAATAAAGAGGAGAGGGCGTAGACAAGAGATTCGCCAAAGTTGAAAGAAGTGAACGCGGGCATTGCTAGTGTGTCTGTAGCCTGTAGGCGCACGAACCGAATGAAAGCAGGGACCAGCAGCAGCATACATGTCCTTATTGGGCAAGGACGGGTATAAAAGATGATACTCCAGTAACCCGCTCTACTTATATCACTCTCTCCTTTTCTTTCTAGCTTTCGCAATGGTCCATCGCACGCACAAGAAACCCAAGAATTGTTTTCCATCAACTTCCTTTTTAAAAAATAAAGTTATAGTCCATCGGTTGTGAATTTTGGGGGAGATCGACTGAAATCTTCTAAAATCGAGACGGGTTGCCAAAAGGTAAGCTGACTAACAACAGCAGCATCTGGACAAAGCTTAGAACATGATGGCATCATCAATGGACAGCGCATACACCAGCAACGCTGTTGTAAACCCATTAATCAATTCCATGGCACAGCTCAATCGTGCATGTGCAAAGAAATTCAAGAAGCTCCAAAAAGCTCTCCAGTCTCCACCGTACGCCACACCTACCCCTGAAGACTCGACGGGAGCCGCCACGGTCCACTGGCCTTCAGCAACATGGCGTACGGAGACAATAAGTTCATTCGCGAAACCCAGCAGACGGGACCCGTCACAGTACATTCGGCTGATTGGCCAGGGTCCCACGAGACAGTGGCCCACGGGCGACCACGTGTGCGGCCCGGGCTGCCCGGTGCGGCCGATCCGATCGGCGCGGCAGCGGCACCAGATCCAGCCTCTGGCACCCGCCAAAAACCGATCTGGGGGCCAGGTGGTCGGTCTCTCTTGGTGCGTTCATGTGGGTCCATTAACTAGCGTCAGAGGCACGCACGCCGCTGGGGAGCTCGAGTTCAAGGCTGGCGTCAGTGTGGGTGTGGCAGTGTGGCACTCACCGACCGCCCGCTCGTTCCATCAAGTGAGGAGTCACAAGTTCCGTCGAGGCCAACCGTGCTCCTACGCCGATCGATCTGAGAGCGACACATGGGCAGCAATATTCTAAAGCCACGCGCAATTTGCAGACACGGCAACAGCCAATCGCAGCACCGCTGCGCACTTGCACGAACCAGGCCCAACCAGGCTGGTGTGCCCAACTGCAACGGTGGATTCGAGGCCGCTGCCGCCCTCGGCCAGACGGGTCGGGCGGAGACGCCCGAGCGCCCGTAGCTGCACTGCACGTTTAATTAAATAAACTGCTCCTACTCCAACACCATTAGGTGGCGACGCGGAGCTACAGTAAACGCATCGCGTAATTGCAAGAGGCCGCCGTACTGCCACCGGTACTTTTCCGCGGGACCAGGGCAGACCAAAAGGGTGGCCGAGGTGGCCGCGTGGAGGCGGAGCAAGCCGATAAAATGAAAAAGAAGGCCGTCGGAGCCTAGGAGGAAAAGCGGTAGGGTTTTTCTACCCTCGCAACCTCGTGATCCCCCTTTTCACGGGTACTACCTTCTCCGCCGCCGCCACGGCCGACGGCCAGGATTGACCGAGAGGATGGTGACTCGTTGGACATGGACACGAAGAAGAATTATTGGACCTCGCTCTATTTTTCCACTAACCACCAGAAGAAATGGACCCGTGCGCCAGCCATCTCCATTCCCATTTCCCATGAACCAACGCTCCTGTACAACTTTAAGCAATAGTGCCATGATTAAGCGTAATCTGGAAACCTGTTAATCTCGTAAATCGAAAAATATAAATATAAATATAATTTCCAAAAAAAGGCATTATACTACGAGTAGAGTAGTCCTCATCCCGTTTTAGTTAAAACCCAGAAAATAGGAGATTAGTAATAAGAAAAAATACTTGCGGAGGAAGCCACACCTGGCTACCAGATCCAAAAGTTACGAAGCGGCCTAAACTGATTCGACAATTTTAGAAACTCTGCAGTGCTCTACTAGTGCGGACGAAAAGCTAACGGAAACGACGATGGATTCGGCAAATTCGAATCGGAGGTCGGAACATGAACGGGATGCAGCACTCAGCAGGCAGGGTAATTAATTGACGTGAGCACGGGAGGATTTAATTCGCGGGTTGGTAGTGATTGTACTTACGTCCGTCTGCTACGGTGTCGTCTTCCGTGGAGGGGGCCTTCCGCTCCGACGAATCCCCGGAGGAATCCACCTCCGCGTCCTGCTCGTGGTACTCCACGGCGGGGTCGATGACGGTGCCGTCAGCCTCCTCGGCCGCCGGTGCCGGATCCTGTAGTACAGGATCCTGCTCGTGCTCCGGCTCCAGTTCGGGCTCAGGCTCAGCCTCAGCCTCAGCCTCAGCGGGGAGGTCTTCCATGGGCTCCTGGATCACCGTGGACGTGGCCTCCTCCGAGTAGCAGCAGGACCCCGCGACGGCGGCGGCTGCGGCGGCGGCGCGGGCGTCCGCGACGCGGCGCAGCTCGGCGGTGACGTCGGTGACGGGGTAGAACTTCTGCATGTGGAGGACGGGGAACCAGTTGGCGCGGCGTCGGTGGAGCGCGGCGAAGACGGGGTCGTACTCGGCGCCGCCGCCGCCGATCTGCGCCAGGTGGCCGCACAGCGCGTCGATCATCGCGTTGGCCGCGGCGAACTCGCCGCGGAACCACCCGATCACCGCGTCCCTTGCCGCCACCTCGGGCGCCGCGGGACCGCCAGCCGCGGCCGCCGCCGAGCCCACCGGCGACGACCCCGGCATGCCGGCCGCCGTCGTCATCGCTCCCGCGATCGCCAGCAGCCCACGCTCGCTCGTCACAGCCCCGCCCCTCTCCCTCTCGCACTCACTCACTCCCTCCACACACCCCCGTCGGCCGAATTCCCTACGCCTCTCGTCTGCCTCCTCCCCACACCTATCTCTATTCTCTCTTCTCTCTTCTAATGGCGGGCGTTGGTTCCACTCGACCCGTTGTTGGCCCTGGGCAAAACAGAGGACGGGACGACGGACGGTGTGGGGCGCTGGCTCGCCCGGGGCGCTCGTATAAATACCTCGGCGGGTGCGCCCGTGGCCAGCCCCAGGCGGGGCGGGGGTGACGTGGCGGCGAGTCGGGGGCCTAGCGGGGGCGCGGATCCGGCGTCGAGGTTGAATTGCGGTTAGTTAAGGCACAAGGGCCGGGTCGCTTTTACGCTGCTAAGCCTGCGGCCTACGGGGGGGTCGGACCGGGCGGGCCGCGCGCGCCAGCGCCCAGCGCCACCCACCGGCCGGTCCGCCGGGGCTGCTGGCCTGCTGGGACGGACGGTGGCAGCAGCGTCGCTCGCGTCACCGTACAAGTACAACCCCCCACCCCGGACCCGACCTTGGGACGCATGCCGTGCGGCGCGGCCGGGACGTGGGGCCCACGGCGAGGCCTAAGGCCATATATGCCTTATCTGATCCTGGCCGTCCGCTTGGACATGTCCGGCTGCCTTTCACGGCCCGGGTACGTGTGTGTGTGTGTGTGTTTTTCCTTTTTTTTTCGGAAAAAAAAAATGCTAGCGACGTATTGTGGACCGTGGCCATATTCCAAGTGACGTGGAGAGGGGCGTTGAACAAGTGAAGACGACACGGGGATGTTGTAAGGCAGACGTAGAGACAATTCAATGTTTTTGGGACGGTGTTCGGCGAACCAGAGAAAAGGCCTATTTGAGGGTTGGAGCCACGACTAACTAGATGATCTTGTATGTCAGTAGTATGTATGTGCGGTTCTACAGATACTATGCATTTGTGAATTCGTGTTGGTTGTGTTGTAATTTTTCGAGGACATATGACATGAAGATGAGATTGATCATTGTTTCACTTAGAGCATGGTTAGAGGGTGGAAGTATAGGATCAGCCTTTTGGATTGATAGCAAGAATGCAAATTGTAGAACATTGTGGCAGGTCGTAACAACTTTGGGCCTTATTGTTTGAACTGCAGTTTTTGGACATTTGTATTAAAAAAAAAAAGCTAGCTTTCTCACTTTCGTCTTCTATCTGTTGACTTTTAGCTAATGATCTTTGCAATAAATTATTATTTGGCTTCTGGTTGTTGACTTTTGCTATTGAGTTTTTAACAAAATCGTAGCTTCTCGGCACATGAAAAGCTAGGAAATCTTATCTCAGCGTGCTTTTCAACTTTTAAGATGTGTTTGGTAGCGAGAAACATTTTTTGAAATTCTCAAATCTCAATAGAATCACTATAATTGCTGCCAAACACCATGAATAGAAAAACATTTCAGGGAGAATCACATTTTTGTACCAGTGAGAAACATCCAAAAAATTTGTTTTACCCTGATTTTTTAGCTAGTTTCAATAATCCAGCAAGCTAGCCAAACAGTTTCACAAAATAATTTTGCAAAGAAACGTTTCTGAAGAGAATTTGTTTAAGAAACGAGAATCTAGAATCCTGTCTTATTACCTCAGAAGTTAGCTTTCTAGTTTTTTTAGTTTGCTAGTATTTGTTTCATCTTATGGCTTTTGACGAAAAAGTCAGCACAAAAAAACTAGAACAAAATAGCCCCTAATTCTTCCAAGAGTCGGAGAACCAGGAACAAGATGGACTGGAATTAATGTTACCGCCTCAACTTACCAACATGTAACATCATGCACCAATAATGTAAAGCAATATTTATCCTTTCGAAAAGATGTTAGCGATGTATGTTGTAGGTGCAGACGATGTGCAGGAGGCCGCTGAAGAAGTGAAGGTGACAAGGGATAAGGTAACGGATGTCCAATCTTTTTTGTGGATGTTGTTTGGCAAACCAAAACAAAACTATCGGAGCCACAAATGCATTCGATAATCTTGTAGGCTCGATTCACGAAATACTATGCATTGCGCGGTGGGTGTGTTATAATTCTTCTTTCAATGGTTTAATACCCACATAGATTAATCTTCAATTAAGACATGATTAGAGGGTTGAAATATAGGATCAACCTAAAAGAATGCAAATCGTAGAATATTTAGGCTCGGTCGTAACTGCTCGGCTTCCTCTAAGAATTGAACAAACAAAACTTCGCCCATCTCTTCTTTGCAACAAAAGATGGACTAGAATGTTACTATCGGTTCAAGTTACCTGGTCTCAAGGCTAATGGTCCATGTACCATCTTTCTAGAGGACCTATCTGACATCTGACGGGAACATGCTGGAACATTTCAACAGGATGACTTCATACGTCATTAACCCAGAACCTCTAGATTGGCAGAGTTTTCTCCTATTAGTCATGGTAATGACATGACATTGAATTCAAATCCTTCTCAACACGGCCAAGATCGAAAGTAGTAGTAGTATACTTCCGCGCAAGAAAAAAACAAAGCAAAGAAAAGAAAAGATCAAAGTTGTATTGTACTACTGCTAAACACATGCATCTTGTTTGATCTCCATGTTCATCCCCTTTCTTAACTGACTACTAGCGCCTCGGAACTCGCACACTTTCCAACATAGTAGTAAAAACTATACTGGTGCTGTACTGCATGACTCGGTTAAAAAAATAAGAGTGATCTAGGATCTTTTTTTTTAGCGATTCTTTTAAAGTTACGGACCTTGGACACTAGTACTCCTTTGTAGGAGTATTTTAAGGTGGGGCAATACAATATGGAATCAAGTAATGTTCTTGTGAAGTTGGATTAATGTGGTTGTTTATATTGGCACTGATTTTGTTGTGTTTAATAAGGCTGGCTGTGTGGTACATCGTCGATCTGGGTGGTAGGTGGCTGCGCCGGTTCTGGAGTTCCCTTTTGGGAAGCTTTTGCTGGAGAACACACACTGCAGCAACCACCAAAGTATGTGGCATGTGATCAACGATTTTGCACCATCTGATCTGACCTGTTCATGACCCCACCTAGCGTGCATTATGTGGCATCCGGCCAATTTGGTGATGCACGTTTGTCGTTTGGCAAAGCGGCTTGGTAGGTATGATGAAATCAATTGCCTGGCACGACCATGTAATCGAGACCTCAAATGTATTGCGATTTTCTCCTCTCTTTTTTCCCCCTTCAAATATGGCATGCATCGTCCTTCATAGAATATATCGCTGATGGGAGGTAGCTCATCTCATAATATAATTTCAGCTTGTATATATATACTGTATATTTGTATATTTCTGTAGCAGTTTGACTTTTGTATGGTGTGAGATGAAGAGAAGTTGTGGCAATAGTAGCATTAAGGCTTGCGCTTTGTTTAGTTGTGAAAAGATTTTGGATTTTGATACTGTAGTATTTTTATTTTATTTGATAAATATTGTTCAATTATGGAGTAACTAGGCTTAAAAGATTTGTCTCACGATTTTACATACAAACTGTGTAATTAGTTTTTGTTTTTATTTATATTTAATGCTCTATGTGTCACAAGATTTGACGTGACGAAGAATTTTGAAAAGTTTTTGATTTTGGGTTGAACTAAACCAGGCATGGTCTACACGTCATACGTGTGACAGGGTTTACATTTATGGAACAGAAGTCCACCTACGCCCGTTGCGGCAGCATTAGGTCATCAAGCACGGGGACATACACATTTTCGTCATCCCTGTCTGTGCTGGGGCCGGCGTTGACCTTGACCATGCATGCTCCATGGACCCTCGGGCCCAACTGGAACGGCCACGGCCAGTCCGTGTCAGCAGTAGGGTAGCATGAAAATGTCATGTGCAGCGTGTCCAGTTAAATAATCCGGGATCTAGCTCGAAACCAAGACAGGGGAACCGATCTATAGTTTTCCTGCTGACCTGTGCATGCATTTCCTTATAAAAACAAATACGTACGTGTACGTAGGTACTAAAAGAAAGATGGAGTGGTATATTATACTGGTCTCTGGGACTGTGATGGACCGATGGTAACATTTGGCATATCCAACAACAATAACAGCCCCTGTTGCGGCCAGACAAGGAACCACGTAGTGCAACGCAACACGTAGTATTTTTAGTTTTTATTTTTATTTAAATATTTAATACTCCATGCATGCGTCCAAAGATTTGATTTGACGGGAAATGTGAAATTTTTTGTAAAATTTTCTACAAACTAAACGAGGCTTAGTTAAATCTACGTGTATGAAGAAGGCACGATGCGCACGGAAGAAATCTGCCGTGAAAACGCAGGCACGCGCGATCAAGGGCAGCAGGGGTCAGGGGTGCGGCACTGATTGCCCGTGTGGGCCCATCAGCGCTGTTGCGGTGTTGCCCGTTGCCCGTTGGCCCCGGCCTGGAATGACGCGATCCCGTCAGCGACCGCCGCGGCGCCGCCCATCTCAATTTGGTTGTTTATTTCTTTTTTTTTTGCTTGTTTATTTCTTAATAGAATTCAGGTCGTCGGCTAACAACCGGGGCTCTCCATAATTGGCTATTAGTTTATTGCGTTATGTATGAACAAGTTTGTTTTCTCTTTCGAAATTCAACTCCTACAAATGCTAAAAAAAAAACTCCTACAGATGACAGCCGACACAGGCAGTGGAGTCTGGAGATATCTTACTCTACTCCTATAGGCCCTGATGAACCATACTAATGCTCATTAGTTTGTGGAAGATAAGACAACTATAATGCTCGGTATCGGCCACTGCCGAGTGCTGAGTGCTGACGACGTTCACGTTCTATAGTGGTCCACGCGTTGAGCTGACAGGCTCTTTTTTTTTTGCGGCTATATACATACTTATGATATATGTAGCGTTTTGTTTTATTTTAGAAAACGATGTGTTTTTACTTTATAAACTTTAAGACCTTTTACTTTATTTTTGATAGAAAGTGACCTTTAATTTCTTCTGCTGGTCCAAAAATATAGTAATCCAATTACATGGATAACACAGGTTGTCCGAAGCCGGTGAGCTAGCACGGCCGACAAATGAACCTTGAGAATTATTGGCATACTCTAGTGAATTGGAATGTGCTCACGAGTTCAATAGCGCTCATAATTCATACGTATTTTGATTGTGACTAAACTGATGAGTATTATTGGCATAAGAAATTGCTAATATAATAGTATATTTAATAAGGAGAGAAAGATTCTTTCAATAGGAGTTGACCATATTGGGTAGCTGTAGTACAGGGAGAGGTACCTTTGGCTGCCTAAAGTTACGAGAGGTCATATAGTAGATGCAGGTTCCTCGTTATCGCCTATCTTTCGTGGCCTCGAAAGGCTAAACAGCCTGCGAGTTGGGTTGCCCACGTCTCCATGAATAATAACACAAGACAATCAGGGGCAGTTTCATATAAATAGCAGATCTGATCAATCAGGTGGCAGTTTCATATAAATAGCAGATCTGATCAACATATCAAATTGGTGAAACCGTGCAGCTAGTTAAAGAAGGCAGAGACATGTTTATAAATTGAATGTAGATTACTTATTAATTTGGTTCTTGTGATGGAATTTATCTATAAAAATTAAATTCTTAACTTAACACGGATGCTTACATTTATTCTGGGATTTAACAATATTTTTTAATGGTACATAGCATATACATCAACAATGAAATGCCTCTAAGTAATTTTGTCAATATCGAGATCTGTCTGCATAATTTTTCAAAGAACGAGATGCTATATCCGTCAACGACGAGATGCCACACAGATGCTTGCATCTATGACTTTGTTTACTTCCATTCCAAAACCTAAATTTTTTCAAGATTTTATATCACATCGAATTTTTAGATGCATGTATGGAGTATTTAATATCGACAAAAATAAAAACTAATTGCACAGTTTGGTCGGAATTTACGAGACGAATCTTTTGAGCCTAATTAGTCCATGGTTGGACAATAATTACCACAAACAAACTAAAGTGTTATAGTATCGCGGATTTTTTTCCTTCACCAACTAAACACGGCCTATAAGGGTGAGTACATGTGAGCTTTTACGTTTTAATGTGATTTAAAAATAAATTTGGACTATCCCTCCAAAGACAAGTAAAGTTGTTGAAATGAACTTACACTAAAAAGGAAAAATAGACAAAAAAATATATGTAGAGCAAACCACATCTTACCAATATGGATGGCAACAAAATATAGTGAGCCATGCTCTTTTACCTAGGTGGCAACAAACAACATAGGCCTTGATTAGTTTCAAAAATTTTGGCAAAATTGACACTATAGTATTTTTGTTTGTATTTGACAAATATTGTCTAATAATAAACTAAGTATGTTCAAAATATTTGTCTCGCAAATTACAGGCAAATTATATAATTAGTTTTTTAATTTAATATTTAATGTTCCATGCATCGAGAGCCAACAAAAAGCTTAGGCCAGGCGTCGAGAGCATCAGTGTGATTAGTTTCATCCGGACAAATTATTCGATGTTAATCCGATCCACGAGGCGCTTATTGATGTGTTGAACATGGTACACGGGCGCCTAGACATCCATGCATCGAACCACCCTACAGTAGAGTAGCAATAGCATAGTATTTTATCTCCTGAAATATACAGACTGCACTAACTTCGATTAGACATGGCTACACGAGCTTGTGTCGCCACATCGCCTTCTGTCGACGCCCAATTGTCGTACAACCAAGCCGTACGCCTCAAAACCCAAGTGTGCCCCTGAGGACGTCGATCGGTTCGATCGTCGATGACACCACACCAGACAGCCACTCGCAGTAGAGCGGGGTAGAATTGTCGCGGTCCTTGTCGACCTCGATCGCGCAGACATGCGCTTTCGGTCTGGGTGCCCGGCGGGTGGCATCAGTCCAGCGCGTGAACGCGACACGAGAGGGATTTTCGCAAGCGCGCGCCTGGGTGACCGCCGGTTGGTCGTTCTACTGGCGAGGCGAGAGCCGCAAGCAGCAGCAGCAGCAGCAGAGGCATCTCGGCATCCGTGGCTGGAGCCGATGGAGATTCCGAGGCCGACCCGGGGACGGGGAGATGCCGCTGGGGCCGCCGCGTTCACACGTCCCGGCCCGCTGCTGCCCCCGCCCGGGGCCGCCGTGCGCCCGTGCGCGGCTCGTTGTCTTCGCCTGCTGCCTGCTGCCACCTGCCTGCGTCCCCCGGCCGCGTGGCGTCGTCCTGCGATTCGCTTCGCGCGCTCGCCACCACAGAGGCTCACCTCGATCAGTCTCCAGCCACCTGACAAGTGGCCGATCGCTACTAGGCACCGGCGGCGTGGTTGATTGCATTGCTTCTACCACCACCACCACAAACAACGTGCATGATGATTGCAAATACTTACTACAGGAGAGAGAACGAAAGGGGTGGAGGGGATGGAGCAATGCGTACTCCTGCGGCCGGGCGCGTCGCCATCAAAGCTTGTGGCTGGGAACGCGGCGGGGTTTGATCGTGATCCGGGACTGGCCCGGAGCCCCAGAACGCCGGTGACCAGGGGAGCAAGGGCGTCCGCTCGAGCTCACAAACGGGGCAAAATCTAGCGTCGCATAATTTAGGTGGCACAGGTGTCCAAAATGGTGGTGATGAAATTGATGTGAACTCCTGCAGGCCTTGTATACTTCCACCCAAAAATCCGAAATTTTTCAAGATTTTCCGTCACATCGAATTTTTAGACGTATGTATGGAGTATTAAATATAGATAAAAATAAAAACTAATTACACAGTTTGGTCGAAATTGACAAGACGAATCTTTTGAGCCTAGTTAGTCAATAGTTGGACAATAATTATCACAAATAAACGAAAGTGCTACAGTGTCGCGAAATATTTCCCATCGGGAACTAAACACGGCCTAACTAAGGCCATCCTCAGAAGGGGTTTCATGATTTCCAATACACTAGGAGCATGCCCCGCGCGTTGCTGCGGGAATTGCGGATTAATGGATTATGTAGTATCATGATGTGGGCTATATTTATTTGTTTTGCTGACATGGACACTACAGTTGTCATGTGTGCTATTGGATTTTAATTGTATATGTGGTAGTGCATTGCATGTTGAGATAAATAGTTATTGAGGTTTTACTTAGTGGATTTTAATTGAATATGGTAGTGCATTGCTTAGGAGTGGATTTTAATTGAATATGGTAGTGCATTGCTTAGGTGGATAGCTTGCATGCTTAGAGAAATAGTTTAGTGGGGTTTAGGATTATAAGAGTTATAGATTTATATTTTGGAAACATTGCATAAGAGTTTTACCCCCCTGAAACTCTCACTATTTTCGTAAAACTCTTATTATCTCTCTTTATTAATACAATATCACATCAGCATATTTAATATGCATAAAACTCTATTGAGATTGACCTAACTCTCTCTACTCCTATAAAACTTTTATCATCTCTCTTTATTAATACAGTGTCACATCAGCATATTTAATGTACATAAAACTCTAATAAAACTCTACTAAAACTGCCCTTACAGCCTGTTTACTTCCATCCAAAAACCTAAAATTTTTCAAGATTTCCCGTCACATCGAATCTTTAGACACATGCATGGAGTATTAAATATAGACGAAAATAAAAACTAATTGCATAGTTTAGTCGAAATTGACGAGACGAATCTTTTGAGCCTAGTTAGTTCATGGTTAGACAATAATTATCACAAACAAACAAAAGTGCTACAGTGTCGCGAAATTTTTTCCTTCACGAACTAAACAAGGCCTTAAAGTTATCCACAAAACAACCCTCATACTATGTCGTGGTCGTTAGTTAATGCAGTAGTGCTAAGCCATATCGTCAACCACATCATGTATACTCCACACAATCAATTGCTTCTCTGTCTGTGTGTGGTACCGCAATACACACCGACGTACCGAGAGCCAGTAGTCGCGCGGCCAGCCGGCTCTTTGGTCCTCGAGAGGGCGGTGCCCCAGTTAGACCACAGCCATCGTGTAGTACAGTATGAATCAGCCCGCGACCGCGATGCTCCCTGTCCTGGTCGCCGGCCGGCTGGTACTACCGAGACTGCGCCACTGCGGTCGAGCCCCCAATCCACGTCGATGTCACGCGGTTACTATGCCCGGCCGTGGGGCGACGATCGACGCGCCCGTACGCCCGACCGCGACGGACCCTGCCTGGTGGGGCGCTCGGTTGGAATGGGTTGGGTTGGCGGTGGCGCGGCCGAGACCTGGGGAGGCCACGCGCCACGGCGGAAGTGGAAAAGCGCGCGGGTTGTGGTCGTGGAGGGAATGGGATCTCGCCCGCTTGGTGCCGTTCCGGCGGGGGAATATCCCGTGGCGAAGGACCATCGCCGCCGGGTGGGCCAAAAGCAGCCCCGGTCGCGGTTGCCGATTGCACGCGAAACGCGATGCGACGCGACGCAGCACGACGCGCCCGCCTGCGTCAGACTCACGAGGACGGGATGACGGTCTGACGGGACGGCAGCGGTAGGTAGTACCCGGCAGGCGAGGACGTAGGCAGGCAGGCGCGGACCGACCGGTGGAGGAACGGCAGGCGTTGGCCGTGCGGCGGACGAGTGCGGGTGCGGCGGCGCTTGCGCTGACGGCTAGATGGGGATCCGTTGCCGATGCAGCCGTGTGTGTCCTTGTTTTTTTTTTTTTCCTTCCACCGAAAACGGTGGTGGTGGTGGTGGTAAGCGTTGGTCACGTCATCCGATTGACTCAGCGGCACGACCTTTTTGTGTTCGTGGTTTGTTTGCGTACGTGGCCATTCCTGGAAACTACCCGAGTATACGTAGTACTTGTGTCACTGTGTGCTCTCCGTTACTCTTTCTAATACTACCGTGTCATTGCGTTCCGTGCGAAGGAGAATTGCAGCCGGCGGGCGGCGGCCGCAGAGCGTGGGTAAACCTGGTCCCCTTGTTCAACCTTTCGTTTCGTACGATGTGATTACTGATTAGCAACGCCCTTTATTTCCTTTGTGCGGTTCAGCCGAGCTAGTCTCGGGCCCGGGCTAGCAAAACCAAACCGATCAATACTACGGTTCTGTGGTGAGGGACCGGTGCGGCACTCGTAGCATGCAGCATAGCAAGCCAAACCGCAGTTGTACTCACTTGTGGACTTGCGGTGAGGGACCGGCACTTGCCCTCGCACTCGCACTCGCAGCAGGTCTACTCCTGCCTGCCTCTGCCCCGAGATGCCCGTGGAGATCGGCAAAAGCAAACCACATTATAGTACTCCGCCTGCGGTGGGATAGCAGAGATAAGGCGCATCACAGTACCAGTGTCTGCCTCTAATTTAGCATCCATCCAAATCCAACGCAGTGGTGTGGTCTGGTCACCTACAGTATCTATCAAAGATCTCGCAGTCCGCCATCGCTCGCTGGCTCGGCAGATTCCCCCCGCGCACCGGCGCTGCTGCGTCGAATGAACCCCACGCGCACCAGGGTCGAAAGATGGCGCGGCGACAGTGCCGCCGGTTGGTCCCGCGTCGGCTTTCGCAAATACTAGGGTAGGGCGGCCGGCAAATTGCGCCAACGACATGCGCTGCTGCATGCCGCCTCCGATCCTCTGTACGGATCCTTCTTGTTCGCAGTGCACGGACTGTTGTTTGCCGATGCCTAGCTGCTGTTGTACGTGTTGATGGCTTCGTGCTTGTATTGTATAGTCACTTCACTCCATATCAGGCAGGTAGAAAGTAAGGAGGAGTTGATTATCCCTTTCATCTTTTCATCGTCTTAATTCCTCAAGTGCAGATGAAAGGAACTCCGAAACTGACGTGAACACACGGGGTTTTTTTCCCCCCGGAGCGACGTAACACACAGTTAAGACGTACATGGCCTTTAGACAGTTTTATTAAAAATAAAACAACTACTGTGGCACCAGACCAATCATTGACCTGTGTCAAACCGTTAACCCTTGCTCCTGCTTTCGAAAACATGGTGGAGACGTCACTGTCCACAAGCTAAAGATCGCGTTGAGATACTCCCAAATAAGAACGTAATCCTCAGCTCCAACTTTTGGCCGGTAAATGTACCTGGTTCTGCTTTTGAGTTTTGACTTTGCAACTTGCAAGGTGAGTGACGGTGAATGAAAGAGCTTTAGTTACGTCAACCATGTAATAATATACTCCGAGTACTAGTACTAGCTATAGTACTATAGATGCTCCAAAAGTGGGCAACTCGATAAACATCAGTAGAAGAAAGTTTTTGCTTCATTTCCTATGCGATACGGCCACGCTCTCAGGAAGAACGTTACTTTTTGATATGGCAAAAATTCCTCCTCTCCGTAGCAAAATCGATCTCGTCAAGTCCAACCAGCTTGGCAAAATTTTTCAAGGGGAATGCAATCGAAGCCAGTGGTCCTCTTGACCTCTTCTGAATCGTCAACAGTGCAGCAGTAGTAGATTTGGCTCCGTCAGTCACCTGTCAGTGCACGCAGCAGAGCGCTCGCTTTCAATTTCAAGTGGTACCGTATATGGTGGCGCGTGTTCGTTTTCAGCAAAGAAAGTCGCTTTATACTCGGCACATTTCGATCAAGCACAAATGCACAATACAACTACTCGTAGTATACAAGCAGGCTACGACAACTGCAGCAGCAAAAGACCAAAGACGCCACGCCACAAAAGGATCCATCCCTCTTCATTGGTGCCCTGAACCGGCGCAACAGCTACCTCAGTTGCCTTGATGACTCCATCAACTTCTATCCGCCATTTCTGCATCTATAACGTATCTATAAAGAAAATCGTTTTGGATAATACTTGAGTCAAACATTGAGAATATAAACTATAAATAACTTTTAAGTTGTTGAGTTCGGAAATGTAAAAACTATATGAATAGATTTATCTTGAAGAAAAATGCTTTCATAAAAATATGAAAGAAGTTAAAGTTAAGTTTTAGAGACCGTGTCACTAACCTAAACGTCTTTCTTTATAGGTAGGGACAGGGTACTGAACTGGCTGAGGCTCACTTTCACTACATTGAAGAGCCCTCTTCGTCTGATTGGGAAACAAGAACACCCATCCCACTGGTAGACAGCACTGGAGGCCTGTGGAACAGTGCGACCTAACCATCAATTTTTATTTTATGGAGGATGGAACGAAGCACCCCCCTTATTCATCGACCAAGTTGTGTTCGTTCATGCTGAATAATGTAGTACCATATGCCTCAGTGCGGGCCGGAGTTAAGATGGGTTTTCGAAGTAACTTAACGCCGACACCACCAAATCTGGACCTTTCCTTTTCGGCAAAGGCGTCCCGGTGAACTTTAGGATATCACACGACACGCTTGTTTATATCTACATGGAGTACGAGCCCCCCCCCCCCCCCCCCCCCCCCCCCCCCCCCCGAGCTAGCAGCAGCGCAGCCTAGCACATTTGAGCAGACAGCAGGACCTGCTGTTCAATGTCTAGTGTACTGCTGTGCCTGCCTGCCTAGCTACTGGCTGCATGCTCCCGGTCCCGGCCGGTACATGTTCTTCTATTCTACTAGGCTCCAGAAAGGAATCCGTGATGCTTTCCTGTTGCATGAAGGATAAGGGCCTGTTTAGATTGGGAACGAAAATTTTCTGGATGTCACATCGGATGTGTCGGAAGGATGTCGGGAGGGGTTTTTAGAAACTAATAAAAAAACAAATTACATAGCTCGTCAGGAAACTGCAAGACAAATTTATTAAGCATAATTAATCTGTCATTAGCATATGTGGGTTACTGTAGCACTTAAGGCTAATCATGGAGTAACTAGGCTTAAAAGATTCGTCTCGCGATTCTCAACTAAACTGTGTAATTAGTTTATTTTTTTATCTACATTTAATGTTCTATGCATGTGTCCAAAGATTCGATGGGATGGATGAAAAATTTTTGGGTGGGAACTAAACAGGGCCTAAGCTTGATTGCCAGCCTAGGAGGCCACTTGTTGTTAAGACGCGCAGCACAACTCAGACTTGGCAACCGTTGTTTAGTTAGTTGCGTCAGTTGAGGCACTATTAATACTCCTGATAAGAAGCAATTTCAGACTTGAGTGGATTATATGCGCACATACCTGCCCGGTGGTGAACAGTGTGTGGAAACGGTAGATTCCGTCCTCGCTTCAAATCAAATGCGAAAACGAAAGACACTGACGGAATTATTCTGAACCTGTACGTAACCACATAGCTAAACACTTTTCTTTTCAAAAGTGATCGAGTTCATCCAATCAGTTTATATCCCCCATTGTAGGATACTTATAAAGCTGTAGCTATATAAAACCGCCTTTAGATAGCTAGTTGCAAAACTGTTTTTGTAGCAAACTGCATGTGTCTTTTTTTAATATATATCTCCAGTAGGGCTTCTTGTTCCTCCTGTTTCAAAAACAAAAACGGTTTTGTAGCCTTGGCGGCATCCGTACAAACTAGTTGTCTGTATGCAGCTCAAAATATAGGGTGCGATTGCGATTACCATTGCCCGGAGTCACCGTCCAAAATCTCGGCAACTTTCCGAACTTTAACCCCCTCAGCACACACCACACCACCATGACGGCGAAGTTCCGTATATATGGAAACGTCACATCAGTAGATGCCGTTCAGGCGTTGCACGGCGCACGTCCAAGTGTTTGAGCCGCCGGCGACGATGAGGAGGCAGGCCATGCCACCGCGATCCGCGAGCACCATGGGGTCCCGGCCGGCCGGCCGTCCCGACGTCCCGTGCCCTGCTGTGCCCTCGCTCTCGCTTTAGTTGCCATCGATCGGCATCATGCACGGAGCTCAAGCCCGGACCAGCAGCAAAGAGAGGCGGGAAGTTGACACGCCTTTTGCAAGAGATACGTCGCCATCCCGGTGCCGGGACGAGTGACGACCCCGGAGGGATCGCAGAGGCACCCGCTAGCAGCGCGCAGTGGGCGGGCAATCTTTTCGTGCCACGACCACGGGGGCTACAGGAAAGGGGAATGGAACAGTTGCAACAAGGCCACGCACGATGCGTTTGATAGATTCCGCTCGATTGGACAGGACAGGCGCTTCGTGTCTCGGCGTTAGCTAGGAGCTAGAGCAGTCAAAATAAAAGAGATTATGTTGGAGCATGTAGCATGTACCAACTAGTCCGAGTCTCGTTATCAAGGCTATCATATTAGCCCTTGTTTAGTTTCGAAGGTTTTTTGTTTGCGTACCGTAGTATTTTTGTTTTTATTTGATAATTATTATCTAATTATGGACTAATTAGGCTCAAAAAATTCATCTCATGAATTACAGGTAAACTGTGCAAATATATTTTGTTTTCGTCTATATTTAATACTTTATGCATATGCCGCAAGATTCGATGTGATAGAAATCTTGAAAAGTTTTTGGTTTATGGGTGAACTAAACAAGGCCTTAGCTTTTTTTATGATAATAACTATGACAATATATTTCATCTAGCCCTTGTTTAGTTCCAGAATTTTTTAGAAAATCGACACTGTAGCACTTTCGTTTGTATTTGACAAATATTGTTCAATCATGGACTAACTAGGCTCAAAAGATTCGTCTCGTCAATTCTGACCAAACTGTGCAATTAGTTTTTATGTTCGTCTATATTTAATACTCCATGCATGCGTCTAAAGATTCGATGTGACAGTGAATCTGATAAAAACCCTCGTTTCGTGGGCATATTTGAATGCACCAACTAAACTTCAGCTAGCTAAATCTAACTGCTAGGTATCCAAATAACTCAGCTAAAAGATCAGCTTAAGTTTAACCGAGTTTAGCTATTTTAATCCAACTAAGCCAACTAAAATTTAGCTGAGTCTATTAGCTGGAGCATCAAACATCTAGCTAAAATTTAGATGGGAGAACTTTTAGCTGTTTAGCTTTGAAATTTTTTACCTAGCTAAAATTTAGTTGGGTGCATCCAAACAGGCCTTTAATCTGCCATGTAATCAAATCTGCTAATGTATTATAATATTAAATACAAATGAAACTCGCAGTAAGGCTTCTCAGAACTGACCCAAATCACTAATTATAGCAAGTTTACTGAGATCCCAGAACTGTCCCTTGGAACTAGTTGTAGCGTTGGATTGGTGTAGGAGTACATATCAAAACGGGAAGTAAAGAAAGAAAAGAAGGAAGGAAGAAGAAAAAGAAAGAGAGTGCCCACCAGACAATCTCCCTCGAAATTTTAACCCAATCTTGCTACAAACTGCAGATGACCAAACTGAAAATGACACTTGCACATTTTCGTACCATCACACAGACAGAATTTGGATTTTTCATTTAATTCGTGTCGAAGTCTCAAATTGAGTTTCAGTCCAAATTTCTCTTCCACAGAACGTGCCAAAGCGTCTCAAGAAAAATCCAAGCCGTGTGGGGGTCACCTGAAGATTGTCCGTCACCCAGCCATCACCTCCTGAAGGCAGCAATTGGGAAATGAAGTCCAGATTTTAGCCCTCACATTATGCCCAGTTCCTACCATTGATTCTGCCATGATCGAGATGATGATTATTTTCCAGAAGATGATTATAACGATGCTGATGATGCCATGCTAACATTGGCGATTGGTAAATTATAAGACTAACATATGTGTTCCCGCTTGTGATTTTTTATTTTACACCATCACACTTTGACTTCACCCTTGAATTACAAAACATCACTACTAAAAAAATTATTTTGCAAGACCTTTTGAAATAGGCCTCCGAGGCGGTCATTTTTTTATTAACCAAGGCGGTTAGAAAAACCGCCTCGCAAAATCGATTAACCAAGGCGGGCAGCTTAGAATGCCCGCCTCGGTTAATATCGATTAACCGAGGCGGTTGTTCTAATGCAAACGTCTCGGTTAATACATTAACCGAGGCGGGCATCTTATAAGGCCCACCTCGGATAATAGTGGCCCATTTCAGAGCCCAAACAGTCCATCTTGATCCGTTTGGGCCCGATATTTCGCTCTGAGTATATATTAGCGACTTAGTTTCTCCACTCCTCACTCTTCCCTCACTCGACCTCTTCCCTCACCCGACCCCTCCCCTCCCTTCTCCCGGCCGAAGCCCCTCTCCTTCTCGACCGAAGCTCCTCTCCTCCCGGCGCTCAGGCGAGATCCACCCGACACCCTCCCCTCCCATCCCCGTCCCTTCCCTCCCGACGACGCACGAAGCACCCCTCTCCTTCCCTCCCGACGGCGCGCGCAACACCCCTTCCATCCCTCGGTCTGGACAAGGCCAGATCCGACGTAGTGACCCACCCCTCCGTCGGGCATGGCGGGTGGCGTGCCCCTCCATCCCCTCACGGCCAAGCTCGCAGCGACCCCCTACTCGTCCTCCACCACCTCCGGCGTCCTCCACCTTGCGGGCTCGTCCCGACGGATCCGGAGTGGTGGCGCCCCTAGCGGCGGATCACGGGCACCACGTCCTCCAGCGGAGGATCTATGGTGGTGGCGCCCCTCGACGGCGGCGGATCCAGGGGTTGCCATCCTCCAACGAAGGATCTAGGGCACCACTGTCCCCTGATGGGCTTTGGCGGGCTTTGTCGATGGACTCAGCAGGCCCTATCGATGGGCCTAGATTTTTTTTTATTTTTTTATTTTATCAACCGAGGCGGGCATCCTAACCGTCTCGGAAAAGGTCTGATTTACCGTGACCTTTCGTCCGAGGCGTTTTGGATGCCCGCCTCGGTTAATCCAAAATGCCCGCCTCCGTTAAAATTATATGTAGTAGTGCATCGAGCACTCCTCAACCAAACAATCCTTGTTTGTTTTTGCTGATATGGCATCAATGGTCCCACAAGTCAACACCCCACCATTCTCCTCTCTCATTGTCCTACTTTTCAATCACTACCTATCATGGTAGTTCATTCTTTACTCTTAAATTATAAAACTATATGCGGAACACTTGCCTACTATCGAAACCAAATAACTCTTGTTCGTTTTTGCTAATGTAGCATCATGGGCCCCATATGTCAACACCCCACTGTCCCTCTCTCGTCGCCTTATGGCCCCCTACTCAGCCATCCTCGGTGCTCGCGCCACTATAAGGCCTTGTTTGGATGTTGTTGGATTCACCTCAATCCACATGTGTTGGAGTGGATCGGGGTGGAATTTAGTTCAAGTTCCACTCCAATCCACCCCAACACATGTGGATTGATGCGAATCCAACTACATCCAAACAAGGCCTAAAGGATGTCAAGGAACTCTCGACAATGACAACCTTAAATGCTGAATGAGGTTATAGATTGCCACATTAACAAAATCACCTCTGGAATACACTTTGAACCGGTTCAGAGGAGAGGTATTTGGTGTGGTTTTGGTTGTTGTGAAGCGTTGGGTGTTTGATTTTATATTTCAAGAGTTTAAAACCATACTATCACGGTAGGTAGAGGTAAGATGTATTTTATCCAATTTTAGTAAAAAAAAAATGTTTCATGTTAGTATGCATCGACAAGTTCACCTAAATGCAAAGCAATCATCTCTGACCACTTATTAGCCATTTAAACCTTATTCGCTTGAGCTTATCAACTGCTACTTTTCAGCTATGGAACAATATTTTCTATTTCTTAGAACAAATCAGTATCAACATGAACCGCATAAACGACCAGCCGCTACTAAGCCGCGTGTAGCGCGTTTAAACAGGCCCAATGGGCAGTTTAGGTGGACAATAACGCAGTGCACGGCCACGGGTGAGAAAGTTGCATTGTTTTCATCCAAATGTGTACTTGGACGAAGGTTCTTTCAGCTCAGAAATCGACATGCACTGATTGCAACCCTAGAAGAAAAAGCTAGTAGTGATTAATTGTACACACAACAGTGTCTAGCTAGGTAGTTAGCTAGATGCTTCTCTTGTTTCTGTCACAAGCACGCCGCATGACTATTCCATTGCCTGCCGGTCGATCAAGCTTGCTCACCCACCCAAAGATTGCGCGCTTTGAGGGGCTCTTCACGTGGCATGGATCCACGATCCGCATTGAAAGCGAGAACAAACTGCATGCTCAAGTGGGGGAGAGAGGCTTCAGCTTCACCATCACTCTCTCTGAGCCTCAGGGAAGAAGGCCGCTCGTCTTTAAGCGTGGTGGCTCTAGCTACTTTAGTTTTTTTGAACTGCTGGTGGTAGTTTCCCTAAAAGATGTTCTGGTTCTTTGCTAAATTAGTTTTTGATTGTGCTGTTCTGTATTTAATCGCAAGATAAGTCTGTGGCCAATTAACCCGGTGTTGCATGTTTCTGTCGAAGTAACAGTAAAATTATTCTTCAGCGTCGTTTAGACGTGAGATTGTGAGAGTGAGGGTAGTATATCCGTGCATTTAGATTTGTATATTGGCCCGATAAGAATCGAACATATATAATACATACGATCTTGCTGTGGTTCTTCAGTGATAAGCAGGTGAAAATGTTTGCCGAAAGATTTACCGTGGTGACCACAAATCTAAGCCCACTTATTTCTGTTGCAAATTCAGTAACCCCCTTTTTTTTCACGTTTCAGTTCCACGTATAACATGAAGAATCCATAGGTGGTGGTGCCCCTCCTTGTCTTAAAACTTTGTGTAGGATGTATCTGATTCGGTTTTTAGTTGCTAGCTGCTCACTCTACAGACATGATAATTTACTCTAGTTTCCTCATAAAAAGATAATTTAATCTAGCCACAAGAATTGCATCGATGTAACCGTAAGATTTAACAGCGAACTAATTCGCCCAATTCAACCTCGACAAACAGGCATTACTTTATGCGGTGCCTGCATAAATCAGCTCCTGCTAGCTTTTGTGTAATCATCGGAGCGAATCAACTACAGTATACGATCTGCCCGCGATTATTATGATAACAGTAGTTTAATACCGAATTACTGAAATATAAAGTGTTTAACCAGTGTTGAAATATAAAATTTTTTTCTAAGAAAGTACGACAAAAGCTTTACCGTAACTTTTATTAGAAGAAGAACTAAAAAAAAAGATGACAGTCCAGTTTTTTGAATGGGAATTAGACCAACAAATAACTGAAGCACGAAGACCGACTCCTACAACTTAAACCAACTTCTAGTGCACGAGACAGCACTAAAACACAATTCGGTCATTAACGACAAAACAAAACTACCAGAGCTTCTTTTTCCCTATAGCAGTTTTAGCTTGTGGATTGAGCTTCTTCACCACCCTAGTATAGCCTGAAATCGGTCGGTCCTGCATCATGGGGGGCATCGTCGTCTGCCTACATTATCACGGTTCACGGATCCGTGGGCAGGCACTGGATGGACGCCGAGACAGCAGACAGTACACCAGGCGGCTGCCCTACTACCCCCTACGGACAGGATCGGACTACGTACAGTGGCCGCGGAATGCGCGCGGGCACCCGGAATCCGATGCGTTTTTTCTTTCCATCTGCGCCGCCCGTGCAAAGAGAATGGATGGATTGCCCGGCCGGCCCCCAGCCTGGTGGTGATATCGGCTAGCTGATGAGTGCACGCACACGGGACTGCTGACAGCCGGGCGCTAGTGGGATCCCGTTCCCCATCGCATTCGCATTATTCATCCAGTGTGATGATGATGACTGCTACGACGACGCCCTCGCAGTGCACAAGGACAAGGCTCCTCCTGCCTCCAGGTACTCGAAGACGATCGCGACGCCGGGCGAGCAGCGTACGTACGTGTCCTGCTGGAGGCGGCAGCGCAGTGCAAGCGAGCGAGATCGAGCTCTTCCATGATCGAGTTTGGCGTAGAAATGTCCCAAGGAAAATGACATGCAAGGTTGGAGTGACTGCAATCGATCGGCAGATCAATTCGCTTCCAATCAGTTACTGAACTACTGATTTATATATCACAGCTTACCAATCAGTACTGGTATTAGTCATGGGAGACGATGAGATTGTCCTCGATGGATCGATATGATCATTGTTGTACAGTATGTATAGCGCATCTCTGCTAGCTGCAGGTCGCAGCAAGAAGATACGAGGTAAATTTCCCGAGAAAAGCCATAGCAATCAATCAATCAATCAATCAGTGGAGGGCGAGGCGCGTGTGTGTATACATATACATATACTTTATGATATATATTCTTGCTAAGGTACGCATCGGATACACACACAAATGCCATATATTCCCCCCTCGTCTTTAATCTGTACTCGACCCAATCCAAAGCCTACTACGATCGAGCTCGATCAGCTTTATACTATACCGGTGGTGGCCCGTAGGTAGCAGCACTATCAGATAGTTCTGCCTGCCTGTCTACTTTTTTTCCCCCATCTTTTTTTGCATCTTCAAATATCTTGGGCTGCCACTTACGCTCACCCGTTCGTGAAAAGTGGACGCCCTGTATGATGCTGCTCATATAGCCCGTCGAAGGGTATGGGTCGTCGCGGATAGAATAATCTCTGGGGGGAAAAAGTGTGGCAAATTGGTGATGGTGCAATCTTTCAACCACGCTTTGGGCATCCTCAACCTGAATAAGTTCACGACAGTACTTGTTCGACTATATATGATAGTCACCGAGGAGCTCAACTCTCATCAGCTCATCAAGTGTAGCCTGCCATTTTCATCACCTCTAGCAGCAATGGTCATGTCTCAGCTAGCTTTGCGTCGTCGACCATCATTAGCAGCAATTGATCGATCCTTTGCCTTCTCCGAACAGGTCTTAAGGGGGGAGAGACAAGACAAGGCTCTCCTACAAGCTACAATGCAAGTACTACGACGACACATGAGCTGACATTTGCTTTCGGGGCTGATTGTAAAGTAGGATGTCCATTTGCTTGCAGGGGCATGGCATGATTGGGAACATGCGCAATTGTGACCACCAATGGCAATGGGCTTTTTTAGAGTTATGAAATAAAAAAAGTTGCCACCTTTTCCCTGGTATCTTCTTTATTCTTCTTTTTTTTTGTGTGTGAAATATACAGTACCTTTTCCTGATGATGTCGCAAAGAGGCTCTCTGCCTCGGCTATATACGAAAGTAAGGCCATATATATTAGGATAACGACGATGAATTAACAGGATCCATGTGTACTACGTACGCTGCAAAGGATAATAGTGATGCTATGCTATTGGTTTGTTTATAGAAGGAAAAAAAAAACAGCTAAAGATCAGGGTTGATGAAATTTATAAGAGCTCTTTTACAGTGGTTGGGAGTACCTCTTAGTTCCTCCTGATTCCTAAGTAATTAATTAGTGATAATTATTTTTATGAGTGGAAGGTTAACATGGTAATTGCGGCTCCTCCTCCACCCCTTCTCCACGCACGCCTCGCCCACACGCACCTGAAGGACACAATCTCGTGTCTCCGCCTGACAACAAGCCGGTTACTCCGATCAAGGAATCAGCTAGGTGGTTGAGTATACGTGATATTGGAGGGACCGGCTATAGAGGACAGGTAATTATGGATCAAATTTGCGTCTCCCTATGAGCTGTTGCTGTGGTTGAGGTCACACATTAAGTTCACAAAAATTTCTCTCTGGTTGTATGGACTATATCTTAGTGAGTTCGAGTTGCTGAATTGCAGAAGGGAGTTATATATGGTTGCCCACGTATTACAGGAATGTGGTCGCATTTTTTATGTCAAAATCATAAGCATGAGAATTGTTTCTGGACCTGAGACATGATAGACTTGAACAATTTGTTTTTGCATTCATTTCACATTACCTCAAACATTGGTAGATTGGGGAGTAACTCAGCAAAAATTACAAGCAGACATCAACTTAAACTGAAGGTATACACAACTAAGAGGAATGGTTCGCCTGATGATCTGAACCTTTTGCTCATTTGCTGCCCATCGTATATCAATGAGTAGAGTTCCTATATCAATGACTAAAGTTAAAGAAGAGACTGAAATATTAATTTCCAGTTGAAGGCCAGCAGCCACCTGCAGACATCTGATATGCAAGTTCCTTAGAGGCTACACGATGCCCCTGTTCCTTAGAGGCTAGTGAGAAGCAATCGCATTCTCTGTCCGCTGTGGCAGAACCTCCTGAATTAAGTGGCCCACATGCACACATCATTGTCCCAAAGACTTCTGATCGACGTGCACGAGTTCCAAATGACTCAAGAAGTCTGTCGGGTGTCCTCGGGAAACCCGAATCATCCACGTAACAATCTTTTCAGGAATTCCCTCATCAAGCATCACAGTATTACAACATTTCATAGATAAGAGAAATCAGAGTAAAAGCGGAAAGGTTACATAACATATATTGAAACTTAAGTTCATAGTTTACAAACTATAAGTATTTGATACATAAAAGCTTCGGAACTTTATATTACATAAACCATAGATCACACAACAAGTTTTTACTTGCCCAAGGTCACACATCAGGTTCATCATCATCACTCTCCTCCACAAGAGTAAAATAACCATGACCAACAAAAGGATTCTCAAGAGGTTCACCTGCAACAGGGGTTAATAAACCCTGAGTACAAAAGTACTCAACAAGACTTAACCGACTAATAAAGAGGTGGAGACTCAGGTATGCAGGCTATAGGGTTTCAAGGTAAAGCTTTATCAAGATCAAGTATTTCTTTTGCATAAAAGCTTACTAAGAGTAAAGCCTACTTTCAAGTTTTAACTCAAGATTATCACTTATAACTAGCCAAGATCATTATCAGACTTTCATAAGCCAAAAATCTCTTTCTTACACCAAAGATTCACTTATTACTACGATGATGGTACGAGGATTGAGGCTCCATATCCGAGGAAACACGGCGATTCGAATCGATTAAACCCAGCTGGGGATTCAGTACCACACGACATATGTAGAACTTAATCTTGCATATGTCAACCTTTTCTATAGATCCTCCCATACAAGAACGGGTCCAGCGTCACCCGAGAGTACAGTACACCACCATCCTACAGCCAATCTAGATGTTTTCCGGTCATCTCAGATCCGTAAGGTGGGTACACGCTACTCTCGCCATCTCTCCACTCCCAGTACGCGGTTAGCCGTTCTCAAGTATCGGAATAGCTATAGGTAAGGCTTACCGCCGCATGTGGGCTGTACTCAAAGGTCTCAATCACAACAGGCCAATCAACGGTACGGTCCTTAACCGACACAGTTGGAGACACTACTTTAAGACTCCATTCTTAAAGCAAGTCCACCGACCGGTCTCAAGTTGAACATTATTGACCTTAAAAGTATTCCACAACAACTCTTCAAACTTTTCTCATTTGAAAACTTATCTAATAAGCAGGACTAAGCATATTAAGTATTTTCATAAAACAGGTATCAAGGTTAATATGGAAATCATCAAGGTAGATAATGCAGCAAATAGGATTCACTCAACTCCTATTCACCTAATGCATCATATTAACTCAAGTGATATAAATAACTTTATGAAAATACAAGGATAGGGTTTAATGTCCGGGGCTTGCCTTGGCCGGAAGGGAAGTTCGGCAACTCAACAACACTCGAAGGATCCACAAACTCGGAAGAAACCCACCGAGGATCAGATTCTTCCGGAGCGTATTCTATACGTAAAAGTGCATATGCATGATTATGATATACTTATGGCATGATAAAGACAGGTTACATGTTCTTGGATGACAACCATAAGCATGACTATCTCAAGTACAATTTACCTTCATGATAGAGAAACAAACTAAACTATCTATCAAAGCATGGATTATTACTAAATCAATTTTATTATCTTTATTAAGCAATGTTGTGGACCTATCATATCATAAGGATCATGTACATGAATTAAACCATAACCAGGGAGCATATTATGCTAAGTAACCACTGGTTGCCAATCAATCCAAAATATCACACAAAGCCTAAAGGAATAATTATTTCTATTTCTTTTATAATTATTTTAAATAGCTTTATTAAGAGACAGAGCATACTTTATCAAACAGAGCTGAAATTATTCATGAAGCTAGATAACAGTTACACAAAATCACATATTAAATTTCATGATTTTTGGATATACCCATAATTGATTAAAAATCATGGATTATTTATTTATTATTAAATAGAGGCAATTTTTGCATACATGCAAACTACCAGAAAATATAACCAAATATTTTTCATGTGTTCTACTCATTTTAAGGAAGCCATACAAAAATTCTCATAATTTTTGGATCAGCACAAAATTTACTACACAAATTCAAATATAAATCAAAAACTGCATAAAAAGAAAAAGAAAACAACACTGTACCCCTGCGGCCCAGAAGCTTGGCCCAGGCTCGCGTGAAACTTGGCCCAGCCGGCCTTCCCCCGCGCGCGCTGACGGTTTTGCAGAAAAGCCCTCGGCTTTCTTTGAAACCAACCCGCAGACCAGGCTACTATTCATATGAGTCTACGGCTTTGCAAACAAACCCCTCCCCTTTCTCATCTTTACAACCACGAGGTCCTCGACGCCCCGGCCGTCCAGAGCGCGACACCGCGCGGCGGCGCCGCTTACGCCGGCCAACTCCGGCCACCCCGAACCAAACGGAGGCGAGCACAAGCACCAGCAAGCAACCCGCAACCGAACAAGCTAGCAAACCCGCACTCTACTGCTCAAGCGAGCTCTGGCCACGAGCGGCGGCGGACATGGCCGCGGCGGTGCTTTCGCCGGTGGCTCTAGACCGGTAGAGATAGGAATACGAGGTCAGGAAGCATCGGCGTCTCACCCTGGGTGTGCTGACGCAGAGAGAAGGAGCGAAGAACAGCCGGGTGTTGCTCGTCCACGCGACCAGTGACTCCGGCGGCGAGCTCCGACGAAGAAGAAGATGTCCCGGTGACAGCTGCGAAGCAACGGAGAAAAGAGCGAGCCGATGAGCACCACAAGGTCATGACGAAGCAAAGACGAGAGAAAGAGAGAGCAGAAAGTTGCCCGGATGGGCTGACCACGACGAGCTTGACCACGGTGGCGCTCTGTCGCCGGCGGGAAGGAGAATGGTGAAATCCGGTGCTCTGGTGCGAATGAGGAAAGAAGGGTGGGTTCTGGAGATGCGCAAGGAAGTGACGGACGTAGAGGACAGCTCAATTTGATACGAGGAGGATCGAGCACGGCCAATTTGGATGGGGACGGGGTACTGCGCTTCGGTGCCCCGGTGGCGGGAATGGAGTCGACGAGCGCAGCAGAGAAGGGCACGTCGCGCCTCTGGTTGCCAGCAGCTGCTCCACATCGTCACAGACGTGAACACGCGCGTGGACGAGGTAAAACGGTGGCCATGCGCTGGCATTCACCGATCCAGACTCGGGTGTCCACCGCCATGAACAGGAGCCAAAGCTTATCCCCCCCCTTTTTGTCTGGTTTTGCAAAAATCGACCAAAGAGTGAACTGCAGTCAACTTTTCACCAAAAAGAAACTTGTGCAAAATTTTGTGAGCTACAAAACATCTTTTGGTGGCCAGAGCTTATTCTGGGTGGAAAATAGCTAAATTGGCCAAACAGTTTGAAATTCAAGCTCAATTCCAAATTTTTGAATTGGGGTAAAACAGAATTTCTAAAATTACTTTTGATTTTGTATAACAACTTGAAAAACTCCCAACATGAAAGTTGTTCAACTTTTCAAGCCCTTCAACTTTCATGTTGACCATTTTTCAAAATTCCAAACAGATTTTGAATTGGAGATTTAAGTTTGAAAAGGGGACACTTTCCGGAAATCTGTATTTTCAAAATTACTTTGAATTTTGTACTGAATCTTCAAAAACTCAAAACACCAAAGTTGTACATCTTGACAAGATCTACAACTTTGCTTTTAAACTCAACTTCAAATTTTGCTTGGTTTTTGAATTGCACAAAAGGGGGCAAATCTAAGGTTTTGAAAACTAGGGTTCCCCCCTAAGCTTTTCGGAAAAACTATCACCCAAGGTTTTTAAACTCCAAAACAAGCATCCATACATAAAATAAATACACTTTAAATTCCTAAACACATTCAACCAAATTTAAACTTATTTTAAGTTAATGCATCAGGGTTTACTTAACAATAAACTATGCAATGCTCATGATGACATGTCATGTTTTAGTTCGCTTAACACGAGAGTGTTACATCCGCTCTCGCCCTCGCCCTGGTAGCCGGCACCGCCGCAGCCCTACCTCACCCTCGCCCTCGCCTTGGCAGCCGGCACCGCCGCAACACACACTCTTTGTGAGAAGGAAGAACATACAGACGAGAGAGTGGATAAGATTGAATTTGAGAAATAAACATGTCACAAACTATACTACTTCAATCGTTTCTATACTACTCAAACATTATTTTTTATTATAAATTTTACTATTGTAACCTTAATTGCATAAAATAATTTCATAAATAGAATTATCTCAATTTTTTTAAAGGGTTGATCCCATCAATTTTAGTATACACTTGGTGCATATGGTCCCACCATTTAATATGCACTAGGTGCATCTCTAATTAGTTGCTCTTGGTTCCTATGTATTTTTAGCCGTCGGATTGGTCCTCTTAAGCCGTCCATTTTTTAACAACCATTGTAAAAATTCTCAATTTATAAAACCAAACTGACGTGGGATTCTGCTTGATATCCAGAACTGAAAAAAAAGAATAATTTGTTTTTCTGATCATTGCATAAACTAATGTGGCTTTACAGCGTAGCACATGGAGCCAGCCAAATGAAAGTACGTTTACGTTGTTTTTTGTTTGTCCTTACCACGTTTGACATTTCCCCCCCCCATTCTCCGTCGTCTTCCCTTCTCCTTTGTCCCCTCCTTCAATCCCATACCGCAAGTGACCTAGACTTGCTTTCCTCTGTGATTTGGGTAGGTTAGTTCAAATCCTTCACATATCATGGGTCTCCAAAGGTTCTTAATTTGGAAACACGACACGACAAGCTATGATTGATGTGTACTAATAAGATCTTAGAATGCTACAGCAGTAGAACAAGCTCGAGTTGCTTGCGTAAATCGAGCAACTTATAGCGACGCAACCTCCATGATCCATGCCCATCAACTAGAGAGAGATTCGGTGCAATCCTTAGGTAAAATCCATGACTTTTGTCCCGGAACCTTACCACATTTGACATTCTTTTTTCCCCATTCTTCGTGGCCTACTCCCCCTTCTCCTTTCTCTCCCCCCCCCCCCCCCCCTCAATCACATCCTGCTTTCCTTTGTGATTTGGGCAGGCTAGTTATAAACCTTACCATATCATGGGTCTCGAAAGGTTCTTAATTCGGAAAGCACAACAAAACGAGCTATGATTGTTGTATACCTCTGTGCCCATCAAGCAGAATGCCAATTTGTTTGCTTGAGCTTATTAGCCGAATCTACCAGCTATTCAACAGTGTTTTTCTCTCACAACAAATTAGCTAACGGTACTTTCTACCATGGCTTATCAGTCAAACGAATAAGACCATGCAACAAAATGAGCGCTTAGAATGCAACAGCAGGTCAGCAGCAGGACAAGCTCGAGCTGCGTGCCTAGCTAGGTGAACCGAGCAACATACAGCGATGATGCAATTAACCTCTCTCTCTGTTCTGTGCCCCATCAAGCAGAGATTGCGACCCATGCCGTGCAATCGTCTTTTAGACTTTTCTCTCTGAACTGAACCTGCCTTGCCTACCCGCCATACCCGGCCACATGTGATGAGGCGGGCATCAGCGCGCACAGTAACAACAGTGTGGCTTCGGCGCGAGTGGCAGGCAGCCCGGCCGGCACATGGCACACGGGAGGGGTGGGTCGACGCGCACGCTCCACCCGCCGACTAGACTACCTATCCAGCCATGATCCATCCATCCATCCGTGATCGACAGACAGCTCGAGACGCTTTGCACGAGTGGCTGCGAATCCTCGCCCGCGCCGGGCGCCGGCACACGAGAGGAGGGGAGGCGACGGGCGGCCACTCTGCACCTGCATGCATGCCTTTTGCCGCTGGCCGAGCGAGCACGGGGCCCATGCCGCCTGAAAAAAGGCCGATCGCAACGATCGGCGCGGGGTGGCTCGCGGTCACGGGAAAAAGCCGGGGAAAGTTGCCGGCCGTTTCGGCGCGCGGGCGTATCATTTCATTCGGGGATTGGCCAGGTCCCGACGCCGGCGCGCAATTTCCCGCGGGGGGGATGGAGTGGATCATCCGGTGCCTGATGACGCGGGCGACGGCCGGCGCCCAGACAAGTTGTGGGATTTCGCTTCTCGAGGGAACGGAATTACGGGAAGCCAGCGTGGGGATGGGATGGGATGGGATGGGATGGCCGTGTGCCCCGTCACATGGCACTAGCGTCGAGTCTAGCTTTGATTTGGCCGTAACATCCTATAGGTTTCGTCTGGATCTCAGGCAATCGGGCGGGGTGTCCCCTCACCTGACGGAATATTGTTTTGTTTGATAAGTGAGGAGAGGAAATTGGTGATGGTTTCTTTCGGCGAAGTTCTCGAATCTCGAGCTCTTGCGAAGTGTAGACCGAGCCTAGACGAGCCCACAAGGCCACGACCGAGATGAGCGAAAGTTTGTTCTGTCCTCATTCAGTCCAATCGTTCTTCAGTGTGGTTGCAGCATCAGTACCGTGTGCAAGGCGGATGCACACGTCGGTGGGCCGGTAGCCCAGCACAAGTCTTTGGCATGATGAATGTGCCCATTTTCAGAGCCAGGGGATCCACAGCGAACACTGGAGATATGTGCACAACGAATATAATAACTCACTGTTTCTGTTGTTACTGTTAGCTTCAGGGATGTTTGACCTCTGTACACTCTCCTTCAGTTTGGAAGTTGAGAATGCCACCTCGTGTTCAGATTTCTATGTGGCTTTTAAGTAACAACAGAACTCTAACTAGAGATAATTTTAGCAAAAGAAGCATGCGGAGAACAAATCCTGCCTTTTTTTTTGTTCAGAGTTTGAATCAGTGAGTCATCTTTTCTTCTGAGTTGTTGTGTAGCTTCAAATATTTGGCAAGTTATCGTAAGGATTTGTGGTAAACGGATAGGTTCAGATTTTGTATCTGTTGCAAGATGGTGATTATAATTAACAAAAATATTGATGTTCTGAATATGTGCACCTCTGTAGTTAATAAGTGGAGTTCTATGTTTTTAGAGTCACGTGTGGTCGAGTATGAAGCCGGTGTGACAAAAAAAAAAAAACTAAAGCTGTATTGCTGGAAGAAACTTTGAAAGAAATTTGGATCATTACATTGTAACTGGTGGAGAACGCAAGGTTTACATGGATCCAACGGGACGGAACAAGGGGGCGATGATGCTTATAGGAGCGCCATGAGGCCTCTTGGGCAGTATAGAATCATTGTTGGTTTTAGCGCGGATACATTTACATACACTAAATAACGACCTAAGATACGCTTACGCTAAACAATATTGGATGTTATCATGTTTTTTTTAGTTCATTCAGGTTGTTCAGCACAAGCGTAACGTATACTTCCGTATCTCAAATTTCTGCAACGAGCGACGACCAACACGTACGACAATTGAACTGTAAATAAACGCCATTTCCGGCTACGAATGAAATGCTGTGCACCTTTTCCCAAAGCAAAATGAAGAGTGCAAATAACACGCGCAAGCACAAGCACAAGCACAAACGATACAAGGTACTAACAATTATTGGCAGTATCGCAGAACATATTAGGTAACAGGTACGAGACAGTGTGAAATTGGCAGACAAACTATACATTACGTTGCACTTTGATCCCAACCTCTAACTAGAGTACAGGACCACATTACCAGGGGTATACTGTGTTCAAAACATCACGACGCTCTGACAAGGTTGGCACAGGGTACATCTTGTTTGACCCACTAGTTATCGGATTGCATGCTCCTGAGCATGTTTAGGATGGAAAGGAATAGGTTCAGGATGTCAAGGTATAGCCCAACTGATGCCCAGATGTACTCATCATAGGTGTGGCGCCTGATCAGGTTCTCGGTGTCATACAGAATGAAGCCTGCGAAGACCAACGCTCCTAGCCCACCGAACAAACCAACAGACACTGGTCCCAATGGGAAGAAAATCTGCAACACACAATGCCACGGAACAAAACGTTAACGCAAACAGTGGATTGCTCATCTGGTAACAAAAACAAAGACAGCATTTGCAAGTAGAGCCCATTCTTTCAGAGTTTATCATAGGCATTACCTGAAGAAAGCTAGTTAGGACAAGGATAGTAAGCGCAGAAGACAGAATAGGCCCCAGATACCCGAATTCCTTGCCCTTCTTTGAGGCCCAGAAAGCATAGGCAGTCAAAGAAACCACCACACCAGCTGTCAATACTAAAGCCTCCAGAACAATTTTCCCTGCAATAAGTAAATGATTGTTAATAAAAAACTAAAAGGAAGCATCTGCAAGAAACAAATCAAACTATTTGAAGAAAAAAAAACAGACCTTGAGTGTTAGCACAAGCCACACCAATGCTGAAGCTCAAGCACAAAGTGAACAGACCCAGGAAAACGAAATTGTGTGGGTGCTTGTGCTGATAATGATACAATGGGATCATCACTGCAGCAAATATCATAACAGAAGTTAGTGAACAAAAACCAACCTACTAATAGAAACTAACAGCAACGAAGTCCCTCATACTCAGATTTTAAGCAAAAGAGAAGGGTATATTTTGGTGTTACAACCAAAGGATACAATTACAGTGGACAGCTTCTGATTAAACCCAAAAAAAAAAATTCTTGCACTCTCAATCTAATAACTGAGACTGTTAATACACAGAAAGATAAATTTATTGCTTTCATTATCAAAGCTTTATCCTATGCCTATATGCCTGGTAACAGCACACCAAAAACTCTATATTGAGCTAGATAACCAAAACTCTCCAGGGAAGTTTGGATGTCTCGCCATGTTGCCTTGCTTTACATGACTCAGCAAAGCCAGCCTTGCCAACACAGGCGAGCCGGATTGGCTCTCTCCAAGGGAAGGAGAAACCTTGACAGCGCGAGAACGAGGTAGGTGGTAAAGAAACCAAACAGTCTAAACTTTGCTCAACATGGCAAAGCGAGCATCGGCGAGGAATACAAACGGGCCCTCAATTTGGTCAAACTCAAACCATATATTAAAGTACCTACATTTTCATTTACTTGACATCATTGTCTTTGACTGTTATACTTTTTTATTAACCACCAGATAAACTAGTAGATTCAAATGCAGATTGGTAGCAAGTACCTTTGATTACATGTCTACTATACCCACTTTTATGCTGATACTTCAAACAAATTATTACTGGCCAAAAACCTTGATCAGTTAAATATGGATGGGAGTATGCATACAACTGATTCAAAAAGGCTGTCCCCCTACCTCCCTCTCCGAACTCCACAGTCCCACTTCTACTCTTTTGTATGAACGATGGAGAGGGTAAGATACTAGGGATAACTCCGTGAAACTGAAAAATAACAACTCAGTTTCATGCCTCCTTAAGGAGATGTCATTATTTTCTATTTTTCATGTTCTCAAATCATTTCTCAACTCAAATCACACTATCAACCACATGGCAGTAGAAATACTGAATCAACCTTCTTTGTAAGCCTTCATTATGCAATTATCTTTTATGTTGTATATGGATTTCTTGTGTGGGCAAGCAACTAAACTCAGGTCAATTAGAATTTAGGAGCAACTCCTATTGCTAATTCTAATTGGACAGGGAAGCAGGAGGTCTCACTGTTGACAAATAAAATATAACAATAATAACAACATTGAGATAAAGCACAGCACTACATCACATATCTCCTGTTCAAGTTTGACATTAGTATTTCTTCATCAGCAACATGATCACAATACAACAGATTATCAGCACAATAACACACAACTAAGTTTCCTGTTAACTTGATACAGCATGTGTTAAATCAAGGCAACTTGCTGTGATGCTCGCGTGAGCCCTTCATCATGTTACTAACGTGCTGCAACATCATTAATGAGCAGCTGACAATCAAGCACTCAATCACATAAATATTAAACAAAACAAGAGACAAAGGAAGTAGTCTGCAATTGGCATTGTCTTAATACTGCAATATGTTTTTTCCTGGGTAAACAGTTTAGCTAAACTAAGGCCCATTAGAGGCAACCGGCTACAAACTGCTTCTTCTATTGCAAAGGGAACCTCTACATCTCCTTATAGTTTTCATAGCAACCCCTTGTACAGAGGCAGGGGATCTCATCTACATGCAATATCAAGAGCATAAACAAAGTTGAGATAAAGCTTGGGACAACAACGCTTCTCTCTTATTTCAATTTATATTTTCATTGAGTCATCAGCAACATGACCATATCATCACAACACGTTATCAGCACGATAACAATCTCATATCAACTTACAAGTAGTAAGTCAAACATGTTAGATGGAGGCAGACACCAGGAGGCCTATGTGAGACCATTATCATGTTGTAACGTGTTGCAACATTATGGTCAGGTTGAAGATGGTCAAGGAAAATATTAAATTGGAACAAGAGAAAAGGGTAGCAATCCAATCTCAACTTTGTTGTGCAATTTTCCAATTTTAATGTTGTACCAAGGGTTTAACTGCACTAAAGCTCATGAGAAGCAAATGGTTCCCATATACTGCTTATTCATTTAATATTGCTGAATGGCTGAAAGATTCGGTAGATAAGCTCAAGCGAACAGGGTAAAAAATATAGTTGAGAGACATTTTTGGACTACAACACGTTTCTCTTCTCCCAATTTAATATACATTTGATCATTGGTAATACAACCATGAGTTGAACAACACGTCTTCAGCACAATAATGCTCATGTAGGCTTGTTGGTAACTTGACACAAAACATGTTAGACCAAGGCAGGTTACCATGAAGCCTGCATGAGATCATCTACTCATCCCGTGTTGCAATATCATGATTGAGTTGCCAAGGATCAGTTGTACACAATCATATAAATATTAAACTGGAACAAGAGATTAAAAAAAAAAGATAAGTGCAAAATAGCATCCTTTAGAATCCATAAATAACATGTGACTAAACTAAAGTACTAGACCTAGCATCTTTCAGGCTCAAGCTTAGATCGGCTATATCCAAGATCTACATGCCAAAGTCCTGATCCAAACAGTTATTCATCATAAATAACGAGAGAACCTAATAGGAACAGCATCGATCTGTCTAGAATCTGGATCCAACCAACTCATCTAACTTATCGACAATTTGTGCAGTTTCAGCAACACATCTCCCTAACCAAGTGATGACGATGACCAGAAAAGAGTAGATTTTCCCCACCCAGCACATCAAACCCCGACACCGGCAGATGGAGAACAGGGGCGCTTACGGATGAAGGGCAGGACGGCGAGCACGAGCGCGAGGCCCGCGGAGTCGGAGAGCGTGGCGTTGAGGGTGGGGTGGAGGACGGTGAGGGCGGAGACGGCGGTGGTGAGGAGCAGCTGCGCGGCGAGGATGCCGTAGACCTTGCGGACGAAGCCCCAGCGGAGGGCGCTCTCCCCGCGCGAGATCCCCGGGTACAGCGTCTCCCCGGTCCCGGCCTCCAGGTCCACCTCCGACGCCTCCACCTTCTCCTTCATCTCCGGCGAACGGCGGTACCCCGCTGGCGCGAGGGGCTGCATCTCCGCCACCGACGCCATCTCCCTCTCCCTCTCTCTGTCTCGCACTCCGACGGGGATGGGATTGGGTGCGGTGCGGGGAAAGGGAAATGCGGATTCTTCGCACGAGACGCGGGTTGCGCGTCGCGGTGTAGACTTTGTTGGGGGCGGTTGGGGATTTTTGTAGATTTGATTTGCTACGAGCACTCGTGAATCCTGCCAAACTTGTCCTCGGCCACTGAAAAGTAGGGCCAAATCGGGAGGAGGGGGTGGGCGGAGCACTCAAAAACTCGTGTGCACTAGGCCAGCTTATTACAAATTCATTATTTTTCTGATGGCGAGAGAATCAAAATATCGACATGCAAATGCTCCTGTAGTTTGACTTTTTTTTAGGAACCTGTAGTTGACCTTTGCACAAGTACTACACCCTTTTTGATTGAAGAAAGATGCGTCGCTTTGATTTCCTCCGTAGAGTTTAGATTAGATTGAGCTTTGATTGATTTGATCATGATCAATATTTTTTCTATCAGTCATCAGTGTTTTTCTCTCATAATATATTAGTGAACAGTATTTTCAACCACGCATCAGCGAACAGGCTATAGATTGACAATAGTTATCAATGTTTTTCTCTCATAATATATTAGTAAATAGTATTTTCAACCGTGCATCAGCGAACAGGCTATAAGATTGGCGATATGTGGATGCCGCATTACCACTAGAATAGTAAAGTACTTTTAAAATATTTATTAATTACATTTGGCTGAAATGTTTTATATTTCCATCAATAAATCGTTGACCAAATCAGTTCTTTGATATGTTATATTATACTCCCTCCATCCTAAATTATAAGTCACTCCAAAAATCTTAAAGAGTCAAAACATTTTAAGTTTAACCAAAATTATATAAATAATTACAAAAAATTATAAAATCAAATAGATATACTATAAAAATATAATTAATGAAGAATTTAATGATACTTTATTGATATCATAAATATTATTATCTTATCAAATAAATTTGGTTAAACTTTGGATGTTTTGACTCTCCAAGAATTTTAGAATGACTTGTAATTTGAGATGGAGGGAGTATTAGGTAGCGTACTCGTGCTTTGCTATAGGATAACTAATTTTTATACTAAAAATACTGATCGCATGATAACATAACAATACTGTAAAAAAATCAATGTTAAAGTTAATCTAAAATACAAAGTTTATGGACACAATCACCGAGAGTGCGGCATCGCAGGCTCATAGACTCTACTGTAGAAACCCTTCCATGATGCGGTTAAGATTTTATATTAGCAGAAAAAATCTTCGATATTTATTTCTTTCGTGCGCTAATAAATTCACAAATAAATTTCGCTGCATCTTCGTACCATTATGTACACAGCTTTGAGTATATATATGTAAATATTAGTGTCTGTCACATGAATAAACTATGCTCTTGGAGTTTAGTACATTTAATAACGGAAGAGAGCATTATGGCAAGAGCACATATGAATCACTTCGTCAAAATTTAAGTTAAGTTTCTTTTGCCATTTTCTCTTTTCCTTGAGCCGGTTTCCGTACAGAAAAAGAGGAACTACAGTTGCAAATAATGTATCACATAGAACAATCCTAGGCAATAAAAATAAAATTATTTACCCAATAAATTCTAACAAATTACTCACCCAATATATTTTAGGCAAGAAAAAAATTATCCAAGAGTAATGCTTGTGTAATTGCTTCAACAACTCATCCAAGAGCTTCAAAGCCTGACTTATGGTCTCTACGTTAATCATGACTTGAGCACTCTTCAAAACCTGAAGGTACTTCGAGATAAAAGAAAACTTTAAAGTTAACTCGGTCAAACCTACGTCAACAGAAAACAGGTCTCGCCATCCCCGCACGACTCAAGTTGCATCCTATCACTGCACCACCAATTAAATTTCATTTCATACAATATTCAATAAGTGAGGGCTCATTCAGCCATTCACTGTCAAAATGCAGTACTGAAATGTTCTGGAATATTGTATAATATTTGGAGTCATACTGAAACTAATTAGTCACTTACCACTGCTAAGCAATCTTTTTTGAACTCTATAAAATAATGAGCCGCAATCACAAATGTACCACCTAGTGGTAGTTGGACATCAGTTACATGGGTTGGATTAAAATCCATTCAGGCTTTGTTTGGATGTTGTTGGATTTACTTCAATCCATGTGTGTTGGTGTGGATTGGGATGTAATTTAGTTCAAGTTCCACTCCAATCCACCTCAACACATGTGGATTGATGTGAATTCGACTACATCCAAACAAGGCCTCAGTGAATCCAGGACTGGACATGATAGATATAGCCTACAAAAATACAGTGAAATACAGAATGGGACCAACAAGATCATTTTGATAAGAAAAAGTATTTCGATTTACTTGAATATAATGAACACCCTACACATTTTAACAAGAAATTTCTGGATTGCATTACCTGACCCAATGCCTCCAGACTATGCTCAAATGTGGAGTTTAGAAGACAAGTGAATTGAACAACTTTTATAAGTCCAATGTAACATGCAGTATTCTTCATTAATTTAATTTTATAAGCATGCAAGTATAGCATGTACCTCAAAATGTTAGTGTCATCTGGTTCTTGGTAGAATAAAGCAGTATACTAAAATATGGCAAGGTCAGATTGCAGATAATGTATGGAAAATTGATAATACCTCTATCTCTGTAACTAATATAAAAAACACAATTTTAGGTTATATTAAGGATAAATGGATCTAAATTGTGATATATAAGTTTTTCTCCCTTCCAAGTTGATAACATTTATGAGAACATTACTGATAGTTCTCAGTGCTTATATTATAGAGTTTGAAACTCATTCTGATTGCTTCACCTCATCCTCATTTTTCTTAATCCAAATAGGGTGAATTCATCCTATGCCCTTCATTCCTAAATAAATTAATTTCTAAAATTTTCTTAAATCAATTTTTATAAATTTAACTAAATTTATAGGAAAAGTATAAAAATTTGTGACACTAAATGAGTATATTATGAAGTATTGTTTATAGTGTATCTGATAATACTAATTTGGTGTCTTAAATCTTGGTGCTCTTTTTTTTATAAATTTAGTCAAACTTAGTTATTGTGAGTTGTGTGGATTGTGAAAAAGCTGTTGTAAATTGTGGGCTATAAAAAGTTGTAATTTATTTGGTTCAAACAAGTATAAAACTTACCTCTTATCTCTGTTTTCCGTGAAACAACTCTCTATTTTTACCATTTCAAAAGGCAGAAGCCAAGTAGTATCTAAGGTGCTTTCAAAACTGTATTGCTCAAAGTTGTACTGTCAAAAAGTGACTATTTCTGAAAAACCAACTTCTGGTTTCCACCCTTTGTTTGACTTTTGTTTTTTTTAAAGAAAAGGCAACCTCAAAAGACCAACCAAAGGCACCCATAAACACCATATTCACCTATATAAAAGCATGTATACATCTCGTCCCTACGAAAACATCTAAGAGGTTGTGTTGATACATCTTGAGATTGATATCTGAAAGAATAATTAACCCTAATAGTGTCTAGACTGAGTTGACTTCATCGTAAAGAACCTAAAAAGCTAATATGGTGTTTGGTTCAGTGAATGGTAACACAAAGGAAATGAAATCGGATACCACGGTAGTCGTCGAGGTTCAATCTTTATCTAGAAATAGTAATAGGATCTCTGATAATACCGATTACAAAGTACAAACAGTGGGAAGCAAACATATGTAACGGTAACACATAAGGGCAAGTACATAGCTCGAGTGTTGTGGAGCTGGTCGAGGGCAGTGGTGGACTTTTGGGCCGAATCACGTAGCTCCGTTCTCTTGTACTCCTAAAAGCGTACGCGCATTGCGGTTGGGGTCTCCTGTTGTTTGTGTTTGGTTTTGGCCGTGAGCACGACGATACGCCCAGTGGATGACTCACGAAGAGCAATATGAATCTGATCCAAATGGGTCTCCAGTATTTCTTTGCAGCTCACCGAATCAAGCAATCAACCGAAACATCTGGCTTCACAATCTCTCACTCCAAATGGATCTTGACTATAGGTCTGTTTGATACAAATGTTAATTACTAGCTAGCTAAAATTAGTCAAAATTAGCTCCAGTGCCTGTAAACAGGAGGGATAATATATAGGTTTTTTTGGGGGTCTAGTGTTCAACTAGTTGGTAGCCAACCATAGTTAGTTTGGACTAACTTTTAGCCCCATCAGTTAGTAACTAGCCAATTAGCCATGTGTATCCAAAAAGACCACATATGAATATGTCCATGTGTAGTACATATAAATATATGACTGCAGAGAAATACTCTTAGGGCCTATTTGGATACTATGGGCTAGCTTAAATTTTTTTGAAGAAACTGGAGGGGCCTAGGCCCCTACAGAGATTTATTACTAATTAAAAAAACAGAGTTAAAATTACAAATTACAGAAGGAGGGCAGTCCATGAACTGCTAAAGGGGGGTAGAGGAGACATCTAGGAAACATAGAAGGAGAGAAAGAAAATTAACTCTAAAACAGCAACTAAAGAGGAAGAGGAGGAACTAAGTTCTGAATCCATTGGTCAAACTGAACAGATAGGCTGGGCTTGACTCTCCACCGAACAAGCTTGATTTCTTTTAGCAAAAAAACTTTGCAATCCAAGAGGGTCATCTGAGTATTATTGAAGATCATACTGTTCCTTGCTGTCCAAATTGTCCAAGCCACCAGGATGAAAGCAATCATAAAAAACTGTGAGTTCAGCTGGGTTTTGAAAGCATCACATCCTTGAAAGATTGAGTCTGTATCTGGTGTAATTAAATTAATCATACCCCAGCACTGAAGTGCAAAGGGGCAACTGAGAAAGAGATGGTTGCTGGTTTCCTCAATACCTTGACCACAGAACTCACAGCTTAAATTAGCTCTAGTTCATCTGTTTGGGTGGGTTAATGTTTTAGTCTTCAACTAGTTGTTAGCTGACTAGCTAGCCAATGACGGCTAATTTAAATTAATTTTTAGCCCTAACTTAAATAGCCATGTACATCCGAACTGGCCTTTAGATACGACCTCATTTTCAAATCTGAGCATCTTGCCCCTGCAATTACGAGGTCAAACTTCTTTCATGTGCACAATTGCACTTGAAAGAAGCCTGCATAACACGGACAGATAACTAATGGATATTTTACTTTTTAAAAAATATATAACCCCCAAAACTCCAAAAGGCTAGTAAAAAACATTTGCTCTGAACTGCAAAAGATTAGCATAACTAATCTGTACTTTCTATTGTGCATCAACGGATACTCATGCAATTATTAGCTGATTCAGGACATCAACCAGACAATATCACTTGCGGAGGATGTTTCAGGAGACCTGTTGGGGGCACTGACTCATCTTTCAGCTCAAACTACATAGTTTGCTACAGAACAAGCAACACGTACTAAACTTCATACTACATAGATTGCTACAGAACTAGCAGCATAAACGATAGCACAGGCAGAGCTTTCAGTTTCGTTGGGCATAGATTCTTCACTTTGCTCCAATATCTGAAATCACTGGCTCATCTTTCAGCTCAAACTTAACAGGATTGTTGTCCAGAAATGGGTAGTCGTCAAGCTCCAGAAATGGGTAGTCGTCAAGCTCATCATCAGTAGGAGAATCTTCAACCAGCTGTGCTTTGTCACCTGCATGGGGAAGTGTATGTTACATTACTGCAAGTAAACTGAAACATCTCGAAGAGAAGAAGAAACCATGTGCTTACTGAAGAAACCAAAGAGGAATCACAAGACTTAGATTCTTACGTTTGTCTTGCACATCCTTATCCAGCTTCTGAGGATCATTTCCTGTGAAGTGAGCGCCCTCCGACATATCATTAGCCCATTCATGACATTTTTTGGTCTCTTCAACAGTGAATATTTTCACTGGGTTCTTCACAGCTTCATGGCTGCGCAGAGCAGGTTTCCCTTTGACAGTGTTGGACAAATCCTGAAGACCCTTCCGCTCTTTTAGGGTGTTAGATAAATCCTGAAGAGCCTTCCGTCCTTGAAGCTTAGGCTTCAGTAAGGACTTCAGTGGTTTGGCCCTTGGTGCATCATCCCTCTTGCCTGAGGTAGAGAGACACCAAGTGATGTCTGGAAGAATCTCTGGTTCCAGCTCCAGCTCTTTTGGTTCTTCAGAAAGCTTGGGACCCTCCTAAATCATAAAGAGAGAGATTATAGCACATTTTTTGTTTAAGTGTGAGTAGAGAAAAATGGAGAAGTCAAGAAATGCTGTTTTGTGGGATATTATGCTTCCACTTGTGCTGATCACTTGCTTAAAAGTTTAGAATTCAAATGAATCAGACAGCGTATAAACAAATGGAGCTATATACAGCAAGAATAAATCATATGATTTATACAGAAGTTTAAACTTTAAACAGTTACTGATCATTTTGTATGTGTCAACACAACCACAAAAATACACTGAGGACATAGAGGTCATCATTGGTCATAAATAAAAAACAAAAAAGGTAAAGAAACATAGTACAACCAGTGCGACAATTGTTTCAATGCTCTTAGAGAAAGAAAATAAACCAGAAATGTTGTTGACATGTGACATGATTATAGACACAATTGAACTTCTATTGATGGTACCTATCACTATATCAGCGTGGCCATTGAGCTGATGGAGGACAGGGTTTTCCCTTACAGGGCAACATTTAGAGAAAACAGACCAGGACCCCAAAAAACAAAATTATACCAACTGTAGTAGGTACTAGCAGCACTGTCATACCAAATAACCAAATGACAAGTCAGATGTGCAGGACTTCTTCTGATGCCACAAGATATTATTTGGTGACATAAAATGAAAAATCTAAACCGGGACAAGATGTCCATATCTTGTGATGCAATACATATCCATAGATAAGCAGTATGTTTTAGTACTACTACTGGCAACGAAAAAATTCCAACATCTAGAAATAGGGTAATTACATTCAAAGACATTATACAGTTCAGAATATGCTTCTTGATAAACAAATGCTGCAAGTGCCCATTTCTGAATCTCACAAGCTATATTGTCAAAATAAATATTACCGGCAACAATATCAAGCTTGTCAGTCCATGCAATATATAACCTTACATGACAAAATACATGATATAGCTCATGGTAGACATGGATGAACCATCAAAATTAAGCTCTTCTAATCAATTTATCAACCAACGTAAGCTAGCATAAGTGCGGAACAAGTGAAATTTATCGCCACAAGTTCTTCTTCGTTGCTTATGGCTAACGGAACATATTAGGCCAAAGTATTATATAACACACTATGTTGGCACTGGAAAGCTACATGATAAATGATTTTACTGGCTAACCTACAACTCTAGCCGTCTAAGAACCATTGCATATCTGCATCACTTAGGCAAACTAAGCAACCAAATAGCAAGAAGATATACTTTTCCAATTTCCTATTTAAGAATAATAAGTTTTGTTTGCCTGGTTTGAATTTGAACGTCATGGTCTTATAGAAAAAGACATGACTATTTCAAAAGTAATACCGATTTATCGTCTAAATCTCTGGAAAAGTACTTGGACCTTACAGACAGCCTGAATTAACTGTGAATTACTGTACTGTGGGTCACATACCGCAGCTGGAAACATCACAGGATCAAATACCTCATGCGACCAGCCATGCAATGCTGATATAACTTTCGCCACTTTCTTCTTGACACCTATATCAAATGCATGATTAGCCATACGCAGCTAAAAAATATACCACCCACATATTAAAGAAGTAATTGTCAGACTTTGACTCTTACGTTTGTCTTGCGCATCTTTATCCAACTTCTGAATATCATTTCCAGTGAAGTGAGTGCCCTCAATCCCATCCTTAGCCCATTCATGACACCTTTTGGTCTCTTCATCATCAGCAAAAATATTCACTGGGTTCTTAATCGTTTCATGGCTACGCAGAGCAGACTTCTCTTTCAGGATGGACCTCTCGTAGTGGGTGTTAGACACATCCCGAAGAGGATGCCTCTCTTTCAGGATGGACCTCTCTTTGAGGTTGTTAGACACATCGTGAAGTGCAGGCCTTTCTTTCAAGGTGGACCTCTCTTTGATGGTGGATCTGTTCTTTAAAGCAGTGCCTTTACGAATGTTAGACACATCCTGAAGAGCCTTCCTCTCAGGTTTTGCTGATGATTTCAGTGGTTTGGCACTTGGTGCATCAACCCTGTTTTCTGAACATGTGGATCGAACACGTTGGTTATATTTTTCATGAAACTTACTAGTCACAAAACAGTTTCCAGGGAAAACAATCTCACCTTTATGTATCTGCATGTTCTCATCAAGAAAAACAGCTGCTGCAGCTGGCAAAGCCATGACCGGACAGAAAGGTATCTTTCTCTACCTCGATGAAAACCTGACTGGAGATCAATTGATTGGTAAGGGGGAGATACTCAGAATATAGAAATACTAAACAACAACGTCCCTACACTATTAAGATGTACAGAAACTGAAAAGGATTTCGAAATGTGCTAAGCAGATGCTAATTTAAGACAGACTAAACATTTCAACCGAATTAACTAACGGGAAAAGCACAAATGCTGCAGAGTTGCATTACGTCTTACAGAGATAGATTCTGAAATTCTTACAGAGATAGATTCTGAAATTCTTATAGAGATAGATTCTAAAATTTGATGCAGCAAAGTTATACAGCTGGTGGCAGAGCAATCTTAAGACTATATAATAGCAATTCTCATGGGGAAGCCTTGAGGGTTATCATCAAAGCGCTTGGACCAGCGCCAGCCTCTAGTCTAGATTAGTTGAAACTCTAGCCCAAGAACATCAAAACGCACATCTCGTCTAGAAATCAGGCAATATCACCCTGAAACTTTGCATAAACAGCCTATAACAAACTAACAACGGAAGGATTTCCTTTTGGCTTCCCTAACTGTCATAGGATTAGAAGATACAGGACGCAACTAGAATCCTTCAGCAAAACAAGAAACGAGATAAATGGACGGAATATCTACCACGTAGCAACAGTGAATAAGAGCGAACGGATCCCCAAACGAGGCATCCCAATCCCTAAAGTGCGCGGTTACATGAATTAAGAACGAGACGGGACATCGCGGCAGCCTTAGGGTTTCGATTTGGTTGCGCACATCATAGCAAGGGGAGGGCGAAAAGAAATCAGTGCAAAGTCGAATCGATGCAAGCCAAGAAACGGTAGGGTTTACCAACGCAGGAGAGAAATCAATCGGCCGGTTGTATCTCGACTCAACTCCGCTCCGGGACGCAGCAGCAAGGAGGACGCGGACTGGAAGAGAAGGGACGACCTCTCGGTGGCGGTTGCGCTCGCTATTTCGCCAGGGATCGGCACGCGCGGGAGTTGTCGGCCGGGAGTATCTCTGAGGAAGGATTTTGGGGCGGCGAGAGAGAGAAGACGCAAAAAGGCAGGCAACGGTCGGATTTTGGGTCAGTGAATGTTTTGTCTACGGAGCCATGAGGCGGCAAAAGGCCTTTTACGGTGAATCTGTCACGGTGGCACTTTCTTTTGCATTCGATAAATATGGTCAAATTAGAACAGCAAGACTTATGACAGAGTTCAAAACAATTAATTACATACTATTATTTATGGTATTTTGTTGATGTAGCAGCATATATTTATTGAAGAAAGAGGTAGAAAAAATAAGACTCCAAATCTTATTTAGGGCACTTCTAATGCTAGAAACGTATTAATTTTTATAGACACTATATATAGAAACTATGATCCTAATGGATAGTTTCTATAGAATATTTTTTTATCCAATCACATTCATTCTCTCTTCATTCTTAACCAATTATATTACTTCATGTCTTGGATTTTTAGACATGGTTTCTAACTTAGACCCAGTTTTTATGATTTTTTCTCTCTCTTTTCAATAACTCTCTTGCCATATCAGCAAAATGCTTAGGTGGCACTATAATTAATGTCTATAGAAACCACGATGATTTCTGCATTGGGAGTGCCCTTAGACTGTTAAGTCCATATTGTTCGAGGTAATAAATAACTTTAGACTCTATGATAGAGTCTGTATTGTGAGTGCCCTTATAAACTAACTAGGCTAAATAAATTCGTCTCGTAAATTATAGAAAAATTATACAATTAGTTATTTTTCAATTTATATTTAATGCCACATACATGTGCCGCAAGATTCGATATAATTTGGAATTTAAAAAATTCTGCAAATTTTTTTAGGAACTAAATAAGACCACGGTGGTCAGATTGTGTGTATATAAATAACTAAAATATTGCTTTTCTTGCCAACCGTTTCGTTTTATGTCATGCAATATTAATAGAGTAAAGTCCATCAGCGGTCCCTAAACTTGTTCGTATGTGTCATCCCGGTCTTTAAACTCGCAAAATGACCGTTTAGGTACCTAAACTTGTTCGGTTGTGTCATCCTGGTCCCTAAACTTAAAAATATCTCATATAGGTCCTCAAACTTGTTCAGTTGTGTCATCCCGGTCCCTAAACTTGTTTTTAAGTCTTATCTGGGTCAAAACAGGATGAATCTAAAAACTTTATATTGAAAAATAATTCATAACTTTTTCATATGAACTCAAATGAAGATAAACTTTATATCAAAATTGTAGGTAGCAACATGATCTACAACTTTGCAGTTGAGAAGTTTTTAAATTAAAATCGTTTAGGTTCCCAAAATATTTTTTATAAGTTTATAGATTTTAAAATTTAAAATTTAAAATTAAATTTTATAATACTAAACGACTTCAAATAAAAAACTTTTCAACTACAAAGTTGTAGATTGTGCTGAGGACTATAACTTTGGTATAAAATTTGTCTTCATTTGAGTTCATATGAAAAAGTTATGAATTATTTTTTGATATAGAGTTGTTAGATCGCTTTGTTTTGACCCAGATGAGATTCAAAACCAAGCTTAGAGACCAAGATGACACAACTGAAGTTGATCTAAACGGATGATTTCTAAGTTTAGAGACCGGAATGACACAATTAAACAAGTTTAGAGACCGAGATGACACAGATGAATAAGTTTAAGGACCTAAACAATCGATTTGTGAGTTTAGAGACCTGGATGACACGACAGCACAAGTTTTACTTTTCTGTTATTGTCATCATCAATCGTCAATCCACTAAACCGAATAGAATACTGAAGAACGGACCATAACAGTCGATCGAGCTCAGTGATTATTTAAGCACGATCAGAAGCTTCTTTGTAGTCTGTATGACTGTTACCAAGGTTAATCTGTACTGGATCAAGTTATCAATCAAAGCTTTCACTAAATTATATATATACAATAAGGTGCCGCAATGCCAGGTTTGACGACTCAGGGAGCCGTACAGCGATTCCATATCCGCAACAGATCAACTATAATTTTAGTCAAGAAAGTCGGAATAACTTATAATTTGTGAAACAGAGAGAATCTATCAAACTATATTGATGCCATCTAATATCAACCGATATTCATGCCAACTTATATCAGCTTACATATGGTAACTGAAAATTTTAATAATCCTGACAAGTATGTAAAGTGCCGACCCTGTAACCTCCTATCATTTAGGGCCTACACTCCCAAAATTCCCCTAGGCTACAGATTAGATTGCAACTATGCCAAAACATGATCAGTATGTACTGCCAAGTAACCAATGGGCAGCAAAGGGTAAAGAATAAAGTGCAGACAGCAAAAATGATTTTAATCTCGCTTTTTCTCCAAGTTTGCAACTGCCTGTTTCTGGCGCTTCTCCCACGCAGGCATCTTTCCTGGAAACATCCATCGCAGAAGCCGCTCCCATCCGTAGCAACCACAAAACATTAGAATAGCCCACAACATCAATTTGCCACGCATTCCCTCTGGCAAGGGTTCAAGCTTCATGTAGTCATTCAAATCCCTGAACATATCTGATGTAATCACTGTGAAGAAAGCAACCGCTCCATACAATGCATACTTGAAGGGCTTGTTCTCGGATATGCTCTGATTAAATGGGTGGCCCATGTAGTTTACAGCAAAGGTTGCCACCTGGATCATCATGTTCACCATGTATGAAACTGTATTCACAAGGTTTGGATGGAAATTTGAGTCGGGCTCAATGCATTCTTCTGGCATATGTTTTGATGCTTCATTGACAGCTGTGACAAGGAAGAATATGTGCATGGCGAACTGGCCAAGAATGGAGAGCAGGACGTATGCACAGAATATGTTAGGGTGAGGCCGCTCTGCAGAGAGTGTTTGGAGCGGCCGAGCATGGGAGATGAAGAGGAAGAAGGCTGCAGTAAAGACACCACTGATTGTAGCTTGAACATCACCCAGTTTGACACCATCCAAGTACATGACACTGAGAACGTAAGCCGTTGCAAGGCAATTGAGCCCAAGAATCTTGAACATTTGAAGTGTAGTGACTAGCGTGCTTCTCCCCTGACGGATGATGTCAAGAGTAGGGGCAACAGAGGCATGCTTTGCTGTGAAAGGTGAAGCCATAGAAGCATCACCAAGCTTAACAATTGGTGCTGAACGGCCATCAGTTTCATCATTCATTTCATCCAACATTTTCTGCAGCTTTTCTCGCTGCCTCTCAGCAGCAGTCATGGGGCGGCTGCTCGATGCTTTAGCAGAACTATTAGCTGCTGCAGTCACTTGTGATGATGCTTCATTAACAGGCTTCTGTTTTTTCAACTTCCCAGATTTTGAGTCGACTTTCTGAACTGGTTGAGCATTCAAAAGAGCTATGCCAACATGTGCCTGAAATATTTTAAAAGATCATGAAATGAATTGCAAAAACAATGATATGATAAGGTGGTTAACAAGAGTCCTACATTTCAGTAAACAAATTCAAAGTGTCAGTAGAAAAATAATAGGCCTAACAAAGGCAATGTAGAATATACAGTTGCCTGAGGTCCAGAAATGTTGAAATTACTATCATTTAAGTGGTTCACTCTATCACCGTACTACAGTTATGACTTATCAAACAGGTAATGGAAAGAACAAAACACCAGGCTAATATTGGTCAATTTGCATATGAGTATTCAGTAGCATGGACCTCTGCCACTGCCACTCAGTTACTGGCTCAAACTTCTTCCATGCCATACTTCTAGCATAGTATAAGCCACCTCTTAAGAAAGTGTAAAGACTAAAGAATGTCCAGTTACATTCTATTATATATTACATAATAGGTGAGAAGTATTTACCATGATGCCCTCAACTAATAAAACAAGAAAAATGAATATAAGGCACAAATTGTAGAGGAAAGTCTCTACACAATCAGTGTCAGTAAACATTTCCAGGATCAATGCAATAATTGTTATGGTAACAAATAAAATGCATGTGTGGAATAAGGTCATAGAAATAGAAACCAGAGTAATAGAGTAGTTTTCTATGTAAATTGAGCAAAACTAAGTGGGATACAGGACAGGTAATCACCTGCTTCAGTGCACCAACATCATTGGTTCCATCTCCACACATCAGTGTCACCCTCCCAACACTTTTGAATGTAGTCAGTACAAGTTCTTTTTGTTCTGGGGCAACACGTGAAAAAACCTAAAAAAATGACAATATAAAAAATATAATAACCACTTAGCATACAAATGAAAGCTTTCATATTTTGTACAGGGGATGTAATCTGTTCACGCATACCTTCACATAAGGGATAACCTGGAGAACAGCCTCAGTACTTTGTAGCATTTCAAAACAGTCCCCATTAATACAAAGGTCATGAGATTCTGATAACACTGCAACCTCCACAGCACTGAAAAACAGCATATACACAATATTAAATCGAAAGGACTCAAACAAGCCACAAACTGTATGTGATAACAATGCCAGAAGAGATGCTAAACGACAGACTTAATATATCAACACTAAGTCTGAGAGATTAACAAAAGAAAAGAAATTATATTGTTTGTTAACTAGAAGAAATGCTTGTAATAATAATCGTTTTCCTGGACAAATGGGACATAATTATAATCTTTATAAAAACTTAGTCTCTGAAACACAATGCTTTGGCATAGACCAGATGATAAAACAAGCAACATAATATGTGTTGTGAAGAGAGAGATCAGACTACTCTCAGTCTCTCACACTGGAACAGGGTAAAGATTTGCCAGGAAAGAAAACGAGGTATGAGCTCAACACAAAAGAATCAGCGAAACTGTATATAGACAGTTACCTGTACGGAGCTCTATCAGTTTCATCTGGCGAAACCCACTCAAAACCGCCAGTCTTTATCCGTGTCAAGATCAAAACAGGTTTGGAAGATATATGTACTTGGCTAGCAACATGGCAGGCAGTCAATGCTTGGTCTCCGGTGATCATGACCTAATAACACCAGCGAGCCAATAAGCACATTAGTCAAACAAAACAGAAATAGCATTACAAATTTTCTAAGGTACATGTTTGCTAGCCTTGGGCAATGTACTTGTATATGTATCACATTACTGGCACGAAAACAAGTTTCCGGCACAGCTGAATTTATTACCAATAATAAATGGTTACAAGATAAATAGGAGGATATACCAAGTCATGGGAAGATTGTCCCAGTTCTTTTAAGACAGCACCAGAGTCGCTCCTTATAGGACAGTTGAAGACCTGAGTCCACCAAATCCAACACAGCCACATAATTAAGATAAACATGTCATCCAACATAACTAAGATAATGTTGAGAGAGAAAAAAAGATGCATAAGAGGAAGATTACATACTGCAAAACCAGCAAATGTTAGGTCGCTCTCTACTTGATCCCGTTCCAAACTTCTAGCCTCACTAACCTGTTATTTAAACACCAAGAGGTCAGACAAATCTAATCAGATACACTTTTCGTAGAAAAAACAAACAAAAAGATATGAACAAAATGCAATAGCTGTAAAATTTGAAGGATAATAAGTTATGCAGATAATAAACTCTGTTCGAAAGTTTGAGTAAATAAATAAGTTAATGAAATATGTTTCACGAAATCTCACTTCTAGACCCCCAAGCCAGTGAATAAAATCAAGGGAAATGTATTTTATTTCAAAATACATCATCATCTGACCTTTCGAGAATAAATTAGCTCAGTGTGACAGATATCATGGCACGGATCAAAACATATCAAGTAGGACATAAACAGTACAATTATGAAACTCGTATAATGATTGATTTCCTAGTATTAACTTATATCCCATTTTCGTACAGCAACATTTTTTGAACAGCAACCTTTCAACTAGCACATCAGCACTGTCAAAGTTAATAAAAAACACAGGATTCCAATTTCCAGTAAATATTCCATCAGAGTATCACATCAGCATGTGAAGTATCATTGGGGATTCCAATTTCCAGTAAATATTCCATCAGAGTATCACATCAGCATGTGAAGTATCATTGGATTATCACAAAATCACAATGTTGGTACAGTTGGAATTTGGATGGTCCCTTTGCATTAATCAAAAAGTTTTGTGCTTTGTGTTCTGGCTCGGGGAATTTATAATTCCATCAGATCATGGCACAAGCTGCATGCATGTGGAGTATCATTGGATTATCACAACCACAATGCTAGGACAGTTAGAATTTGGATGGTCCTGTTATGACCGGCGTCTCTTATCAGAGGAAAAAGCCCATTAGTGGCTAATGAAGGAGCCGGCAGTAGACAGGGCTTAAGGCCCAAGTTATTATTATTTCCTAGTTGAGAGATAGTTGTTTCCTAATATAGGGAGAGGAGAGTTATATATACTTGGCTGTAAAGACTTTTTGGATTTTAAGCAAGAGCAATCTATTATTGCTCGGCTTCCTGTAGGGAGCCGGGAGACCTAATTGTGCCCTAACCGCCACCTCCCTTCCCTCATCTCGCTCAGCCACGGCGCCCAGGCGCCGACCTCCTTCCCCTCCGGCAGTTCACCACTACAATCTCAGGTCCCTCGCCGGTAGACCCCGAAGTTCTACCAATCTGGTATCAGAGACCTCAGGATCGATGTCTCAGCCGCCTGTCTTCCCCACGCAGCCGCCGGCTACCTCCCAGCCGCCGGTGCTGCCCACCACCACGCAGCAGCCGCAGATCACAGCCACCACCACGCAGCCGCCAGCGCCTCCTTCCTCAACATCAGGCTTGGTGCTCGCCGGCACGTCTGGGTCCCCATCAGCACCACCAGCGCAGTCCCCCGTCAGGCCCCTAACGTTCGAGCAACTGACCATGGCCGTCCTGGACTTGGGGCAGGCAGTGGCTGGTATTCGCTCCTTCCTGGCGGGATCCTATGCGCCGCAGCCGCCCCAATTCCCGCATCCGCCGCTACTGTCGCCGCCATACTCACAGCCGGCTGTCACCAACGCCTATGCATATGGGATGCCCTATGAGGGATCGTCCTCCTACTACCCGCCGGTGTCTGCCCCAGCGTCGCAGGGAGTCCCGATCACTCAGCTCAGGTTTCCTGCGTCCCCCTCGCCGCTTCCGGCTTGGCTTCTCGACTCTTCGGCACCGCCCGTCTACACGCAGGCGACCACGGTCCATGAACCGCTGCCTGCGTCAACATCCAGCGTCATGCATGGTGGCGTCCCTGCACCGGACGTCCTCTACGGCAGTGTCGACGGGAGCCTCTTCCATGGGGGTACGCTACTGCCGGCATCAGCACCAGCAGGGGGCGCCCCATACGCTGCTGCCCCTGCGCACGGGCCGCCCTTCGCCGCTGCACCATCTGCTGCGGGGACAGCAGCCTACGCCGCCGCTCCGGAGCCTCCACCGCCGAAGTTCTACAAGCTGGAGTTCATGACCTATGATGGCTCCGTCGATCCCCTGAATTGGCTCAACCATTGTGAGCAATTCTTCAGGGGACAGCGCACCTTGGCGTCTGACCGCACCTGGCTCGCCTCCTACCACCTCAGGGGAGAAGCACAGACGTGGTACTACGCCCTGGAACAAGATGAAGGCATGCCGTCATGGGAGCGTTTCCGTGACCTATGTCGTCTTCGCTTTGGTCCACCGCTGCGGGGTAGTCGCTTGGCCGAGCTGGGCCGGTTACCCTTTCAGTCTACTGTGCAGGAGTTTGCAGGCCGTTTCCAAGCAGTGGCCTGTCATGCCCAAGGGGTGTCGCCCCGCCAGCGCGCCGAACTCTTCGTTGGGGGGCTGCCTGAACACCTTCGGGTGGACGTGGAGATGCGCGACCCCCCGGACCTGCAGACAGCAATGTACTACGCTCGGGCCTTCGAGCGCCGGGCGGCTGCCATGCAAGCGCTCCCTCCGGCGCGTGCTGCTCGGCCGCCTCCGCGCCCTGCAGGCCGCGCACCTGCAGCGCTGCCAGCACAGGACGCCCACGGGGCTGCTGCGGGCAATGCAGCCCCGGCACGTCCTTTCCGCCGCCTCACACCAGCTGAGCAGGCGGAGCGTCGTCGCCAGGGCCTCTGCTACAACTGTGATGAGCCTTATGTGCCCGGGCACGTGTGCCAGCGGCTGTTCTACCTCGACGTCGACGACTATGTAGTGGAGGACGCCGTACCGGTCGGCGACGCGGCAGCAGCTGCTGCACTGAGGGAGGAACCTGCCGCCCCGGAGCTACCTAACGCTAATGCTTTTGTCGTCTCGCTCCATGCTGTGGCAGGTATCCGGACAGAGAACACCATGCTGCTCCCTGTTTTGGTGAAAGGGGAGCGCCTGCTGGCCTTGCTGGACACAGGCTCCACCCATAATTTCCTCCGGGGCACGACAATGCGCCGCCTCGGTCTCTCTCCGGCGGGAGGGGAGCAGCTCCGTGTCACTGTCGCCAACGGCGACCGGCTGCCCTGCGAGGGGATTGCCCACGACGTCCCTATCAGCATCGCGGGCGAGGTCTTCTCCATCACCTGCGTCGGTCTGGACCTCGGCAGTTTCGACCTTATCCTTGGGGTGGACTACCTCAGGACGTTGGGTCCCATCCTCTGGGACTTTGGGGCCATGACGATGGCCTTCTCGCGACAAGGCCGGCGCATCCTGTGGAGGGGTGTAGGCGGCTCTGCTGGACCAGCACACACAGCTGCTGTCACCACCGACATCCAGCAGCCGCTGCTGGACCGTCTTCTCCACCAGCACGCTGCCATCTTCGAGGAGCCGCAAGGTCTGCCACCAGCCCGGCCGTACGACCACCGGATTCACCTGCTGCCAGGCACGCCGCCGGTGGCGGTCCGGCCATACCGCTATCCCCAGCTGCAGAAGGACGAGCTGGAACGGCAGTGCGAAGCCATGTTGACCCAGGGTATCATCCGGCCTAGCACTTCGCCGTTCTCTGCGCCGGTGCTCCTGGTCCGCAAGGCGGACAAGTCGTGGCGTTTCTGCATCGACTACCGCGCCCTTAACGCCAAGACTTCCAAGGACAAGTTCCCCATCCCGGTGGTGGACGAGCTGCTCGATGAACTTCACGGAGCGCGCTTCTTCACCAAGCTCGACTTGCGTTCGGGCTATCACCAGGTGCGCATGCACCCTGAGGACGTGGCCAAGACGGCGTTCCGCACCCACCACGGCCACTACGAGTTTCTGGTGATGCCGTTCGGTCTCTCCAACGCCCCCGCGACGTTCCAAGCATTGATGAACGACGTCCTGCGCCCATACCTGCGCAGGTTTGTGTTGGTGTTTTTCGATGACATTTTGATCTACAGTGCCACGTGGGCGGAGCACCTTCAGCACATCGCCATCGTCCTCAACGAGCTTCGGGCGCACCAGCTCCACCTTAAGCGCTCGAAGTGCTCGTTCGGGGCGACGTCCGTGGCCTACCTAGGCCATGTCATCTCCGCCGCCGGCGTCGCCATGGATGCTGACAAGGTGGCAGCCGTGGCTGCTTGGCCGGCGCCTCGCTCTCCTCGGGGCCTCCGTGGTTTCCTCGGGCTGGCGGGATACTACCGGAAGTTCATCCGGGAATTCGGCCTCATCGCGGCGCCCCTCACACGCCTCCTGCGCCGCGACGCTTTCGCCTGGGATGACGATGCAGAGGGGGCCTTCCAGGCGCTCAAACGCGCCCTCACCACCGGGCCCGTGCTCCAGATGCCCGACTTCGACAAGCTGTTCATGGTGGACTGCGATGCATCCGGTGCGGGATTCGGTGCCGTCCTACACCAAGGTGCCGGGCCCCTCGCTTTCTTCAGCCGACCGTTCGCCGCGCGCCACCTCAAGCTTGCGGCATACGAACGGGAGCTTATTGGACTGGTGCAGGCTGTCCGCCATTGGCGCCCGTACTTGTGGGGGCGCCACTTCTTGATCCGCACTGACCACTACAGCTTGAAGTTTCTCTTGGATCAGCGTCTCTCCACCGTTCCGCAACATCAGTGGATCAGCAAGCTGTTTGGCTTCGACTTCACCGTGGAGTACCGCCCCGGCCGCCTTAATACCGTGGCGGATGCTCTTTCCCGCCGTGACGCCGAGTTGGACGGCCCACAGGAGGGCGGGGGCGCTGTGGTGAGCACCCTCTCCGGGCCTTCCTTCGTGTTCATCGCCGACATCCGCCAAGCCACGACGGTTGCTGCTGATGCGCTGCAGCTCCTGGAGCGCCTTGCTGCTGGTGAGCTGCAGGGCCCCTGGCGCCATGAAGATGGGCTGCTCCTGCACGGGCGCCGCATCTTTGTTCCTGACCATGGTGATTTGCGCCATCAGGCCCTCCTACTGGCACACTCTGCTGGCCACGAGGGGGTACAAAAGACCCTTCACCGACTCCGGGCTGAGTTCTATATACCCGGTGACCGCTCCTTGGTGCAGGATTGGGTGCGCTCATGCAGCACTTGTCAACGTAACAAGACACAAGCCTTGCAGCCGGCAGGACTGCTACAGCCCCTAGACGTTCCGTCTCAGGTGTGGGCCGACATCTCGATTGACTTCATCGAGGGGCTGCCCAAAGTGGGCGGCAAGTCCGTTATCCTCACGGTGGTCGACCGTTTCTCCAAGTATGCGCATTTCATTGCGCTCGGCCACCCCTACACGGCTGCCTCCGTCGCGCGCGCTTTCTTCGACGGCGTCGTCCGGCTACACGGGTTCCCTTCTTCCATTGTCAGCGACAGGGACCCCGTGTTCACCGGCCATGTTTGGCGCGATCTCTTCAAGATGGCGGGCGTATCGCTGCGCATGAGCACTGCGTTCCACCCGCAGACTGACGGCCAATCTGAGGTGGTGAATAAGGTGATCGCCATGTATCTTCGTTGTGTCACAGGTGACAGACCTCGCGCGTGGGTGGACTGGTTGTCGTGGGCGGAGTACTGCTACAACACATCCTTCCACACAGCCCTGCGCGCCACACCTTTCGAGGTGGTCTATGGGCGTTCCCCACCGCCCATGCTGCCGTACAGCCCGGGGACGGCCCGTACAGATACTGCTGATGCCCTTCTACGCAGCCGGGACGAGATGCTGGCTGAGGTGCGCCAACGCTTACTCCAGGCGCAGCAACTCTCCAAGAAGTACTACGACGCCGGCCACCGCGACGTTGAGTTCCAAGTCGGTGACTGGGTCTGGCTGAGGCTGCTGCACAGGACTACTCAGTCCCTGGACCCTCGTGCGCAGCGCAAGCTGGGGCCTCGTTATGCTGGTCCCTTTCAGGTGCTGGAGCGCATTGGGCAGGTTGCTTATCGGCTACAGCTTCCGGAGAGCGCCCGCATCCACGACGTCTTCCATGTCGGGCTGCTCAAACCACATCGTGGCGATCCGCCGACTGCTCCTTCCACGCTGCCTCCAGTGGCTGATGGTCGCGTCCTGCCGGAGCCGGAGACAGTGCTGCGTGCCCAGCTTCGTAGGGGCGAGTGGCGCGTGTTGATCAAGTGGCGCGGGCTCTCCGCTGACGACGCCACATGGGAGCTGCTTGAGGAGTTTCGCCAGCACTACCCCGACTTCCAGCTCGAGGACGAGCTGTTTGCGCAGGCGGGGAGAGATGTTATGACCGGCGTCTCTTATCAGAGGAAAAAGCCCATTAGTGGCTAATGAAGGAGCCGGCAGTAGACAGGGCTTAAGGCCCAAGTTATTATTATTTCCTAGTTGAGAGATAGTTGTTTCCTAATATAGGGAGAGGAGAGTTATATATACTTGGCTGTAAAGACTTTTTGGATTTTAAGCAAGAGCAATCTATTATTGCTCGGCTTCCTGTAGGGAGCCGGGAGACCTAATTGTGCCCTAACCGCCACCTCCCTTCCCTCATCTCGCTCAGCCACGGCGCCCAGGCGCCGACCTCCTTCCCCTCCGGCAGTTCACCACTACAATCTCAGGTCCCTCGCCGGTAGACCCCGAGGTTCTACCAGGTCCCTTCACATCAAAGAATCAAGAAGTTTTTTGCTTTGCTCTGACAGGATTTTTATGGAAGTACACTGACAACAGAATAACAGAACAGAAGAGAATGGCTATAGACAAATGACACGATTAATATCAACAGAAACTTACAGGCATCTCAGGAAGCAATTTGTATGCAAGAGCCAAGACCCGAGAACCTTGTCGTGTGTATTTCTTATATGTCTCCACATATGCAGCAGGTAAATCAACTAATCTCTCTTGGATGGTCTCCGGTGCACCCTGAAGATCACAAAATATAAGACACATGGATATAACTAGAAAAATAAGATCAAATTAAACAAGATCTTGGAAAAAGAATTAGAAGTAATCTCACAGGACCATCAACCAGAGAAACAATTTGACTCACAAGTTCCTATGGACTGAAAAAAAAAATTATGCCTTCTTGTTTTCCAAATTATGAAACTCAACAGATATAGTGATTTTACTTTTATTTTTGCCAGCTACAATATTCCCCCTTTTAATTGTGGTAGAAAGGAAGATACTGCACATGACTACTGAATAACAGCTTTTTTTTTAGTGAGAATACAGCAGGGGAAGCCCCCACTGTAAGAAAAATTTATTAAATAAAAAGAGGAAAAAAAGAACAAGCCTGTACAACTAAACAACAGACACCAAAACCGAAAGAAGCAACAGGTCTAAGGAAGACGGAAGAAAAAGAAACTAAGCTAGGGAGTCTATACAAAGAGAGAAAGCCGGTCATTTAGCATCACTGAATCTCAAATGTAGATTGATCCAACCATAGTTTCAAATGGAGCGTTGGTTGCATCATTAGTTCACTGAGGTCCCAATGTTATTGACATCTTTTTTCTGAAGACTTGACATTGCCGTTTTGGGAAAATTCTAGAAAATGATTTCCTTTAGTTAGTAGAAACAGAAAGTGGGGCTCCCATGGCGATTTCATTGAACAAATTTAGTTTATATACAGGAAAAAAAGATAATAAGTATACCCAAAAAATAGTCACGCTAATAGACAGTACACAGACAATTTGAGATAAGACTTTTCAAATATTTTCTCAAACTGCAGATGACCAAGATGAACTCAGCTTTCAACTTTAAATAGATCATGTGGATGAATGTTAGGGAGCATAGAAGATATATCTGCTGTCAAAGCAATGGTATGGACTACAGAGAATTGTCTTGTGATTTGCTCCAACCTCCAGCGGTAAATATTCAATGTATCAAAACCCTATGAAGATCATTTGGTTCCTCCAAGGAATAGATGTCTTGGAACAAGAGAAAATACTATGTTTCATTGTGTTACAAACCAAATACTATGTTTCATTATGTTACAACTATGATCACATTTACATCCAAGGCCAAAAGAGACTGTGAAGTGTGAACTACCCCAAATAGTAACCCTATATTAACAAGGACAGAGTAACAACTTGTCGACCCAAATTTCATTGGATCTCTCAGAATTCTTACCTTAATGAAAGCGTAAAATTTCTCCTGGATACGGACGATAACAGACATTCTCTTCAAGTGGGAAGCAAAATGGTACCTGTGCACGATCTGTACAGGTTGACCACCAGGCCTGCAATAAAAGAGAACATGAATTAACACATACAATTTAATACCTTATGCTCGCAATGGAGCGGGAAAAGCAGTAATAACTAATAACCACCCAAGTTATTCTTTCCTGGTGACAACAATAACATTGAATTTTATGATTTCATCAGGTTGACTTAATCATAAGCTCACTTGCTTACATATTTATGCAGGTCAATACATATGACAGCTTACCTTTTAGACATGGCCTTCTCATCAGATGTGTAGATCCAGTCTATGCCCTTTATAGCAGCCTTTTCGAGGGGATCACCAACCTTTATTAAGATGAAATGAAAGACACCATCAAACTTTTTCACAGTTACTAGGTTATACGTCAGACCTTCTAAAAAGCAGTTAGTTATTAGATAATTGCACACGACATACCAGCTTGTTGTCGACAAATACCAATGCATGGCAACTAGAAAGCACTTCTTGAGTTCGGAGGGGCAGCTTATTTGCATCAGATATTAAGTCATCATCGCCTTCCAAAGTAACAATACCTTGGAATTCCTGAAACAAAAGGGTTTGTCATCCCCCGCACCCTCTTATCGAATAAGGAAATAAACTAAGCATATAACTTACCATATCATCTGATGTCAGAGTCCCTGTCTTATCGAAGCAGCATATGTCAACCTGATCAAAGAAAACTCTTAAAAAGCTTGAAAAGAAAGGAGAAACATGGACTCATAAGGTTTCCTTACTAACCTTCCCAGCAAACGGTATTCTGAATGGCTCTGTGCAGAAAATACCACGCCGAGCCAATGCAATTAAAGATGTGTTGACTGCTATGGAGAGCTCCATTGGCAATTCCGGGGGTATCACAGAAGTAATAATCAATGAACAACTCAATAAAAGTTTATATCTACTCCTTGTTGGGTCCTCTAGTCCCTATATACACAGATAAAACAACAGTTCAATAGAAGACAAGAGGCAAAAGAACTAAAGAATAGGATAAAAAATAATGGTTCACTCTATAGATAATGTAGTTTCTGGTGTTACCTTCATAAGCACATAACCGGATGCAATAATTGCAAAGAAGAGCAAAAAGAGTATAAACAGGCCACTTTCCTTGTTATTTGCAGTAACCTGTTATTTTCATTAAAATGCAGGCATCAGATTTTCATGACTTTGGATAATTTACTTTCATTACTGAAGAAACAGATGTTACCCTCTCAGTTGAAAATAAGATAGTCCTCATCAATTTCCCTTGGCTAGTCTCAAATCCAGTCCTCAATACAAAAGCTATACAGCCACCATCAGGTGCTCGAAGATTTACAGACTATAAAAATAAACACGTCAGCAACGGAATTGGGCACAGAAGCTCAGGAGATGTATCTACCTTATCTGCAGTGTGTTGCAATACTTTAGTGCCACCAAATAGGATATGGTTCTTATCCCGCTTTATAGATAGCATATCCTCAGGACCACGTCCAGCAATTGAAACCTATCAGTAGATGTAGTCAGAGCCTTTGAAAAAACAAATAATTATGCAGTTACAGCATAAGAATAGGAACAAGGAAGTTAGTCTATAGAGTTATGGCTACGACAAAAACACAGATGCTATTGAAGCATACTGTTAATTTCCTCCACTTCTAGCCATAATGATTGAACTATTAATAGCTATACAAAATGAACTGAATTTTAAGCTTGGTTTTTCTATGGAACGATGCCCTCTGGTAACTTGGTTGCAAATTTTAGTAGTTTCATGTAAAGCCAGTTTTTTGTTTAATATTTAAGCATAGTTGACTGTTGTAAATTGTAATGGGTTCAAACAGAATGTGCAACACAAGAATGGCATACTGTAATAGTCCAGTAAATGACTCTTCAGTTCCAATTGACAAACTAGAATGGCAACCGGAATGCGTTTTTTTAAAATATAGGATTGAAAGCACAAACTGTCACAATGGAACTATTTTTTCTAATTAAAAACATCCAAGGGAAAACAAAAGAAAACCTTCCACTGTGGAGTAGATTCTCCTGTAAGAATAGCTTCATTTACTATTGCAGACCCAGCTAACAATAGCATATCTGCTGGTACAGATCTATCTTCACCACTAGTTGAGCGCCCTATTGACACAATATCTCCTGGTAGTAGTTCAGTTCCAGGGATTTTAACCCATCTGAACAAAGAACACGCAATTAGGATGGGATATATGCTGAAACAGAAAAAACTTAAATAAAATGGAGGATCCATACTTTCCACATCTATAGGTCAACACAATCTGGCTATCAACTTTCACACGTCTTAGCTCAGTCAATGTCTTCAGCCTATTCTTTGCCATAGTAGACTCAAACAGGAAAAGCATGAAAAGTGTAAACAAACTGTAGTACCAATACTCATCCAGGCACCAAAGAGCAACACAAAAAACCTGCATAAAGAAGCCCTCATTAAACATATATAAGTGAGTTTAGTAAGTATCGAGATAAAAGAAAGTAACCTGGAAAACAAAAAATGGTTCCATGATTTGCTCCTTCATTAATTTCTGAAATGTGGGCTGTGGATACTCGAATCTGGAGAGAACAATAAATATTGTCAGACACTGTTGCTAGACAGATTAATATGGTAAAAGATATCTATTTTGTTCAATTTGATGCAAAAATCAGTAGTACATTGGTTATTTGATTTATGACATACAGATTCAGATGCACCCATGCCCACTGTCCATAATTGAAATTCCCTAGGCACGTACTATGCTCTTACTTTAGTTCTACTAATAGATCATCCCTGCAGCATATATTCCTCTATTTAGTATTCATAATATGGAATTAAAGAAGTTGCATGTTGCAGATATTACTGCATCCTCCCACCAGTGGTCACAAATACATGTCGTTTTGGACGGTAGCATGGTCTCCAAAATGCAGTGATCACTAAAATGTATTAACTCCGGTCACAAAAAACATGTCGTTTAGGACAAGAATTGGTCAAACCTAAACCAGATACATTAATAAATACCTTATCCATTCCAATTTCCAAATTGTAAGACGTTTTGGACACAGTCTATATCTAAGTACATAGCAAAAGCTATGTATCTAGTAAAAGCCAAAATGTCTTACAATTTGGAATGGAGGGAGTAATACATTATTTTATTTGGTAGCATCTAAGTTATATGTGCCCATTTGTAATCAAAATGCTTGTCAATCTCTTATATTTGAAGGATTTTAAGAATATACTATGGTCAAATATACGCAATGAAGACCATGTAAAGTCAAACGTGTCAAGTATTTGTGATCAGAGGGGGTATCAAATTACATGTCCAAAAACCAAAATTATAATTATTGCTAATATCCTTTCCCTACACAGATCCGGTAGTCCAATCTGAACACTTAGAATATTTATAGCCAAAAGTTGGATAGCAAGTATGTCCAAAATGACAAGGGTTTGTGATCAGACGACGGGCTTGTTTGGATACACATGGATAGTTACTAGTTGGAGCTAAAAATTAGCCCAAATTAGCTGTGGTTGGCTAGCTAGTTGCTAAAAACTAGTTGAAGACTTGGCCAAAAAAAATTAGCCCACATATTAGCCCTCCTGTTTGGATTCAATAGCACTGATTTGGGCTATTTTTTAGGTAGCTAGCAATTAGACCTTGTATCCAAACAGCCCCTAAGTACAAAGGGAATCCACTATAGCAACAAGTTATGTATGCACAAATCCCTTCAGCTACTCACCTACTCTTTTAAATCTAATCCACAATTGAATCACCTGTTATAGTACAAGTCTATTTTGGATAACATGTCCAATAAACATGCATCACAGATCAGGAACACTCATCCACTCTCATAGTGCGTTCCCCATAAGTTGAATTGTGAATCTCCTTCAGGTAGTGCTGGATGGAGCAAATTTTAATATCCAATTGTGCATTGTTAGACATTAACCTTAAATTAAGTTCAGCCTTACCCTCTTAAACTACATTTGTGTTTCTCGTGTTTGATCTACGCAATTCTGGATTATACAGCTATCAATTAAAAGTTCTGTAGCTCAACAACTGAAAGCTCAGTACAAAATAGAGAGGGGAGCAGCGACGCAGCTTACACGTTTCTACCCCACTTATCCACAGCGGTGCTAATCTTGGCCTCAGTTCCATAACCAGTGCCCTTGGTATAATAACCGATCAACTCCTTCGTCGGGTACCGAAGTTTTAAAAAGTTATCTTTCTCCGCCGAGTAGATGAACCTCTGCTTCCGGAAATCAAAGTAAATCTCCTCTGTCTCACCTGCAGCCGAAGTTGATGCCACCTGAACAAACACTCAACAACACACTCAGTAACCCCCCAAAGAGAGCTGAAGGCGCAACAAGCTCTCGGGAAAAAAAAAGGATTTTGAACTCACAACTCTCTGTATATGCAGGGGTACAATCTCCTTTGACCCTGAGAACTTAGCCGGGGTCACCTTACACGCGTTAGCGGCACGGATGTCCTTGACCTGCAATATCACCAAGCTCAAGCCGTTCAGCCCTAAAATCTAAATGGTTCAAACAGATATGGATAATGCTGACTAGATTATATGAGTTAAGAATTGAGAGGGAACTCGCCTTGGAGTACCCGACAAAGGCCCGGAAATCGACGGACCAGGCCGTGAAGAGGAAGGCGAGGATGTGAGCAGCGGAGAGCGCGGCAAGGACGATGAGAGCGTCGGTGAAGTCGAGCGCCGGAACGGCGAGCAGCAGCCAGAGCGCATAGAGCGCAAGGAAGGGCCAGAAGTCGAGGCGCGACGCCCAGTGGCGCCGCCACAGCAGGTCCACGCCTTGCACCGACTTGCCGTTCACCTCGAACCGCGCCATGCCGGCGCCGCGGCCACCCGGATCGGGGAGCGCTGCGGAGCTACCCAGAGTCTCAGATCGGGTCCTGATGTGGACCAAAGAGGTGAGACAAGTGGAGATTTGAAGAGGGTTTACCGATTCGGCTCGACGGGACTCGACCGGCAGCGGCGACCGGCGATGGGGGGCGGCGGCCGCGACCGACGCGAGGGCTTTCGTCGCCGCTGCTGCTTCGCTGCGTGGTTCTACTCTCCGTCTGGTCCTCCGGCCTCGTCTTCAGTGGTTTTACGATGTGGAATCCCCACGACGATCTGAATTCTCCCGAGACTTTTCCTTTTCGTTTTCCTTTCGTAATTTAAGCAAAGTTTGTGCCAAGCAAAAAAAAAAAGGTGGACCCGAGAGAAACTGAACTGTTTGGAAGAAGATGCTAAAGTATATATATATATATATATATATATATATATATATATATATATATATAATAGCACTGTTATTTTAAATTTAAATTAATATATATACATATGTATACAATAAAAAAAACATGATGCATGTTTAGGGTTCGAAATACATTCAAATCATTGTGTCGTACGCTCCAATTCACTTTGTAATCGAATTTCTTGACGTACTAGATGAGGACTTCTTTGGTTAACTACGTGCCATAAGTTAGGTGTGCTACAGTTTTTTTTTAAGTCTATGTTTAGTTTAAGTTTATTGCTGTAACTATGATATGTCATACTTTCTTGCACCCCTTCTCACATGTCATAAATTTATCTTCTTGCTTCAAATTTGTTTTGCCGTGTTTTTTTGGCATCCAAAGTTTCTCTAAGATTCGTCGGTGTCAATCTTAAGTATGAAGCAAACAGTTCCCTGCTTATACTCACATGAGCATCGGAGCCTAAAGGGGTATTTGGTTGATCTGCTCCATCTATCGCGCACCTATGGAGTCGTATAAAGCTGAATGAATAGTATGTTTAGTTGGTTGCATACATTTATAGATAAAATTAGGCTTGTGGTACACGCTCAAATTGAGCTTTTCTCCCGAGACTAAGCTGATGGATACAAGATAAGGACGGTGGACCCCACATTTCATTCTCATAGATAGGTTGCATCTGCTTATGCAGGTAATATCATGTCATTTTTTTATCCGTTCATACAACCATACCAAATGCCATATTTTTCTAAAATATGTGGCAGCTTATGGTTGTTGTTAGTGGGATGGTAATGTAGGCCTTATGGAGGTGGCGCAAGGAAGCCAGGTGAGGGTCATAGCAGCTCAGGCAAAGTCCTGCCAATGACACATGTGAGTTAGGCCTCCTTTGCCATTGTCTATTATGGAATTCTCGCTGCTAAAGGTAGAGAGGATTTAGAGAGTGGATTTACGAAATACTCTAGGAGCCTCTCCAATAAACCAGTCAGTTTTTGAACTTAAGTTATGAACATATTTGTTTGATTTTGCCAACCGTTTTTAATATCTTGTTACTAAAAGAGTCGGTCTCACATGAAGGATCCTGCACCCTAGCTTATCTCTACATCCTCCAACTGCCACAACCAAGTGGTAGCCACCCCTAGTCATTAGTGACTAACCTACAACCATTCAACCAGCCACAACCAGCTATAGTCAGACAGGGCCACAGTCAACGGGGCCTAGACAAGGCTAGGCTAGTGGTGCTTTGTAGTTGAACGATGGTGGGCAGGAGTAGCCAAAGGACTCTATAAAAGGCTAGGCTTGCAAAGAGAAGGCTAGGGCAAAAGCAGGGCGACACCAATCGATTTTACTTTTCCTAGGGTGGTAGAGCCAGTAACCAGCTCCCCAATGGTCAGTCTCCTAGTGTATAGAAGGGGTAGTGACAAAGAGACATGACACAAAAGTCGCAACTTTTTTATGATTGGATCAGAAAGTTGCTCCCATGTTTTATCTTTCTACGTGTATCGATTGAATTTCTTATACCAAAAAAGTGTGCAAAGATTAGGAGTTAAAATTAGAAGTTATTGGAGAGATTTTTTTTAATATATCAAAAACAAAGATTAACATTGGGTTCGAACTATTGGAGATGCATGTACATTCTAAATTATAAGTGGCTTTTTATTTATATCTTTTGACCCTGTTTAGTTCCCCATAAAATACAAAATGCAAAATGTCAACTATTTTGGAATGATGAATTATAAAATGCCAAATTTTTCAGGGTTATATTTAGTTCCATCTAAAATGCTAAAAAATTCAAGGTTAGGTGGGGGCAGTGAAGGCTCTTTTGGGTTTTTTGCCTCTTGATACCGAAATCCAAAATGTAAAATGGTAACTATTTTGCCAAAAATTTTGGATAGTGTTTAGTTTCGTTCTATAAAATGGTGAGCCAAAATCCATTTTTTTGGCTCAAATAAGGAACTAAACAGCTCCTTTATTATGTATGTAGACCTAAGGTACATTTAGATATATAAGTAAAAGAATATATTAAAAAATCAAAATGATTTATAATTTAAATCGGGTGTAGTTGTTAACCCCTTAGACCTAAGAGAGTCTTTGTAACGAGCGTGCTAATTTACTTTGAATTGAATAAAGCGAAGCTATCCTTTTCGCCTAGAAAGAAGAGAAGAGTGATTCTTTTTTTAAAAGAAGAAGAAGAAGAGAAGAGTGATGAAGCAAAGAGTTCAGCCAATCTCGCAAACGATTTGGGCTACGCTAGGTGCAGTCGAATCCGATAGCCCAAACCACGCACGTAGAAACTAGAGTCCGGTCCGGCCAGGCCCGATCGCCCGGGTGACAGAAATTGGCTGCGATGGCCCAGACATTTGCGATCTGCACACGGCCGGTTCTCCTGCTGACTGCTGAGGGCCACTCTCGAGTCAAGATGCGGAGATGCCCATTGCCGCCTGCCGGCACCCATCATCCCTGCCGGCGTGCGCAAAAGCTGAACATGGGGCGGGCACCGCTCCCGCGTGCCGCGAACGCTGAGCCGCGCCGTCCTTTTTTTGGTCGCTGCGCTTCCAATCCAAAAACCAAAAAATACACTTCCTCCCATGGTTTTCACGTTGGCCCGACTCATCGATGGTTTGCCCCGATCTGCGCCCCACGACTCGTCAGCTCAGCCGCACTAGTAGAGTAGTAGTAGACTAGTATTAGGCCTTGTTTAGTTCCCAAAATTTTTTTTAGATTCCCCGTCACATCGAATCTTTAGACACATGCATGGAGTATTAAATATAGACGAAAATAAAAACTAATTGCACAGTTTGATCGGAATTGACGAGACGAATCTTTTAAGCCTAGTTAGTCCATGATTGGATAATATTTATCAAATACAAACGAAAATGTTACAGTACCCATTTTGTAAAAAATTTTGCAACTAAACAAGGCCTTAGCATGTAGCACTAGAAAAAAAGGGTCCCAAGTAGGCGGCGACACCCCGCGTCACGTGCCGTCGGTGCGGCACCCGGCAGGAATGATAAGCCTTCGTGGCGCCTAGATCTCCCCCCATCCAAAATTCGCTCGCGCCATGCGCCCATGCAGACGCACGCGCAGTCTGCCGAGCCGCCGTGGACTTGCTGCCTCGCTCAGCCCAAAAGATACCGCCTGCCGGCACCACCAACCGCGACGACTGGGTCCATTTCGGCGTCACGCCCCGCCGCTTTCCCCTTCCGGCCTTATTCCCCACCTCCCTATAAAGATCGCTCCATGCATGCCGATATCATCACTTCACATCGCCATCACGTCCCACACGCTCACACTCACATCATGGCACGCCACCCTGCTAGCAGTGCTAGCCCTCTCGCTCTCGCGGCGGCTGCCCTCCTCTTCCTCTGCCTGCTGTCGGCCTGCCGCGCGGCCGCCGCCGGCAGCAAACAACCGATCACCGCCGTGGTGCTGCCGGTGAGCAAGGACGACGCCACGCAGCAGTACGTGACGGGGTTCCGGCAGCGCACGCCGCTGGTGCCGGTGAAGGCCGTGCTGGACCTGGCAGGAGCCACGCTGTGGGTGGACTGCGACGGGTACGCGTCCTCCACCTACACCCGCGTGCCGTGCGGGTCCACCCTCTGCCGCGGCCTCTCGCGGTCGCCGGCCTGCGCCACCACCTGCTCGGGCGCCCCGAGCCCGTCCTGCCTCAACGACACCTGCGGCGGGTTCCCCGAGAACACGGTCACGCGGCTCAGCACGGGCGGCAACGTCATCACCGACGTGCTGGCGCTGCCCACCACGTTCCGCCCGGCCCCGGCCCCCGGACCGCTCGCCACGGCGCCCGCGTTCCTCTTCGCCTGCGGGTCCACGTCCCTGACGCGGGGCCTGGCCGCGGGCGCCGCCGGGATGGCGTCGCTCAGCCGCGCCCGCTTCGCGCTGCCCACGCAGCTCGCGTCCACGTTCCGCTTCTCCAGGAAGTTCGCGCTCTGCCTGCCGCCCGCGGCCGCGGCGGGCGTCGTCGTCTTCGGCGACGCGCCTGCCTACGCGTTCCAGCCCGGGGTGGCGCTGTCCGCCACGGACCTCACCTACACCCGGCTCCTCGTCAACCCGGTGAGCACGGCGGGCGTGTCCGCCAGGGGCGACAAGTCGGACGAGTACTTCGTCGGCGTCACGGGCATCAAGGTGAACGGCCGCGCCGTGCCGCTGAACGCCACGCTGCTGGCCATCGACAGGAAGCGCGGCGGCGTGGGCGGGACCAAGCTCAGCACGGTGGCGCCCTACACCGTGCTGGAGTCCTCGATCTACAAGGCCGTCACCGACGCGTTCGCGGCCGAGACGGCCATGATCCCGCGGGCGCCGGCGCCGCCCGTGCCGCCGTTCAAGCTGTGCTACGACGGGAGCAAGGTGGGGAGCACGCGCGTGGGCCCGGCGGTGCCCACCATCGAGCTGGTCCTTGGGGACGAGGCCACGTCGTGGGTGGTGTTCGGGGCGAACTCGATGGTGGCCACCCAGGGCGGGGCGCTGTGCCTCGGCGTGGTCGACGGCGGCAAGGCGCCGCGGACGTCGGTGGTGATCGGCGGGCACATGATGGAGGACAACCTGCTGCAGTTCGACCTGGAGGCGTCGCGGCTTGGGTTCAGCTCCTCGCTGCTGTTCAGGCAGACCAACTGTAACAACTTCCACCTCGGCTAGCGGACGGTGGGTGCCACCAGCTGCTTCTTGACGGTGTCATGTCCGGTCTGTATGTCCGTCTGAGACCAGAAGAAGATGATGGTCTTGGTGATTTGGGCAGTCGCTGTCTCAATAAATTGTCCCCCGCTAGTACGGTGGTACCGTACCAAACACATGTTCAACTCTAGTTTTACGCCTGTTTGTCTCCTCTGGTGGCAGTGGCACCGTACCAACTACCAAACAGCAATGTTCAACTCTAGAAAACGGCGGATAGGCTCAGCACCGACGGCCCGGCACAGCTTGAAGCTCGCTCTGAGTATGGTTGTTCTTGCCGGTTCGTGCGGATAGGCTATAATGATATTGCTATCTGATCTGACCGATGAATAAGAGTGCTCAAGTTCAAAAAACTGTGAATGACAGTGGGCTGAGATCCAAACCAAACCCACGCCAATCCAAAACATATATATATAAAAGTCAAATCCAAACCAAATTAGACCATGACTTCAATCATCCACACCAAACCATACCACTTATGCGCTAAACCCATTAAAATACATTTCCAACCCACCATTTCACCGGCACCCCATGCTATTGTTTATATTTAGCCATAAACAAAAGCAAAAAAATAAATAGATAGAATAAAAAATCATTGTAAACTCTATTATTTACAGCCAAACCAGTTCGGCAACGGATCTAGTGCAAACTCATCTCACGTGCAAACTGTGCAAACTCTAATCTGGACCGCAGGATGTTGATCCAAGGGCGCGGAGAGATTGGGTCATTTTGCACTTAACCGCCCGCTCTTAATCACACTTTTACAAATCCCTCCTTCCACCTCTCTCATGCGCCCCCTTGGATTAACATCATGCGGTCCAGATTAGAGTTTGCATAGTTTGTACGGGAGATGAGTTTGCACTAGATCTGTTGCCAACCAGTTCAGCCCACTTTAATAGAGCTCAAACCAAACTGGCCCAACAACCTTTTCAGACTGTTTCAATCCAAACCAATACAGCCGTAAAACCAAACAAAAAAAATCGGTTTTAACCCAAACATCGTCAGGTTTAACTGTGATTTAGGTTCGTGTGGATAGGCTACACAGGCTGATCCATACAGAACCTTTTTGACCATTCGTACATGACATTTTTGGTCCACAGGTAAGGACGCAACAGCCAACATTAAAAATGTACCAGTACTGTATATATACAGGTAGACATTTCATGTTCGCATGGGGAACCTTACAATAAATGATATGAGTAACAGAGTATCACATTAATCAATCTAATTCAACATGCTGGTAAATTGAGGTAATTAAATACACCAGGAACTTATTCTTGGCGTTCCTCTAATTCTAGCAATTCATGCTGATTTATCAAATCCAGCATCCGTGACCACATGATGTTCATCATGCTTTCTTGGCCTTGGGCTTAGGTGGCGGTGCTAGGAACAAAGCCCTGAAGATCCACGCAGCAAGAATGGCACCAATGAAGGGGCATATCCAGTACACATAGAACTGCTCCCAAGTATTATGGCGATTGTTAACATACGCCCAGCCAAATGCCTGTAGATAATATTTGATCAAGATTCATGTTAAAGAAAACAGGAAACTAGAATCCTTATTTTAGCAAAGAGCGCTAAACTGAAAGTAGCCAGGAACGGAGAAATGGTTAAATGCTACAAAAACAGTAATCCAAAATCAGCTCTTATCAGATAATTACCAAAGTATTCAAAATTCAGCAATGATCTACACCACTATTCCTAGGGCAGCATTCCACTGAGGGTAGCAATGGCATATGGAACCACTCTCAGGATCCAATAGTTGTGGCCATCGCCATGTCTCATCACTCTTGTGAGGAGCGGGATCGTTCCTGTCCTTGCCTCTGTCGATCTTCTTGTCAACTTCTCAGACGCCATCCTATACACCACTCTTTAGGGCTTGTTTGGAAAATAGCAACGCCCTTCAATCCATACATATTGAAAGAGGTGGATTAGTTTCATTTCCACTCCAATCCATATGGATTGGGAGGGATTGAGTTTATCCAAACAAGCTCTTAGGTTTCCATCATGGCATTACCGGAGGTCAATTTCTCAGCTTATTGCTTGCTTTTGCAGAGCAATACCTGCACTCAGACATTGCTGCAATCTGTCTCAGCAAACATGGCATGGAAGTTACTCAACTAAACAAAGTAGAACCATTTCTAATCAGCACAAACAGTTTGAGATATTCTGCCAACATTACTCTGAATTGTAGTCTGCCAAGTTTCTTTGAAAGAGATTGTAGTCTGCCAACATTACTCTGCATTGTAGTATGCCGACCTTACTCTGTGTTTTTCCTTCTATTCGGTAATTAACTTTGTTTAGTTCACCTTAAACACATAGACAATCTTTGTCACTTATTTTCACGATGTATTGTTGTGCTCCTTTAAAATGCAGGGTTGTATCTGCAGCTATTCATTTGGAGTCTGATTAAAAAAAGGTGAAGTATGCAAAATTTTCAAAGGTTTGAGACTTCGGCAAAACAGAAACTCAGGCTCCTTTCAGGCAAGTCCGCAAGTATGTGCTCCATGTCATGCTCCAAGCAATGGTGTCCAAGCCTGGTTCCTTATATGAGATAACATCTACTCCCTCTGTTCCAAATTATAGTTCACTTTGTCTTTGTACTAAGTCAAACTTTTCTAACTTTGACTAAGTTTTTACAAAAATGTGTTAACATCTACAAGTTCAAATAAATGCAACATCAAAACATATTTCATGAAGAATATACCGAAACTAGGACAAAGCAAAGTGAGCTATAATTTGTAACAAAGTAGAATTCAGTTTGAAGGCTATATAAAATATTCTAGAAAGAAAGAAAATAAAACATTTCATTACAATATGCTAGTAATGATTAGTGGTCTACAATTTGTTAGTTTTCTAACTTTTCCATTTCAATTTATTTCAGTGCCCAGTAACTTTAATTTTTAGATGAGTGTTCCAATTATACTTTTTGGCCATAGAACAAACTGTATGAAGAATACAAATGTGTGTTCAGATTTAGACATGGAGATAAGGTGGTTGCATGATGCATATGCGTGCCTTCTCTATAGTCAGCAAACACCTATCCTATATCTCTAGAGTTCTTCTGGAATAATTTTTGTTTTCCACTTCCTATCACCATGCTGACTCCGTTAGTTGAGTTAAAAAAAAAATGAATCGCAATGTTGTGCTCTTGACTTGCAAAATAGCACATACAGGACCTTCAGGCAAAGAGACAAGAAGATGCTTCTAAAGATCAAGTATGATGATTTGGTGGTCAAATGATTCTATTCACCTTTTTCTTCTCATTGTAACATTCTGGCAGTTTCGTACAATTATTTTAGAAATAGGAAATCATGTGTTCTGTTTATTTAAACATAGTACCCAAAGAACTGAAATCCTTTCATTCAGACAACTGATTTTGCATCATTCAAGTGATATAACACTTGCTAGCAAAATAAATAATTTAATTCCATGTATGGTCTGGTGGATAATATCACACGTAATAATCCTGTGTCTGATTTAGTGGATAATACATTTTGAATAGCTGCATGTAATAATCCTGTGTCCGATTTATTATTTGCTAGTGCACATAGAATAAAAGAGGGAAACATAGCTAATGTGTATTGTTTTAAAAGAGATTGATGTTACTGGTACTATTCATCGAATTAAGGAATAAACAATTCAACTTTATTTGTTATTCTTCTAACAAAGATGATGGTTACAACAAGCATAAATCTAATTGCTTCCAGACGCCAATTTATCTCCACTGCCAATTTCTATTTTCATCAGAACATAATGCATGGGAGTCCCCTGATTTACATTTATTATAAATTATAAATTATAAATTTTCAGCTTGCTCCTACAACAGAGTTATCACACCACGCCGTCTAGCCATGTGTGGTCTCTCAAAATACGACATCCGCACATACAGTGCCAAAGCACACCACTAAATGGTATAGATCAGACTAACCACATATGTAACATTCCTGAAAGCCATCGAACATCTACAGATAGGCAATCAAGCTGCTAAAGTTCCCTGTGACGGACCAAAAGGCACAGTTATTTTCTAGTTGGGTGTTGAAATTTGCTCGCTGTATGTATAGATGGTGACAGGAAACTACCAATTGGAGTAAAAAGTATATACAAGTAATGAGCTAGCTGGTCAAACAACAGACGACAGTAGAAGGAAAAGAGAGAAAAAAAGAAAGGAAGAGACTGACATTGGCTGGGTTCATGGAAGGGCCGGTGTATGCTGCGCCGGAGAGGACGAGGCACAGGGTGCAGATGGAGATCATCCATGTCTTGATGATGGGGTTCCGGGGCCCCTTGACTATGATCAAGAGCACGGCCAGGGTGATGACGAAAGTAAGCACTAATTCGGCGATGGCACCGGTGTGGGGATCCACCTTGAGCGAGGGTCCCCCAAGCATGTGCTTGTACTGCGCCGGCATCAGCTCCGAGATGGCAAGAGCGCCGCCCACAGCGCCGGCGGCCTGATCAGTTAGTAGTACCACATCAGTCTCTGAAGAAGACCATTTCTGAACCCTTGAATTGAACTGAATCCAAATCGAAGTGAAGACTACCTGTGCCGGTAACCGGAGCGCGACGGAGAAGAGGGAGGGGCTGGTGACTCCGGCGGCGTAGAAGGCGGCGATGCCGGTGGGGTTGAAGCTGGCGCCGCCGAGTGCGTCGCAGAGGATATTGAAGGTGAAGAGGAGCACGGAGAGGAGGGAGACGGTGACCAGGAGCGCGTAGTGGACGCCCTGCAAACTCAGGTAGGAGGTCACCGCCGCCGTCGAGGCCCCCAGCGTGGAGACGCACAGCACCCACAGGAACGTCACCACCGCGTCAGCGGCAGCCGCCCGCAGCGCCGGCCCCATCGCCATCAGCGCCCGTGCTGCCCTCTGCTCTGTTGTGTTGAGTTGAGGAGAAGCAGATCGGAACTGACGGAGGAGGGGGTAGGTATACAAACGCTCTTCCCGTGCTGCATCCTATCCCCCTTCCTTTTTTTTCGGCTCGTTTGGCTCCACGCCGCAGCACATTTTGCATGGTAGAACAACCAGGCTTGTAATTAGGCCCTGTTTAGTTTCCACCTAAAAAAATTTCATCCCATCAAATCTTTAAACACATGTATAGAACATTAAATATAGATAAAAAATAAACTAATTACACAGTTTGGTTGAAAATCACGAGATGAATCTTGTAAGTCTAGTTAGACCATGATTAGCCTTAAGTGCTACAGTAACCCACATGTGCTAATGAGTAATTTGTTTTTTTATTAGTTTCTAAAAACCTCTCCCGACGTCCTTAGAGCATCTCCAGCAGACTACCTAAACCCACTACCTATCTTATTTTGGGTAGTGGATGTCAAAAAACGCACTCCAACAGTCTACCTATTTTTGTTGGCCCAACAAATTTCTCCTTTCACTACCTACTTCTGTTGGGCCAACAAATCATCCTACCTATTTTCTTCCGCACCGTTTCCTACCCATCACGATGGTTTCTTCCCTGCGACTTCCGTCCGCCGCAATCAAGAAGCCGATGTGGCCTCCCCAGCGCCCCATCCCTCCCAAGCAGACCTCCCCGGCGGCGCCCCCACACCGGATTTGGCTGCCCCCGGCGCGGCGAGCCTCCTGTCTCTTCTCGGTGTGGGCGCAAGCGCTCTCCCCAAAGACTCTTTCTAGTGCGGGCGTTGCCGCTCTCCCCGGTGGGTCGTCCCGGCACGGCGGCGGCTAGCACGCGACGGCCTTCCTTGTCCCCAATGGCGACCTGCCCTGCCCATGGCGCGGTGGCTAGCTCCGGCGTGGCAGCCAGCACCGTCATGGCGGCCTTCCCTCCTGGCGGTGAACTCTACTCTGTGCAGTGTGCGCCTCCTCCTCCTCCTCCTCCTCACCGGACCTCCTCCGCTCCAGCGTGACCTGTCCACGATGGCCTTCCTGGCACACAGGCACACGACGAGGGCGTGGGCGCCTCCCCGGCACGGGCGCATCTCCTCACCGGCGTAGAGAACAAGAGGGAGAGGATGACAGCGTGGCCCCACATGTCATTTACTCCGCAAATGAATTTTGGTAGTCTATTTTAGGTAGTGCTGCTGGAGTTTGAGGTAAAATATGAGTAGTAGAAAATTAGCTGGCTACCTAAATAAACATTTAGGTAGTCTGATTTAGGTAGCACTGCTGGAGATGCTCTTACGACACATCCGATGTGACACCCAAAAAATTTTTATCTCCAATCTAAACAGGACCTTATTATAAAAAAAACAGGCTTGTAATTATTCGATCTGGGGACCATTTGTCCTTTTATCTTGAAAGGGATTTTTTTTATGGGGGGAGCCTTTTGTTTTTTGGGGTAGCTAATTCTAGGCACAATGATACTTAAAATAAAAGAAGTTAAGATAGTACTACTGCAAAGTTCAGTAATAAAAGTTTATAAAGATGCACATTAAGGCCTTGTTCAGTTACCAAAATTTTCTAAGATTCCCTATTAGATCGAATCTTTAGATGCATGCATGAAGCATTAAATATAGATGAAAACAAAATCTAATTGCATAGTGTTGATGCAAAATTGATCTGCAAACACAAAGGGCTAATACCCGATTCAAACGTTAAGGCGTGCCAGCCGATTTGACCTTGCTATCGGCAAAGGTGATAACTCGAATACTTTAGTCCTGACAACAGCGATGCGCCCGGATGTCACGGCTAAGAGGTACTCACGCGGAACTCGAGAACACGCCGAGCTTAAGTCGACGAATTCCTAAGAACTCGTAGTAAGAAGAAAAAAGGGTGACGAAGTCGTCGAAAAGTAGATGCTGGAATATGAGTAAAAACGTATGTTTGATTGATTTCTTGATATCTGATTACAAGGTCTTAGGGCTTATATTTATACCCTGCTCAAAGAGCTACGACCAGACACGATTAGAATTCGAATTCCAAATTACACGGAACCCGTATATAAAACGATACGAATAACATAAGGAAATAATAAAACCATCCTTCGTGACAAACCGAAACTCCTCCACATGACAACTGGCAACTTCCGGACTCCTCCTTCGCGTCATCGGCAATCCCCTTGCCATAGTCATCGGCAGACCCTTTTACTTGGTCATCGGTACCATGTTACTGTCTGAGGACTTAGTCACATTCAACCCTTCCCTCATCGGCAACCATCCTTACCAGCAACCCGTATCGTACTGCCACCCTGTCCTGCCATCCTGGACACGTGCCCAAAAATGGTGTCAACACATGCCCCCCAGTTTCGGAGTATAAAACTATTAATGCTCCGAAATTCTCTGCAGTAATGATGTCTTTTCCGCAATCAATGCTCCTAATCTGGTAACCGACAACCTCAATCTGGGCAACTCTGATCCTAATCCTCCGCAGATCCCTCGAAATCCACAACTTCCCAAACGGGCATCCCTATTAGTCGTACATCGGCAACAATACCGTTACAAAGATCTGCCGATGCTCTGCCCAGGATATTCGCAAAAACGGTTACTTCCCCTCTATCCGCCCATCGGCAGGACGACCGTTATAGAATATCACCGATGGACCGACCAAAAGATCGTGCACAGTGAAATATCTTTAGATAATGACCGCTTCCTGTCAAATCACCTGCACAATCCCTGGATTATCGTGCGAACAGTTACCATATCCACTTGAGTACCCTCGGGTTTCTCGGATGTGGCAAAGAAATAAGTCAGATTTGCCCTTGTCCGTCTTGCCCTATAAATAGTTCCTTCTTGGGTACTCCTCCCCCATTACATCATTCTGCCATCCAACTTCACTTTTCCAGCGGCGGCGCCATTCTCAATCCCCAAGATCTCCGACAAGCATTCTTCTTCATCAACTCCGGCGTCTTCCAGCGTCCCCCTCACGACAAGATGGCCGTTGGCTTCGTCGTCCCTGAGGTCAGACTTTCATCTCATCCGCTGTACCTTTTTCCTGCATTCCTGTTCATCTGCGATTTACCTTACCGAATATTTTCCCTCTCCCTTTTCTTTGTATCTTTATTCCCCAAAACACCAGGAGTTATCCAACAAAATTGTCATTCCTACCGATCAACCACATCTTCAATGCCTCGGCCCCCTAGGGGATCCAGATCCAACCGACCTTATCAACGCAGAAACCAACAGGATTCCCTTTAGAGCCGAAAACTTTGCTCTAGATCTATGGAAAGACACCTTTCGCTCTTGGCCTAGCCCTACTGTAGGGTGGAAAGACTGGTTCTTGAGGGTCAGCAACTCTTATGAAGTTCAATGGGGTGAGAGGAAATTAGCTCAATGCATTAGGCTGTCCATTGCCGATATGCACAGGAACGAGTCATTGCTGATAGCCGCATCTTACTTTTGGTCAGATACTCTCAACGCTTTTGTTTTTGGCCACGGCCCTGCTTCTCCTACCCTTGCCGATGTAGCCATGCTCACTGGGTTAGACATATCTTCTGCCGATAGCACCCACTTTTTTGATACCGCCCCCAGCGCCAAAGTGGAGACTCGCGCTATCGGCGGCTGGTCAGGGTACATCCAGAAGTACCGCGGGAGAGGGCCTGTCACCATAAAGGAACAAACCACTTTTCTGAACATGTGGCTAGACAAATTTGTATTCTGTGGTCGATCGGCAGGACCGACTTCTGTCTACCTATCGGCAGCAGAAAGACTGGCTAGCGGTGGTCAATTTCCTCTCGGCCGTTATCTGCTCGGCGCTGTTTATCACCTCCTTCATCAGGTAGTCCAGAAACTCCTGCTCGGCCAACCTATCGGCAACTTGGGAGGTCCTTGGTGGTTTATTAATATGTGGCTCAACCTGCACCTGCACAAGCGCCTTGACCTCAACTTATTCTCTCAGCACTTCCCAAGAGATATAGCCGAGAACCATGTGTTGGGCGAAGAGGAATCGGCAACACGTGTCCCCCTGAACTTTGGCGAAGCTGTTATAGTTTTACCCGGTTCAGGGAACACTCCGGATCAGATCGGCCGATTCTTCGAAACGCTGTATGAGGGTCTGGCCAGAGATGAACGACCATGGCTGGCTTATGACGACCCAGACAGCATGCTCCCTCTGACCTTCAATCCGTTCGACGACGCTCTTGACAGGGACAATGAGGTGATGATGGCAATCGTGACTCCCAGAGCCATACCAGTGAACTTCTTCGGCAGCACGAAAACCTCTCCCCAAACCTATGAATTTTATAATCCATCGGCATTAGCTCGCCAGCTGGCTTTCGGCCAATTGCCGATCGCACTTCCTTATGCCGATGTAATAAAGCCCAGAGAACCCATCGCTAACCTCCTCGAGTGGACTCGAGTAGCCCAGTTACCACCAAATGCCGATACAGATGTAGATCTGTCAGAATGGGTTCCAGCTGCCTTTATTACTCAAGCATACAAGCTATGGTGGGCAGAATGGAAGGAGAATCTATTCTGCAGATCGGCTCTCTCATACCGCGGCATGATCGACCCCGAATACGAAGTCCCTGACGACACTGTAAGTGTTTTAAACCGATGTCTCATTTTCCAATACTATTCCCATCGATAATTTACCCCTGTATTCTTTTTGCAGATTGACAACACCCCCCCATCGGTTAGCAGGAGTGGCAAGTCGATCGACTTATTCCCACCAGGCCCGATCTCCTCAATCGGCCACAATGCTCCCACTCTGGCTTCCATTGTGCACCGGGGTGCGCGTCTCAAGAAAGTTACCACCAGGAAAACTCAGACATCACCAACGGTAACTGCTTCCACTCTGGCGCAAGCTTTCAAGGCAATCTGTTAAAACCCCTTTTCATTTATACTGACTATCTTTATATCGGTTATCTGTGCTCATAAACTCTTTATCGTTGTTGCAGCAAACTGGTGCATCGGCAAAAGCCAAACGTCAAGGTGCCGATCCCCCCCAGTCTAGCCAGCCAAAGAGGAAAGGCGTCCAAGGTGTTAAGACTGGAACAAAGCGTCAGAAAGTGGCAACTCCTCCTCCTCCTCCGGTGTTTCCAATCCCGGTGGAATCTTCTCCTTCTCCTCCAGGAGTCCAAGCACAGCAAGGAACAACTCCTCAATCAATACAGGAAGCACTACAGACTGAAGAACCTCAGCAAGAAGAACCTCAAACGGCGGGTGCGTTATCTGATGTAGGCGAACAAACAACTGGCCTGGCAGGTCCAGTTATGTCATCGGCGGTTTCCTCAACTCAAAGAACTGTTGTTCCTCTTCCGGGTAACATATCCCAACAATACTCCTACCGATAAACTTATTTTCATTTCTTCTTATAATGCTTCCTGTCTTCTTTCAGGCGATATCATTCTATCGGCAACATCTGCCGATCAACCTGCAGCTCCATCGGCCTCTCTGAGTCAAAGGCAAGAAATTGCCCTGAAGCAAGTAAGTCATCCACTTTTCCATCGGTATCATCTGTCGACGTTTTAACCATAAAATTGACCTATTTCATTTTCATTTTCAGGAACAAGATTCTCCCGACAGCTTATTCTCCTTCGCTATTGATATCTTTGAAGAAGAAGGCGAGGAAGCAAGCTCTTCTCGGGCAGTTGGAATTGTATCGGCAGAAACCAAAGCTAGGCTGGAGGAGCTATCGGCCATACTTCATCAAGACACAACTCAACTGGTCGACGATTCTGACCCAGCCAAGGCCCTGTTCAAGACTCTTAGAGGCCAAATTCCTGCCGATGCCGAAGAAGCACTCTTCCACGCTGCACATCTAGAAAGCCGTCAGCTACAGTACCAGAGAGCTACCCGACGCCTTGCCGACAGAGCTGCTCAAATCCAGCTCTCTGAGGAGATGATAAAAGAAAAACTCTTAGCCGATGAGAAACATAAGAGCATCGGCATCTTAAAGTCCTCAGGTGATGCACTGAAGCAGAAAATGTCCGATCTATCGGCAAAAAGAGAAGCTCTGCTGGCTGAACTCGAGCAAGTAGAAGACGCCCTGTCCCAAGCCCAACAAGAAGATAGTCAACTGCCGGAGACCATCAAGCATCTTGAACAGGAACGAAACATCCATGGTCGTAAAGCGCTGCAACTGAAGAGGAAATTGAAGCCGATTGAAGGTTCTGCCGATGACGATATCAAAGAGATAGAGACAGCCAACCAGATTCGGCTGCGCGCCATATCTGCAATCTAGGCACTGCTGAACATCTGAAGCTTTCATCGGCGACACACCTTTGTTTCTCCGTTTTTAGCTTTTAGTCTAGCCGATAAGACTGTTATCGGCATCTTTTGAAACATTAAGTCTGCCCTCGAACATTTAAATTCAGCCGATAGGAATGTTATCGGCACTTAACCTTTTATGCATCGATCCATATGCTGGGGTAGTACTTCTTCAAATATTTGCCATTTAATGCTCTGGGAAATTCAACTCCTTCGAGAGTTTCTAGAATATAGGCATTACCAGGAGCTGAGCGTTTTATCCGATAAGGACCTTCCCAATTAGGAGACCACTTCCCAAACTTTGAACTTTTAGTCCCGACTGGCAAAATCAACTTCCATACCAAATCCTTATCGGCAAACTCCTTAGCCTTCACCTTTTTATCATACCATCTGGCAACTCTCTTCTTATTTTCTTCTATACTCATTAAAGTCGTTAACCGATGCCCTGCTAAATCATCTAACTCATCGGTCATTAAAGCGGCATAATCATCGGCAGCCAATTGATCTTGAAAAGATAATTGCCTAGATCCAGCCTTAATCTCCCAAGGCAAAACTGCATCATGTCCATACACCAATTGATAAGGCGACACCTTGGTTGATCCATGACAAGCCATCCAATAAGACCACAGTGCTTCATTCAACAATGTATGCCACCGCCTAGGATTTTCTTCAATCTTTCGTTTAATAAGCTTGATAATTCCCTTGTTAGACGCTTCGGCCTGCCCATTGGCTTGAGCATAGTAAGGAGAAGAATTCAATACTTTAATTCCCATACCGATTGCAAATTCATCGAACTCCCCCGACGTGAACATGGTGCCCTGATCGGTAGTAATCGTTTGGGGAATCCCAAATCGGTAAATAATATGCTCCTTCACAAAATCAATCATATTGGCCGATGTGACTTTCTTCAAGGGAATAGCTTCGACCCATTTGGTGAAATAGTCAGTGGCAACCAGAATGAATTTATGCCCTTTGCTAGATGGTGGATGAATCTGGCCGATCAGATCGATGGCCCACCCCCGGAACGGCCAAGGTTTTATTATAGGATTCATAGCCGATGCGGGTGCTCTCTGGATATTACCGAACTTTTGACAACCTTGACATCCCTTGAAATATTTAAAACAATCTTCGAGTATGGTCGGCCAAAAATATCCATTCCTTCGAATCATCCACTTCATCTTAAAAGCTGACTGATGCGCTCCACACACTCCTTCATGGATTTCTCCCATTAAACTTCTGGCTTCATCATCACCCAGGCATCGGAGAAGAATTCCGTCGATAGTTCGATAATACAATTCATTTTCAAGGATCACATACTTGGTTGCTTGAAATCGAACCCGTCTTTCAACTTTTTTGGACGGATCTTTTAGATAATCAATAATTTCTTCCCTCCAATCACCGGCAGTGACTACCGATGTCGCATTAATCATTGGCTGATATCCCGAGGCATGCTGGGCTAACCGATTAGCGTCTTCATTATGCAATCGGGGAATATGCTCCAATCGGAAGTTCTTGAATTCCTTCAACAGTTGTATACTTCTCTCGAAATAGGTTATGAGAACTTCACTTCGGCACTCATAGCTCCCAGCCAATTGATTTATAACCAACATGGAATCTCCGAATACTTCAACAGCATCAGCACGAACTTCTCTTAACAACTCCAATCCCTTGATCAGAGCTTGATACTCAGCCTGATTATTTGTTGATGTAGCAACGATCGGCAAGGAAAATTCATACTTCCTCCCCTTAGGAGAAACTAATATAATGCCGATTCCTGCTCCCCGGTCACAGGTAGATCCATCAAAGAAGAGTGTCCAGGGTGCAATTTCCCAGGTTTCCACTAGACCGCAATGCTGAGTCACGAAATCGGCCATAACCTGCCCTTTGACCGCCTTAGCCGATTCGTAACGCAAATCGAATTCCGACAGCGCCAAAATCCATTTACCGATCCTACCACTCATAATCGGCATAGATAGCATGTATCGGACCACGTCATCTTTGCAAACAACAACACATTCGGCTGACAACAGGTAATGTCTTAGCTTGATACATGAAAAATATAAGCATAAGCACAGCTTCTCAATGGCCGAATACCTGATTTCAGCATCAATTAACCTCCTACTCAAATAATAAATTACCCTTTCTTTCCCTTCAAATTCTTGAACTAAAGCTGAACCGATAACCGATCCATCGGTAGATAAATATAATTTGAAGGGTTTCCCTTGTCGAGGTGGAACTAAAACTGGAGGGTTTACTAGATACCTTTTGATTTCATCTAGAGCCAACTGCTGTTCTTTTCCCCAAACAAACTCCTGATCGGCTTTCAATTTAAGAAGAGGACTGAAAGCACGAATTCTCCCAGATAAATTCGATATAAATCTTCTGATAAAATTCACCTTGCCGATCAACGATTGGAGCTCGGTTTTATTGGTAGGGGCCACTATTTTATTGATAGCATCAATAGACCTTCGACTAATTTCAATACCCCTCTGATGTACCATGAAACCAAGAAACTGCCCTGCCGATACACCAAATGCACACTTGTTGGGATTCATCTTCAATCCATGCTTCCTCGTGCATTCCAACACTCTTCGTAAATCGGCAAGATGCTTTGAGAAATCTCCAGACTTAACCACCACATCATCAATATAAATTTCTACGATCTTGCCGATGAACTCATGAAATATAAAATTCATAGCCCTTTGATAGGTAGCACCGGCATTCCTTAACCCAAAAGTCATGACTATCCATTCAAATAGTCCAACATGACCAGGACACCTGAATGCGGTTTTTGGAATATCCTCTTCTGCCATGAATATTTGATTGTAACCCGCATTACCATCCATGAAGCTGATGACCCGATGGCCAGCCGCAGCATCAACCAGTAGATCGGCGACAGGCATTGGATATCCATCCATCGGCGTAGCTTTATTGAGATTCCTGAAATCAATGCACACCCGAAGTTTCCCGTTCTTCTTGTAAACCGGGACGACATTGGAAATCCATTCAGCATACCGACACTGCCGAATAAACTTAGCTTCAATAAGTTTAGTGATTTCGGCCTTAATATCAGGTAGAATGTTAGGATTACATCGGCGGGCTGGTTGCTGATGTGGCCGAAATCCAGACTTAATGGGTAACCGATGTTCAACAATTGATCGGTCTAAACCAGGCATCTCTGTATAATCCCAAGCAAAGCAATCTTTATATTCCTTTAACAAACCAGTTAATTGCCGTCTACATTCAGGATCTAGTTTAGCGCTGATAAAAGTAGGCCTAGGCCTATCACCACTACCTATATCTACTTCTACCAAATCATCGGCCGATGTGAATCCCTGGCCTAATTTTCCATCATCGGCAAATCTATCCATTAAAAACCGTCATCAGAACCGACTGCTTGGATCGGTGGAATCTCATAATCGGCAACCTTGAGAAAATCTTTCTCCCAAACTTCTCCTGAAATGCACCTAGTCTTTTCATAAGTGTCCGCTTCTGCCGATGCGATAACATAAGAAGAATCCCCTAGGACGATCTCAATCTTGTCGCCTACCCACTGAACCAAGCACTGATGCATTGTAGATGGGACACAACAATTGGCATGAATCCAATCTCTCCCCAATAATAAATTGTAAGCACCTTTTCCGCTGATCACGAAAAAAGTTGTCGGCAAGGTTTTGCTGCCGATAGTCAGCTCTGCACATATCGCCCCCTTGACTGGAGACACGTTTCCTTCAAAATCTTTTAGCATCATATCGGTCTTGGTCAAATCTTGATCCCCTTTTCCAAGCTTCCGATATACTGCATACGGCATAATATTAATAGCGGCTCCACCATCAACCAGGATCTTGGTCATTGGCTGCCCATCGACCCTTCCTTTGAGGAACAAAGCTTTGAGATGCTGCCTCTCGTCATCGGCAGGTTTCTCAAAGATAGCCGTCATCGGATCCAGAGCCAACTGAGCTATCTGATCAGAAAATTCCAACTCATCATCACTGGCTGGTGCCAGAAACTCCATCGGCAACATGAAGACCATGTTGACGCCTGCCGATGGACCTTCCTTCTTAGTGTCTGATGGCTGCCGACTTCCAGAGTTCTCTCCTTTATTTAGCTCTTCCTGCCTTTCACGTTGCAATCTCCTTTTGTGTCTTAGTTAATCCTTGAGGGCACCATGGAGGAAGTGGCCTTTGCCTTGCCGTCGGGCGTTGGTTCTCTCTTAACTCCATGCGATGCGTATTAGCATCCCTGCAAAATATGAATTCATCGGGAACCCGCGCATCAGCCATTCTTTCAAGCTCCTCTTGGTTCCTGGGAAAATACTGGACACGGTCACCAAGCCGATCGTGAACGCTAAGCCTGCCCCCCAGCCGATCATGAACTGACGCCCTTCCTCTGATCGGCCCATTAAATCGTCGTTCATCATCATGATAACGCCGATCGTTCCTGTCGTACCGATCATAACCGTTGCATTCAGGGCAGTCTCTGACAGTAGGAAGCTTGATATTTTCCTCCCAACAATGGATGAAGAATGGGCAATTCCAATGATCCCTGTGCCGATTCCACTCCTGTCGGCGTCTCTCTTCTTCCCGTTGATAATCTTCCTGCTGGCGCCGGTACCGATCTTTCCGTTGTTGCCAACTCTCTCGAGGCCTTCTATGAGTTATGACAATACCAGATCGAGGAATTCTTCCTGAGCTAGTTCCTTCCTGGACCAAGCCCTTACTTCTTGCATCAGCGGTAGTAACTTGATGCTGAGGATCTACCGATGCACTCTTCTCAGCTGTCTCCGACGTCAAGACCTTAGCCTTCCCCTTAGCATCCAACATGTTCGTCGGGAAAGGATGTTGGTCTATCTTCATCGGCTTCTGGGCTTTGGAACTATCAAACTTGATTCTCCCTGACTCTATAGCCGATTGCAGCTGTTGTCTGAATACTTTGCACTCATTGGTATCATGTGAAGTTGCATTATGCCACTTGCAATACCTCATCCTCTTCAACTCTTCTACCGACGGGATCACGTGGTTAGGTGACAATTTGATTTGACCTTCCTGAAGTAGAAAGTCAAATATCCTATCGGCCTTGGCGGTGTCAAATGCAAACTTCTCTGGTTCCTTTTGCCCAAAAGGACAAGACATCGGCTTCTTGTTTTTTACCCATTCTGCCAAACCGATTACTGGTTCTTCATCGGAATCTGAGCTTGTTGCCTCATCAACAAATGAGACTTTCTTATTCCATGCCCTCTTAGGCTCGAAAGGCTTGATGTCTTGATCAGATATCCTCTGCACCAAGTGGCTTAAACTTTCGAACTCCTGAGAGGCATACTTATCCCTGATGTGTGGCAACAGACCCTGGAAAGCCAAATCGGCTAGTTGCCGATCATCCAGAACCAGGCTATAGCATTTATTTTTGACTTCTCGTATCCTCTGCACAAATCCCTCAACCGACTCGTCATTACGTTGCCTCAGCTTGACCAAGTCGGTGATCTTCTTCTCATGAACCCCCGAGAAGAAGTATCTGTGGAATTGCTTCTCTAGATCGGCCCAAGTAATTACTGAATTGGGAGGCAATGATATGAACCAAGTAAAGGCCGATCCAGACAATGATGATGAAAATAGGCGAACCCTCAATTCGTCCCTGTTACCAGCCTCTCCACATTGAATAATGAACCTGTTGACATGCTCCATGGTTGACGTATCGTCCTGTCCGGAAAACTTTGTAAAATCCGGTACTTTGTACCGATGTGGAAGCGGGATCAAATCATACGCTGGAGGATACGGTGTCCGATAAGAATAAGTGTTGACTTTGGGTTTTATCCCAAATTGTTCCCTCATCACTTCGGCAATCTTATCGGCCCAATACGCATCGGCATCTTGCCGATGAGGCGGCTGCGGATCTGGCATTTGGTGGCGAACCTCCACGTGTCTGTTCGGGACGTGACCTGTATGGAACATCGTATTGGTCACCTGTCCTCCAATCTGCGGACTACCAAACTGTTGTCCACCGATTGGCTGTCCTCCGAGTTGCTGTCCAAAATTTATTGGCTGGTTGGGAATTCCCTGACCTTGGAACCCGGGATACACCTGCCCTTGCTGGAACCCTGTAGTCTGATAACCCTGCTGGGGCGACTGTGGAAAGGCTTGCTGTCCAAGCCATCCATTATTAGCGTTCATCGGCATAGGTGCTGCCGATGATTGGTAATTGGGTACCGTCGTTGAATTGACATACCCTGACTGGGCCATAGGCCTCTGTTGCATCAGCATTGACTCTGCCGATGCGTTAGGCATCTGGAACATTGAATCTTGAGGATTTCCAGTGTGAGGCCTTGCAGTAGTAGTTGTGGTATACCGAGGACTCTGGTTCACCGGCACGTTGGAGGGTGCCGATGTCATAGGAGTTTTGCCCCTCATGTCAGTTATCTGTGATGTTCCCGGCGTCAACTCTGGAGGCATACCATAACCCCACCAGTTAGGAGGAAGAGTTAACCCCGACATTGCCGATGCCAACATATCTGTTGTCAGTTTATGCTGCCCAACAGAAATTTGTGGGTTGGTTGCCATCGGCATAGATAGTGCACCAGTAGTCCCCAATGTACTCGGAGGAACGGCAGACTGTGCACTCGCACTTGTCAAGGCAGCCGATGGAGCCGTGACCTCTGGTGCCGTGGGTTGATGATGGGAGGGGCCCACATAATCCGGCGGGATTTGTCCTTCCTTGAAGGTTCTTGCCACGGCGTTGAAAACCGTATTAGATAGTACACCAGCTTGGTTAATCAACGCTCGATTGATGGCATTATCAACCATGTCTTGAAGCTTGCCAGGATTGGCGTCAAAGGTGACCTGCCGTGGTGCCGGCAGTGCATCTTTCTGGACCACTTCGCCGCTCCTGTTTATGCTGAAAGACTTCAGGCATTGCTGCTTGAACTCTTCCATAGCTTGGGCAATAGCTTGCTTCTGCTCATCCTTGAGGTTAGCTTCCGTCACGGGGATGACGTTGTCTTGATCGAGGTCAGAGATCGACATGGTCCCACTGGGCGTGCCAAAAGATGTGTTGATGCAAAATTGATCTGCAAACACAAAGGGCTAATACCCGATTCAAACGTTAAGGCGTGCCAGCCGATTTGACCTTGCTATCGGCAAAGGTGATAACTCGAATACTTTAGTCCTGACAACAGCGATGCGCCCGGATGTCACGGCTAAGAGGTACTCACGCGGAACTCGAGAACACGCCGAGCTTAAGTCGACGAATTCCTAAGAACTCGTAGTAAGAAGAAAAAAGGGTGACGAAGTCGTCGAAAAGTAGATGCTGGAATATGAGTAAAAACGTATGTTTGATTGATTTCTTGATATCTGATTACAAGGTCTTAGGGCTTATATTTATACCCTGCTCAAAGAGCTACGACCAGACACGATTAGAATTCGAATTCCAAATTACACGGAACCCGTATATAAAACGATACGAATAACATAAGGAAATAATAAAACCATCCTTCGTGACAAACCGAAACTCCTCCACATGACAACTGGCAACTTCCGGACTCCTCCTTCGCGTCATCGGCAATCCCCTTGCCATAGTCATCGGCAGACCCTTTTACTTGGTCATCGGTACCATGTTACTGTCTGAGGACTTAGTCACATTCAACCCTTCCCTCATCGGCAACCATCCTTACCAGCAACCCGTATCGTACTGCCACCCTGTCCTGCCATCCTGGACACGTGCCCAAAAATGGTGTCAACACATAGTTTGTCTGTAATTTACGAGATGAATATTTTAAGTCTAGTTAGTCTATGATTGGATAAAATTTATCAAATACAAATGAAAATGCTACAGAAGTCAAAACCAAATTTTTTTGTGAACTGAACAAGGCCTAAATGAAGTTGTATTTGAGTTTTGGTCCATATTTGAACAACCATAATAACTTGTGTTGGCTGAGATGATCTTCGTTTATAGAGAGCCCTTTTTTAAGATGTTCACATCTGTTAATCAATTTTAGAGTATCTATGAATCTGTCTCTTAAAACGCTCCGACCGTATTTACCGTCTCCTAATGCTTCTTTTGCTATACTGAACCTGGAGCTCCGGTGTAGCTTGTGGTTTAGCATTTGCTAATACACAATCATTTATTAGAGTGCTCTTGACCTTTGACTTATTAATTATTGAGCAAAGGATTTGAAAGCAACAGTAGCGTATCAGTGTCAACATACTAAAGCACTTCTTTTCTCCAACGCAGAACCTTCGAATTGTTAATTATCGAGCAAAGGATTTGAAAGCAACAGTGGCGTATCAGTGTCAATATTCTAACGCACTTATTTTCTCTAGAGGAGACGGTGCCACGAAGTTCATTCTCGCCTGTATTCACATTCACCAACATATCGGCATAATATTTACCAGTATCCTGGCAACATCTTGATACTCTCCACTCATCTGGTGAAGCAAGGTGTAAAAGCAGTCCTTATGTCGCCGATAGCTGTTTGTTGATGTATTTCGGTATTTCCCAATGAAATTGTTTTCCTGTGTTGTTCATGTAATGTAAGCATGCAACCATAAGCAAATACTCATCAGCTTTGTCTTCACTGTGGTCAGCTATCAAGCTTACAATTAAGTAGGTGGGATTTAACTTGCCATGACAAGAGCCTCATATAGAACAGGAATTTCCATACAGAATATCGCCTGTAAAACACAAGCTTCACAAATATAATTGCAACTCAACAAATGCATCAAACCCAAAAGAACCATTTTGTAAACAGATCAAAACTTTCACTTTTAAATGCTCGACAACTGCACATAAATTCAGTGGACGCACACATTGCATATTGTAAGGACCAACAATTGTCAATGGGTGACGAATTTATATATTTACTAGAAAGGAACAAAGCCTTAATCCAGATAGGTAGTACATTTCCAATAGTTTGGTAAAACTCACTTGTCAAATATGTGATTTGGCAAGTTGCTAAAACATATAGCAAGTGAGATTTTCTTCTGTCTCCAACAGTTTACCAATTGAGCTTGATAAACTTAAAAAGAAGACCCACAACCAACAGTTTACCAATTGCTGCTGGATGGCAAGTTGCCAAAAGATGGCAACCTATTTACCAAACTGTTGGAGTGACTATTTTCAAGTTTTGTCAAATAAACAAGAAATAGCAAGTTCATTTAGGAAACTGTTGGTAAGGTTATTCTTGTAACATATTTCAAAATCACAATATTCCTGAAAAGAGCCTTCCAAAGCATAACAAATTGAATGAATCAGTTCAACATACCAGATCAAATTACATAGACATCAAAAGATCCACATTTTTTACATTTGTCAGTCTAGATACATAATAAAAGCAATAAATCCAGAAAAGCCAAAAACGCCTTATAATTTGGTACAGAGGGAGTAAATTCTATGGAGATGGTTATGTGAAAAATGGCTAGAATTAACATCACACAATGAAAAGACACATATGCCCTCACTTTATTTCCAAATAAGATGCTATCATCAACAAGATTAGTGGTGATTGGTTGATAAATGAAAAGTTTTAAATACAAAACTAGTTTTTGGCTTCTAAAAAACCTTATATTTAAGGACAAATTTTGAATGCTAGAATGTCCTATATTACGGGACGGAGGGAGTATATAGCAACAGTGGGGGGCTTCCCTTGCTGTATTTAAGGCTAAAAAAAAGGAACTTAGAATCATAGAATGCCTTGATCTCAATGGCATTGGAAGGCATGACATCTGTTAGAGCACCGATCCGACAGTGGAAGGCACACAGGTTTTGGGCAGCAATGAGGCAGCTTTTCCTCTCTATATAGCTGATTACATAGCTATCTAAGGCAATAAGCCAATCACTAAACTAGGCAATAGCCTAATAAGGCATGCTCGTGATTGGGGGTTGCCATCCCAACTCCCTGGGCCATGCCGTGTACTAGAGCAAAATAGGAAGGTACAATAGGAAAGTACAGCTCACGACTTACTGCTAACAATCTCCTCCTAAGACGTGAGTACCTACTCTATATTCTACATGCCTATCATGCTTCGAAGCTCTTGAAACCGGATGCGACCAAGTGCTTTTGTGAGAATGTCACCTAGCTGCAACTCTGTTCCAACGAACTCAACATGAATCAGCTTTCTGTCGCGGCATTCCCGGATGAAGTGGAACTTTACATCGATGTGCTTGCTCCGGTCATGATGAACAAGATTTTTCATCAAAGCGATGGCAGACTTGTTGTCCACCAGGAGTCTTGGTGCGAGGACGGCTCCTCCGACGAGCTCAGCTAGCAAACGTGCCAACCAAACCGCCTCGCACGCAGCAGCAGCAGCAATGTACTCTGCTTTGCATGAGGACAGAGCAACTACCTTCTGCTTCGCCGATTGCCAAGCAACCGCCCCCCTGCAAGGAAGAAGATGAGCCCACTTGTGCTCTTCCTGTCATTCACGTTGCCGGCCAGATCGCTGTCTGAATATCCCAGCAGCTCCGGCGCACCACAGTTCTTCTTTCCGGGGTAGTAATGTAGTCCCTAGTGCAATGTTCCTCCCACGTACCGGAGCACACGCTTTATAGCAGTGAGGTGTTCTTGGCGTGGCGCCTCCATGAATCTGCTCAAGTACCCCACAGGATAAGCCAGGTCCGGCCGGGAATTGCACAAGTACCTGAGACTCCCAATTGCGCTCAGGGCAGGAGATGACGCCGAGGTCGCACTCGGGGCTGGGGAAGAGGCCGCGGGCGCAGCAGACGCAGTCTGTGATCACGTCACCGGTGCTGGAGTCGGCTCTGTGGCGTGTCGCGTCCGCACCTCGTGGTCTTCTTCGATGGAGAAGGGCAGACGGTCGTTCGCGCCCAGATTTTCTTCCCAGTTCCACCGCGCATCTTCATCGAAGACGGCATCGTGAAAGACGTAGACGCACGCGGCCTCAGGATCAAAGAACCTGTACGCCTTGGTCCCGTCCTGTTAGCCGATGAAGACGACTTTGGTGCCTCTGTCGTCGAGTTTGGCGAGGCGTGGGCACACTTGCTTGATGTAGGCGACACACCCAAACACTTTGAGGAAGTGTACAGGAGGTTTCTTCCCGTACCATGCCTGGTACGGGGTCTTCCCATCGAGCACAACGGTGGGTGCCCTATTGTTGTTGAGCAGGAACACAGCAGTATGCACTGCCTCCCCCCAGAAGCACCCTAGTACACCGCGAGCTCGAAGGATGCTCCTCGCCATCGCCACCACGGTCTGGTTTCAACACTCTACAACGCCATTCTGCTGCGGCGTATAGGGAGCCGAATGGTGGCGCTGAATCCCCTCTCCTGCATAATACTCACCAAATTCGACTGAGGCGAACTCACCGTCATTGTCAGTCCGGAGTACCTTCAGTTTCTTGCCCGTCTCGCGCTCAACACGCGCCTGAAACGCCTGGATGGCTGCTGGGGCATCCGCCTTGGAACGCAGGAGGGTGAGCCACATGAAGCGGCTCATGTCGTCGACGAGTAGGAGGAAGTAGACGTTCCCAGCCAGCGTTGCCGGCGTGATGGGGCCGCAGAGATCTCCATGGACCAGTTCTAGCTCCTCCTGAGCCCTGAAGTTTGCGGCCTTGGGGAACGACGTTCGCTTCTGCTTTGCCAGGACGCAGTCCTCACAGACCTGCTCGACATGGTCTATGGTGGGCAGTCCACGCACCATGTCGGCGCGTCCCAGCTTGCGCAGCGCGTTGAAGTTGAGGTGACCGTAGCGTTCGTGCCATCGCCACGCCATGTCGCCAACCCGTGCGGTGAAACACACAGGGGCAGTCACCTTCATGTTGAGGAAGTACAGTCGACTTGGCGAACGATGCACCTTGGCCAGCAGCTGCCAGTCTAGGTCGAAGAGGCGGAGTATGCCCGACTTGATGTCAACCTTGAACCTAGTCTCGTCCATCTGACTGAGACTGATGATGTTGGTGGTGAGGCGAGGGATGTAGTAGACGCCGTCCAGCTAACGATGTTCACTGGTCCTGCAGACGAACAGTACCGTCCCCTTGCCGTGGATGTTCACCACCGAGCCATCTCCGAACTTAACTGTTCCGGAGATGCTGGTGTCGAGCTCGGCGAAGACATTCCGGGCGCCCGTCATGTGGTTCGTCGCACCAGTGTCGAGCACCCATCGATGGGGTTGAGTGGCCTCCTCCTGCTCCTCACTGAGGTGAAGGAGGACCTTGGGTTCAGTGAGGTGAACCCGTGTCTTCGACTCCGGGGCGGCTGGCGCCAATGGTGGCCTGCGAGGACAGCACGGCACGGGCGACGCGATTACCTCTGGATCCGCCGCGATGTACATCAGCGCGTGCTCCTCTTCCCCGGCTTGTGAGACGTGCGCCGCACCCTTCTTCTTGCTGCGGCACTCATTGGTCTAGTGACCAGTTTTGCCGTAGGACTGGCAGTGGTAGCCGGGGGGCGACTTCTTGCCGCCAGGTTTGGCCGCCTGCGCGCTCTGGACATCGCGGCCATCACGCGACGAAGAGCCTGCGCCGCCGCGGCCGCATCCGCGCCCACGCTGTCTGCCGCGGGCACCGGATCCCGATCCGCCGGAGCTCTCCTGCTCACGGCGCGACTTGTGGCGTGCCTCCCAATCCTCTTCACAAAGCATCGGGCGGCCCAGCGAGTCAGTGACTTCCTCCGGCTTGAGTCGCTCCTCGAACACCCTCAGCCGCCCGATCACCTCCTCGATGGAGACCCTGTTCAGGTCGAGAAACATCTCGAGAGAGACGGCGGCCTGCGTGAGCTTCTCTGGAACAACCTGCATAAGTTTTTTGACTACCTCTGCATCCTGAATGTTGTCGCCGAGGGAGCGCAGGTTGGCAGCGAGTGTGGAGATACAGACATCGAAGTCGCTGACGGTTTCCCCCTCCTTGAAGGAGAGAGAGCTGAACTCCCGACGCAGCTGCTGCGCGCTGGCGTCGCGCGCGCTCTTCGCCGATCCGCAGATGCTTGACCGCATCTCAGGCCTGCTTCACCGTGTCCTTCCTGGCCAGCGTGTTCCAGAGCTCGGACGACACCGAGCGTAGTAGACTGGCCATCGCCTGGCGGTCGTCATGATACTCGTCGTCGTCAGCGTCGTCGGAGAGGCCGTCCTGGACGACGTCCCATACTCGCAGCGTCTGGAAGTTTACTTCCATGACCAATGCCCACTCCGGGTAGTTCGTCCGGGTTAGCATCGGCCATGCAACATGTGCAGACGAGCGCTTGACGATTCGCTCGACAACTCTGGAGCCAGAGCGACGACGACTGTCGGAGCGCCCACGGCAACGTCGCGGCGAGTGCGACGGATGGACCTTGTTCTCGATGTTGCTGTCTTCGGGCTTCTCGGTCTTTGCCGGAGACTTAGAAGACATGGCTAACTACGAGATCAGGCTCTGGTACCAAATGTTAGAGCACTGATCTGACAGTGGAAGGCACACAGGTTTTGGGCTGCAATGAGGCAGCTTTTCCTCTGATTATAGTTCACTATATATAGCTGATTACATAGCTATCTAAGGCAATAAGCCAATCACTAAACTAGGCAACAGTAAACTAGGCAATAGTAAACTAGGCAATAGCCTAATAAGGCATGCTCGTGATTGAGGGTTGTCATCCCAACTCCCTGGGCCATGCCGTGTACTAGAGCAGAATAGGAAGGTACAAAATAGGAAAGTACAGCTCACGGCTTACTGCTAACAACATCCAACCTTGTGGAAACTTGCCTCACAGCTTCAGCGGAACTAAACCATCCTGATCCCTGAAACCTTCAAATGTAATCTTACCCTCATACGCCTTAACAACATCTGGCACATCGTGAGCATACCTCAATACATACTTTGTGGAGAACATCTTGGCACTACAAAGCAATGCCGAAATCAACTTGATGTTGGGCCCAATCTTTCCCTCCCTCATCAACAAGCTTAGTACGGCGCACTTTGGTACGATGTTCTTCTCCAAGCTATATCCTATAAGCTTAGATTTCCTCATTACTTCGCTTAGTTCAAGCTTCAGCTCATCCAGGAAGAACCGGAGCTTCTTCTTTATGATCTCATCAGAGCAGCTCAGTATCGTCGGCTGCCACTTGAACGCCCTGTTTAGCTCATCATCAGACACCCCGAAGCTCCGGTACAGGGCCAACCTATGCAGCCATGTCTCCCTGCTGATGCCGCATAACACGCGGATGCATCTAGGGAGGCCCTTCTCCGTTACGCCCAAGCCGAGCTCATTGAGGTCCTCGAAGATCTGGCATATGCGTTCGGGCGACATCATGAGCACGCCCATCTCGATGATGACTAGCTTCGAGATGGACTCCTCGGGGAGCCCGAGGCGGCGGAGGGTGTCCACGGCGGGGCGCATGGTCTTCTCCGGGTCGGACATGAGGGCGCGTGGGGTGCGCGATATGGCGAGGCAGACGTCCTCATCGGTGCCGAGGATGCTGCGGAGGAACTGGATGCAGGGGACGAGGTGCTTGTCGAGGCTGCGCGTGAGGAAGATATGATTGCTGGCGAGCTTCCGTGGCCTGACACCGAGGGAGGCGAAGAAGTCAAGCTTGGGGCGGAGGATACGGTCGGGGTCGAGGATGAGGATCAGCGGTAATCGGCGGACTAGGTCGGCGATCTCCGCGTCGGTGAAGCCGTAGTTGCGGAAGAGCGCGCGGACGGCGTCGGCCTTGGCGGTGGAGCGGATTGGGAACTTGTGGGCGGCCGCGGCGGCGGGAGAGAGTCCGCAGGAGATCAGGTATTGCAGTGGTGCAGTGCGGTGGGGATTTCGGGAGGCCCATTATGCCCCTCAAGAAGCCGGCCCTGCTGGCTTCGAAGCCGCAGCCTTCCTCTGCGGCTCCATCTCATCGCTCCCGTTCCCCGGACCTCTCTCGCTCAGCTGTTGCCAGTTACCATTCCCAAGTCCAAATGATGAAGTCGCTCCTCTTCTCCGTCCACCCCACGCCGCCGCTCCTCCCCACCCCCCGCCTTCGCAGGCTCCTGCGCTTCCGCGCCTCCTCCTCAGCCTCCGCCTCCGCCTCCGCGCCGCCCCGAGCCGACCGCCGCTCGCCCCGGCCCGCGCCGTCGCGCCGCCCATCCTCCTCCTCCCTCTATGCGCGCCCCAGCCTCCTCGAGATGGAGCGCGAGCGCGCCGCCCGCCGCGCGGACGTTGACGCCTTCCTCACCTCCCTCGGCGTCGACCCGGGCGAGCTCGCGGGCCTCGAGCTCCCGGTCACCGTCGACGTCATGCGGGAGCGCGCCGAGTTCCTGGGCTCCCTCGGGCTCACCCGCGAGGACCTCGCCGCGTACCCTCTCGCTCTCGGCTGCAGCGTGCGCAAGAACATGGTCCCCGTCCTCGACTACCTCGGCAAGCTCGGCGTCCGCCGCGACGCGCTCCCGGACCTGCTGAGACGGTACCCGCAGGTGCTACACGCCAGCGTCGTCGTCGACCTTGCCCCCGTCGTCAAGTACCTCCAGGGTATGGACGTGAGGCCCGCTGACGTGCCGCGCGTGCTCGAGCGGTACCCGGAGCTCCTCGGGTTCAAGCTCGAGGGCACCATGAGTACTTCCGTCGCCTACCTCGTTGGCATTGGAGTGGGGAGGCGTCAGATAGGCAGCGTCATCACCCGTTTTCCAGAGGTGCTTGGTATGCGCGTGGGGAAGATAATAAAGCCTTTCGTCGAACACCTTGAGGGCATCGGGCTGCAGAGGTTAGCTGTTGCGAGAATAATAGAGAAGAAGCCATATGTACTTGGATTTGGGCTAGAGGAGAAGGTTAAGCCTAACACTGAGGCTCTTATGGACTTTGGAGTGAGGAAGGAGGCTCTAGCATCCATTGTGATGCAATACCCCGACGTTCTTGGACTTGAACTGAGGGACAAGCTTGTTGCACAGCAGAGCTTGTTTGAATCGAGCATTTTGGTTAGCCGTGAAGATTTTGGGAGAGTGGTCGAGAGGATGCCGCAAGCCATTAGTCTTGGACGAGCTGCGGTTCAGAAGCATGTTAATTTCCTCACAGCTTGTGGATTTATGCTCTCTCAAGTGAGCAAAATGGTTGTGGCTTGCCCCCAACTGCTTGCACTAAATATGGATATAATGAGGATGAATTTCGAATACTTCAAGAATGAGATGGAGAGGGATTTGGAGGAGCTGGTTGAGTTCCCTGCGTTCTTCACATATGGCCTCGAGTCGACTGTGAGGCCTCGGCATGAGATGGTGTCCCAGAAGGGCTTCACATGCTCTCTTGCATGGCTTCTTAACTGTTCTGATGCCAAATTTGATGAGCGCATGAAGTATGACACAATTGGGGTTGAGGAAATGGAGCGTGAGGATTCTTCTGACATGAATGCATCTATGGAGGAGGTAGAGAGTGAGGAGTATGAAGACAGTGATTATGATGACTCTGATGATGAGTTTGTTCGATAATTCATTTCATCAGTCATTAGATTGTCAATTTTGAAGTATTATGTGGTTGGTACACGAATCAAACTGTAGCTTAGAGCTCCTGTCCTGTATGTTCAGATATCCTTCAACATTGTATGTTATAACTGTGTAAGGATGCATTTCTCATCTTCCTTACCGACGTACTCTCTCCATTCCAAATTATAAGCCGTTTTGGCTTTTCTAGATACATAGATTTTGCTATGCACTTAGACATACACTATGTTTATATACATAGTAAAAACTATGTATCTAGAAAGCCAAAAAGTTTTATAATTTGGAATGGAGGGAGTACTTGGCAATTCAATGCCAAAACATATATGAAACCATATTTGTCATGCATGCTCAGAGGTTAATAACACGAGAACAGTGGACTGAAGATTAAGAGTGCTGACTGGTTTTCATATGGTATTAAAAACTGAGGCTCATTTGTGGAGGGTGTAGACAATGCAGAGGATGAAGGTGTTTATGATGATTCTGATCATGGATTTGTTCAATGATTTGCTTAATAGTACCTATTGCTATCTGGCTAACTTTGCATGTAGCCCATAAGCTTGTTGCTCTATTTTGTCATTAGATTTTCACTTCTGAAATATGTTTGGTAAACCAAATGCTGGATATAATCAAACTGTATAGAGGACCAGTATTATCATATTTCCTTGAATGTTGTATGTTTTAATTGCATAACTAGAAAAACTCAACAGTTATCATGGTCACTTTTGTATGTGTTTTTAAGTTTTTGGGGAGGCTTATGGTGGCACTGTTCATTTCTCTACATAAAGGTTCATTCTTAAGGATATTAGTGCGTTGGTTCATTCTTAAGGATATTAGTGTGTTGTAGGTAAGGCTTTTCAAAAGCCTCGACTTGGGCCGCAGGTCGCACCGCTCTGATGTTCTTTTCTTTGCCAAGCGAAAACTCTTGCTGCAATTTTCTTTGCCTTGTTTTTTTGTTTCTTGGTGTCATGGAAATTTTGGCATGACTTTCCAAAGGAAAAGGGGGTTCTTTTTTTTTTTTTTTTGCCTTTCTTCCTGGATTTGTTCTCCTTTCCAAATCTTTTGCATTTTTTTGGGGGTCTATATAGATATATAATTACATGACTCTTATTGTAATTTATTTACATTCTCCTTTGTTTATTGTCATATGATATGATTCATTTTCATTTGTTGATGTGCAGGGTTGGGCAGAGGGTTTGCAGTTTTGGGCCAGATACAATGCTCTCATGAGTATATTATGCCATATGGTTTACTATTTTGTGTGAGCATGTAGAACGGCTCCTTTAAAGGATCAGTATGATGTTTCTGTATGAGTTCTGTCACTAGGAAATCTTCTATGGACTATGGTAGTGTGTTGTGTTCGAGATCCTTGTTTAGTAGTGTTTCCATTGTTTGTTGTTTATTAATGTTTCCATAGTTTGTGAGATGATCACAATTCAAATTTGTTCATGATACGGCACGGTCATCTAGGACTACGCAGGGGAGAGCAGAGGATTAGCTGGGACTGTGAATGGGAGCGAAGAGGATAGCGAGGCAATGGCGCGGTGGGGGGTTCGCCGGCGGCAGCGGCAGAATCGCACGCAGCCACCGTCGAAGAGGAACCCCACCCGCTTAGGGAGGTTCTATTCTCTTCTTCGATAATCCAATTACAATCCTAAGTGCATCCTTTATAGTCCAGGTGCATATTTCTTTCCTAACACACAATAGATTAGATCCTAAAAACTCTCCCTGATTATTCTCTTACTAAAACTGAATAAGCCTTAGCCATTGCTGGCTGTGGCCGTGGCCTTGCTGGCCCGACGCCTATATTGGCGGCCCAGGAAGGAGTCTACAACATTTCCCTCCTCCCCAACAAACAGCTCGTCCACGAGCTGGAACGCTGGATAGCGCTCTTTGAAATCGTCAAGTGGTTCCCATGTAGCATCAGCAGCAGAGCAGCCATCCCATTGTACCAATAACTCCCAACGACCACGGTTCAAACGAGCTCGAACCACCTGAGATGGCGTAGGCACCACACGGCCCCGTAGAATAAGTGGCAAAGGCGTGATAGCAGCAGGTGGATCCCCGGTGAACTTTTTCAGCAAGGCGGCGTGGAAGACATCATGGATGCGCGCCTTCGGTGGCAACTGTAGGCGGTAAGCGACAGCACCAATTCGCTGAAGGACCTGATATGGCCCAAAGTAACGAGGTCCCAGCTTCGAAGTTGTAGCAGCTGTAATGCCGACTGCTGTGCGCTGCTGGAGACGCAGCAGCACCCAGTCGCCCACAGAAAACTCCACATGACGGCGTTTCTGATTCTGATGCTCCCGCATGGTGTCCTGGGCAAGAATGAGGCGTTCCCGAATTTCAGCCAGGAAAATATCACGATCCCGAAGCTGCTGATCTACTGCAGCCACACGAGCAGCGCCCGGCGTGTACGACACCAGAGTTGGGGCTGGACGGCCATACACTACCTCGAAAGGTGTGGCCCGAAGAGCGGATTGGTATGAAGTGTTAAAGCAGAACTCCACCCATGGAAGCCACTGTAACCAAGAACGGGGTCGATCACTGGCGAGACACCGCAGATACATGACAATGATGCGGTACCTGTATATCATTCTTACATCTATACTATACAGTGACTTCTTTTCTTACTGCTTTATTGTATATGAAGTATTAGGAAACAAAACAAATGCCAGATTTAAATGTTCCAATTTCTAATTGATAAGTGGAATATCTTCTATTGCTATTAGTGTGGGCTGCAAAATAACAAAGCATACTGATGTTACATTTGTGTTGCATATTTGGTGGTGATGGGACTTGGGAGTAAACATTGTGGTTTACTGAAATGTATACTGTTTGCACAATGTAAATAGCTGGCAGTTGATATTACTTTAAAGAATGTGTATTGTTCGGGTGTGGCATAAGGTGGGCCTCCCATTAGTGTGTAATAATGTCCAATTACTAAGCCTAGCGGCCTATTTGTGAGTGTTTAGGAACCAAATGCAGTTTGCAGGGATTCATTTGTAATTACCAGGGAAAGGAATGAAAACCTCCACCTCTCACATTCCCTATAAAAATTGTTCACTCAATTGCTCACTTTCTTCTCTCTCTGTTTGGTACGAGACCAACATGTATGGTGTCAGCCTCCACCCCTCACCTTCCCTATAAAATTGCTCACTTCCCCACTTTCTTCTCTCTCTGTTTGGTCCAAGACCAACATTTATGGTGTCTGTACCCTACTCATTGTGTAGCAATGAATAATTATGAGCTAATTGGGAAGGCATGAAACCTGCAGAAACTGGAAATTCTAGTTTTAAGTTTGGGTTTCACAGTTTTTGTTTTGTTTTTTTTTTAATAGTTCATGTTTCCATTCTGCTGCACTGGAAATTCTTTAGCAGAGTAAATGCAAACTTGAATTCCTTGCTTTTGTTGCTTCAGCTTGTTGTACTATTGCTGAACTCAGATGTTTGGAAGGGTGCTTTACTTGGCCTTCTGCCGCTTCAGTTGCGTTGCTGCTTGCTTGAATCATACAGCCAGTGCCTACATACATGTCTGGTCCAGGGGAATGGTTTTGGCAGAAAGGGGCAGCTGATGAAGCTGATAACAAATCACTTCAAATTTTCTCTCATGAATGCTGAAGATTATTTCTATCATTATTATGTGGGTCTCTAATCCTGTCCAAGTGCCATTTCTTGGTTTTCATCCTCATACCTTCATTATCAATGATGTTATCTCTTACTGGTTGCAGGTCAATTTGAAGTATGAGGATGATACACCGGTTGATTGCAAAGGGTCAGGGAGACAAGTGATAAAAAAAAACTGCAGCAAACTTATGCTGCTGAACATGCAAATAAAGATTTTGCATATGATAGAGAAGAGCCTGTTCTCAATTGGTGCTCTTCCTCAAGTTAAAAATGAGTTCACTGTCGTGGTTGAAGACTTTTCAACTGGAAAGTAAGCCTCAGTTATTTTGATTGATTTGTCATTATCTACTCTGATGATAATTATCCCTAAATGTTAACTTGACTTTCTTGCTTTCAGGACTCCTGCAAATGACATTCCAGGTAATGACAGTCCTCCTGGAAGTGACAGGAAAATGGTCAGAAGGCCTTAGAATACAAAGACGTACAAGGTCAAACTCCCTTTTGCGGCAAAAGTTCCTGTGAGTGCAATCTCACAGGCCTTGAGAGGTCAGGAATCAGAGCACACTCAGAAGCAATTCGAGTGATTGACATTATTCTGAGGCAGCACTCAGCTAAGCAGTATATAGTTGTTTCATGCAATTCTGAGGGCATATATTACAAATATTGCTGATATTATTGACGGTTCTTGTAGTGTAGCCATTCTCTGTCTTTAACTGTGTCCCTTTTTGCTTCCAGGGGCTGCCTATTAGTAAGGCAATCATTCTTCCATAACAATCCTTTCAACTTTGTTGACCTGGGTGGTGGTGTAGTGGGTTGTAGAGGGTTTCATTCTAGTTTTTGTGCAACCCAGAGTGGAATTTCACTCAATATCGGTCTGTTCTTGTCATCCATATGCCATGTTTTAATCTATACAATACAATGACAATTTCTCTCTATGCAGTTGATAATGTCTGCCAGATTAAGAAAAGTAATCGTCCAGTCCAGTTTAGTTTAAAATGACAACATTCACATGCTACCTATCATTAATTTCTATTACTAACCCAAATATGGTAATCAGGAAGGGTTACATGCATCATTTGATTTACCACGTACTTCCTCCGGTACCAAGTTCTAGATTTTCTATGATACCTTTGTAAATCAATATTTTAATACTAACCTCTTCCATAAATTATTTTTAGATCAAGCCCTTTCGGGAGTGCCAGTGCGCCTGGCACAATCAAATTTTGATGTTCACATTGTATCTTTCTTATTACTGGCATACTTGCAATTTCTGTCAACAAATATGGAACCATTTTTCTCATGTATGTTCAGAGGTTAATATTAACAATAAGAGCACAAGTCTGAATAGAGTACTGCAGATGGGTTCCATGACACGTGTGAAAAATTTTGCAAAATATTTTGGGAACTAAACAAGGCCGTAGTGTGGTGTGAGCAATCTTTGCAACTTTGGATCATTGCCTCAGCTGTCTTTCGAGCTCTGGCAATGATGTGCTGGATACTGTAATTGGTTCCATTTTTCCTCCAATGAATCTGTAGGGTTGAAATCTCACCCAAAAAATGCATGTAGGTCAGTAGGTGCGCCACGCTTCATCAATATCATCATGTAAACGCTTCACATGCTAGATTGTCGTTTAAAAAAAAAGGAATCACATGCTATATTGTGAAACTTCAAATTCGCTGCCCAGCTCTTCAACTGGAACTTGGTTTTGTGCATTATTCCTTCAGGAATCAGGGATTGTGTCTCTCTGAAGATGGACATCAGTTTTCAGTTCAAGAGAGATCTTGGCATCAGTCATCAAATGCTAGTTAGTTTTCCCCCAAATTTCATATTAAAACTAATCAAACAAGGCACTTTGAAAAAGGAAATAATGAAAAATAAATTTGAAGGAATTATTGCAGATCTCCTGGATTTAGATCCATCGTAATCCCAGAGCACACGAGTCCAGAGCCTTATCAGGCAACGAGCGCGACACGTCGCACTTGTGTGCCGCGCACTGCTGCCAAAAGAAAACATGGGCGTCCAGCGTCTGCTGAGGCTGAGGATGGCGTCACACTCCTGCTCCCGCCCCCCGGCCGCCGCCTTGGCGCCGCGCGCCGCGCGCCCGCTCTCCTCTCTCCTCCTCGCCCCTTCGCCCTCCACCGCGCGCCCTCCGTCCGCGCCCCTCTCGTGCGCAGCTCGGCCGTGCCGGGGCCACGCCCACGCGGCGGCGTCCGCGTCGCGCGGCGCGGCAGGGCGGAGGCCCCCGAGCGTGGCGGCGATGTCGTCGTCGACGCCGCCGCCGGGGCCCGTGCAGAAGTCGGAGGAGGAGTGGCAGGCCATCCTCACGCCGGAGCAGTTCAACATCCTACGCCGCAAGGGCACCGAGTAAGATTTTAAACTGCACTATGTCACATCTCTTGTCCCTCGCTGTTGTTGCTGAATTTGTCTTGTTGACGGTAGTGACAAATTGAGTGGTCACTAGTAGTAGTAGATACGCACATTATGAACACCCAAGTTAAATTCAGTTGCATAAGAATTAACAAAGATCGCCTAGAATGCACATCACCATGCTCTCGCCCGCTACATATGTCATTAATTGATAGCTAGCGACATGACTGCTGTGCGTTTAACTGCAGAAGTTGATTCTAATTTTAAGAATTTGTAATTAGAGCACGGAAATGCTGACGAGTTGAAGCTAGTATCATTACTGAATCACGCCATTTATCTTTTTAGTTGCTATTTTGAACTGCTGCATGTTTTGTACTGAAATTTAGTTATACACAAAATCCACATAGAGGTCAAGAGTCAAGACAACAATCGGTTATAGCCCTTGAATTCTAATTGTAGATTGCCCTTGACAGTAAGCAAATTTGCTCAGGCACTTAACAAGAGAGGTCCCTGATTTGCTCTCCAGATTTCATCTACTTCTATGTGTGCACCTTGGTTATGCATCTTTCTGTGGTGCCCATGTTACATATCTTCCATGTGCCTCTTCATTTCACGGTGGTGTTTTCTTTTAGTATTTCAAAAAACCTAGCCAATTATAACATAAATACAATGTTCGTCCATAGAAGATGGAACAAGTAGTTGGAGAATTGGCGCTGCATCCCTAAGGTTTATCGCAAAAGGTGTTGGCTGTTGCCATCTCGTGAAGATCACTTTACAAATCCAGAAGAATCCAATAACTGTGTAAACTAGAGTAGGTTGGGTGCAGTTGATCATGTAATAGGTGTTATAACATAGAGAAAAATGTTGTCTTGTCACTGCAATAAACCAAGAGAAAAATTCAATGTCTTTGTAGTCAGGTTACAACTTCAACACCTCAGTAGCCAATTAGTAAGTGGATCTTGTTTTTACGATCAAGGGCCTTACTTCCTAATTTTATTAGAGGTAACTTAGAATTTTATAAATTATCAAGTTCTTTGGTTGAAATAGAGTGTAGAGCATGAGAAAAGTTGTGAATAATTTGATAAAATTAAGTAGCGCCATTTTTTTTTTGTTAGTGTTGCTACAGTTCTGGCTGTGGCTGATGCATCACAGAGTTCTATAGTAATGCAAGAACATATTAATTGATCCTATATATCTGTATATGACCTATTGCCATTACCATGATTTTCTGCTGTTATGAAATATGATTTGCTAAAATGTATGGCAGTCCATTTATTTAATTTTTTTCCCACTTGGCAAGCATGTATTTATGTCGGTAAGTTACTATAACTAGTGTGACCGTTTCCACATTGTAGCATGGGAGTCATCGTTACATGCCAAATAATCATGGTACAACTATTAGTTCCTGACTGATGTTTGGCATGTAGTGTGGTGAAGCTGTTTCTCTGCTAAACTATTAACAGGTGTCATAGTTTATTCTGAATTTGTTTGGTGGTCTGATTTCCCAGGTACCCTGGAACGGGTGAATATGACAAGTTCTTTGAGGAGGGCATTTATAAATGTGCTGGATGTGGAACTCCCTTATACAAATCATCTACAAAGTTCAACTCAGGGTGTGGCTGGCCGGCATTCTATGAGGGACTTCCTGGGGCCATAAAACAGACGGTATGTGCTACTATCTCTCTTGTACATCAGGATGAGGAATATCCTGCTCTCTGGCCTTCTCTGCAACCTCAAGTATTAAGTATTAACCAATATTTATTTGAATACTAGCCGGACCCTGATGGGAGGCGGACAGAGATCACATGTACTGCCTGTGGAGGACATTTGGGGCATATATTCAAAGGGGAGGGGTTTAAAACGCCTACCAACGAGCGACACTGTGTTAACAGCATTTCGCTTAAGTTCACTCCATCCTAGGAGGAAGCCTGACGGCAGATGAACCCCAACCTGAAACTCAACAACAGAATAACTGCTTGGCCTCTGTTGGTTGCTTTCATATTGTATAGTGAGTTATGAGATGGAATTTGTTATTCCATGATCATTTCTAATATGCTGTAACAAATTTTCAATCACAAGTGGTGATCTTTGTTGATAAATCAGTGTACTTCTGCGGTTCTTCTTGTTAATGATTGCATGTTCAACTCCAGCCTAGCTGTTGTATCTGGGAAGGGCAAACAATTGCATATTCATACACCTAGTTCCACATTAGGCTTTGTTTGGTTGCGTATGTATTTATCTCAATTCACATGTGTTGAAGTGGAATTAAACTAAGTTCCATTACAATCCACTCTAACATATATGAATTGAGGTGGATACACATACACCCAAACAAGGGCTTAAGCAGCTCTGAGCTCGTGAGAATCACAAGTCACAAACAATATGCAAAAATTTCAGGAAATGGTGAAGGCAGGTAGCTACATTGGCTTTGGGAACAAGTCACAAAAACTATTAGCATTGCAGAAACACACCTTACCTGAAATCTCGCGATTCATCAATCGATAGTGTGAATGCACGGGAGCAAGAAGGCCATCTGTTGGACGGGAGGAACAAAGACTAGCCATGGCAGAAAGTACTGATGGCTGATTTGTTGTGAGAAAAAAACACTACTGAATGGCTGTTGTGAGAAAAAAAACACTACTGAATGGCTGGCAGATTCAGCTGATCAAACGAAAAGGTAGAATGATCGTATGGACAACTGTTGAATGTGGACCATTATCTTTTGCATCAGCTGTGGAGGAAGAAAGGACTCTTTGTTTGTCTGCGTTGGGCTTGATATGGCCATGTTTAGTCACTAGCCTATGATTTCGGCAGATTCTAAGCAAAATAGCAAATGTTACAACCAAACATTCGAACTGGTTGAGCACGAAACAAACCAATCCTTGCTCTAGTTATTTAAAAAGAAACTTTCTCAAAAAAAATTCAGTACGGTTCCGGTCTACTTCTGCAGTTTTGATCATTGTGGACAAAAGAAAATGGATTGCTGCACCCTGCATGAGCTTCCGCCGTAAAGAAAACAGTTGCAGTTCAGTCCAGCTTCTCAAAACAAAACAGAGCCTAACAATACTGCTTAAGCATCATGGCTATCACAACTTCAACTCGCCACTGAACGAACAATGTTTTCCTCTCACAACAAATCAGTATAAGCACCAACATAAGCCAAATTTCAGCGGAATGAATTGAGACTGACATTATGATCGGATTTACAGTTGCACTAATCTTCCAACTCTCACATGAACTCATTTGTAATCGTATGTAGGAATGTCTTGTCCAGTTGTCCTATTAATAAATCTGAAACCGTTAATCTTATGTGGGGATTGGGCAATACAGAAACAGAATTAAAATTCTATTGTTGTTCAGTGAACTTATGCAGAATGTAACAAAGAAACATCATGGCGATCAGAGATTCTGAGCTGTTTGAGAAGTGCCCATCTCCATCTGCAACTAACATCTGGAGCATTGCTTCCTGTTCCCTGCAAACTGACAGACGACCAAATATACAATCTCAGTCCACGGAATAAGCAACGAAAAATATGAAAAAGAGTCTCATTATTGGTCATACGTGGGAGTCTATCTTTTTACCTGGCATCCTTGCTGACCATTTTAGGATATCAGCTACTCACATATGTAAAGCTTTAGGTTTGACCACTTTTGTTTCTTTTAGCCTGGCAGGCTTTCAATGCTTGGACGTCTGTTATGAAACGAGGTGACAGACATTTCGTTACTGAAGATAATATAATGCAATCTAAAATATTACATAAGTAGTACTAACATTCAGAATTCACTGCACATTCATGTTGTAGTAAAACCAAAAAATAACATCAACTCTCACATGATGATTAATGAGACAAAATAGTTATTAGATTCTGAAACTCAAGGCAACCTGTTAGTGTTAAGGTTGCTTCTCCATGCTCACTATAATTAAAAAATAAATGTATCACATCAGTATTGGAACACCATTTTGGCCTTGTTTACTTCCAAAAAATTTTGCAAAATAGGAATAGTAGCACTTTTGTTTGTATTTGACAAATATTATCCAATTATAGACTAACTAGGCTCAAAAGATTCATCTCATCAATTCCGACCAAACTGTGTAATTAGTTTTTATTTTCATCTATATTTAATACTCCATACATACGTCTAAAGATTCGATGTCACGGGAAATCTGAAAAATTTTGTAAAATTTTTGAGGAACTAAACAAGGCCTTTGTGGTCTGCTAGAATGGTGACTGTAGGAAGTTAGTCTGACAAACTTTATAGTAGACTTAGGCCCTGAATTCTAGATAAATTGTCCAGCTCAAAGCTAGTTGTTGCACCCATGACCCATGTGAATGCTAAATGCCAATTATCAGTATATTTTATTTATTTATTCAGGTCTTTTCTGGTACTTGTTATTTGCATCATTTTACATCACTGCCTTGGATTCGACTAGATGTGGAACACCTCCCTAAAGGACCAGGCACATAACCATCCTAAGTTAGGCCTTGGAATCTAGGGCCCATTGATCACACAAAAGTGATCTGGACGACATATGGATGCTTGATGATCACTGCTCTCACTTTAGAACATACATAATGCAGTTCAGGACAAATCATTACAAGGATAATGTAGTGACGAGTGAAGAAATGCATACCCTACTTCTAATACAATATAGTTCTTTTGCTCTAAACTTAAGTTTGTTCCGTGCTCAGTTTCTCTTGGTGGCATTAGATAGAATATACTTTTGATGCTTCTCAAGCTCCAGAAACTGCATTAGTTAAAAAAAAACTACATGTAAACAACTGGGCTCTATCAGTAACAGATTCCTCCAAAAGGAACTCCCACCCCCTCAAACTTAGCCAAATTAGTCAAATAAATCATATCCTACAATTGCCCTCTAAACTCAGTTCTCAATAGACGCATATCTTGCAAATATCAATCAACTGAAAGCAGCTTTGTTCGAGAGTCGAGACATTTGAATTTCCTTTGCTAGTATACAATCCAATCTCATCTGGGAACTACAAATCTTGTTAGAAAAGATATTGCGAATAAGAAGACCTACGTGCTTGGCAGACCTTCCAGTTGCGGTTTGACTCGATGAGGCAGTCCTACAAACAATAATGATGAGATCCAAATCTGAGAGGCCTAAGATTGGTATTGAAAGAAACAAGTGACTTGTGCTTGGAAAGGCCCTGTAGTGAGGAAAGGAGAGACAGTACCTGGAGAGATAGATATACTGTGGCACACTCATTAAGCTGCTTCACACTGTCGTCCTCCTCATCTGCATCTGTTGCATGTAGGGGGCGTTGGGATGCAGGCAGTGGCACGTTGCTAGCATTGCTTGAGGAAGATTCCATTGCAAGCTTGGTTTTGTTTGGTGGTGGCACCTCAATCAGTCTGTTTTGGCTTTCAGTGGCCTTCAAATAAAATGCCATAAAAAGTTGTAAATTTTGACAATAATACACCCAGTTTTTTAAAAAAATAATATGAAAAGGAACTGCAAGACGCAAACTAGAGCCTGTTCTAACAACTACTATAGCTGTGTGAATGTTAAGATAAATTTCTAATCAGACTTCTGATTAAAAAGCAACAATTTACACTGCCCAGCCATATTTCAGCTATTAGGGTGTTCAACAGGGCTCTGCTCTAGGATTTTCCCTGATCCAAACAGGATGTACTTAATCAACATAATAAGGAGAAAGCCCTGAATGTTCACCCAGCAGGTTGGCTCCAAACACAGGAGAGGTTCTAGGAGAAACAGAACATGCTTCCCAGGTTAGTGGCTTTAGTGTCAAATAAAAAGCACAGTTCGCTGGGCTCATGCATTTGTGTCATTCTAAGTATGCGAATCCATGCACCAAGGTGAATGGTACGTGAGTTCCTAGCAAACAACGGTTGCATGTGTCTGCCTTCTTTTTTCTGAGAAGATGCTCAAATCCATACTTTCTTGCACATGAATGTTATGAAGCTTTCTGGTTTTATCTTCCCTTTTATAAATTTGTCAACATCGACACAAAAGGCAACCTAAAAGTATGCTAACCTAGAATAACTACATAGAAGAGTTCCAACAAGAGATGGATCCCAAAAGATGTAACTAGATAAGATATCCTAACAATCTGTTTGGCCTATGCATTTTGTTCATACCAATTCATGTTATAGTCCACATGAAGACATAAAATATCCTAACAATCCATTTGATCTACACATTTTGTTTACACTAATTTGCATATAGTCCATGCACACACATTGAGTTAAAAATGCACTGCTGTTAGGTTAAATGGTTAACAAATGGTCTTCAGCAAACAAATGTTGCAAATGTGCCAAATAGTTCTGATTTAAAATCTAGCTGGAAAAAAAAATTACAATTACATACACATGCTGCTAATAAGTAATAACATATGGTGGTGCTGACAAAAACATTGCAAGTCAACACCTAAAATAGTATTCAAATATTAGCAATCAAAGTTATAAAATGTTTGCAAGCACTGCATGTCCCTATGGAATAGCAATTGAGGTTTTTTCTTTCTTTCTATGCACTATGCAGTTAGGATATACATATTCCTTTTGCGGTTCCATTATGAGTTCAGAAAGCACACGTGCTGGGCAATAAATAAATAAATAAATAAAATCTTTAACAGGCTGTTCAATCTACTCCCTCCGTCCATAAAATACTACAATTGTAGGACCAGGAGGTAACAAGGACCATGGCAAATGACCAAAATACCCCTATAATTGATTTGACATTACACTGCACCAAAGTTCACGTTCACAATCATTTGGCACTAAAAAATTGCAGCTAGAGTACACGTGTCCATACATAAGATTGACTCAAGTTCTGGCCAGAAGCCTCTAGAAACAGGAGAGAAACACCCAAACCTTCCCTACGCCTAATACAAAATTTAAACTGAACCATGCCCAAGTCTTGTGTGTGAGCTGGCAGCGGTCTGGGTGGTGCTGTGGATGTGGGTCCCCACCCTAGGCCGGTAGGCCCTAGTAGGCTACTTTAGCATTTTTTGTTGGAAAATTTTGAACTCCTGGATTGCAATATTTTGTGGACGGAGGGAGTATCTATATTCAGCAAAATTACAAAGATGAACCAGGTAGATGGCAGCTCAAGAACACAAAAAAAAAGCATTAATACAGGAATTTGTTTCAAATAAAGGCAGAACACAGATAAACCCTGTCAAAGCTCGCAGCAATACATTGGGGAGATTTGCCTAGTATGAATCAACATGTACGTAAGTCTCATATGTCAAAATATAGTTTGATGGAAGCAATAATTATATACGTACTATTGATAATAATTAGGTCGCAATCACAAATACACCAGAGGGGATATCAATATATGAGTATAGGGGCAGACCCATTAAAGGACATGGTGTACACTTGTACACCCAATAATTTTCGCAAAAAAAATCGAAGTTAGTAGCCATCTAATACACTTGTAATTAGATAAGATCTAGAGATAGCCAAATAATTTAAGTTAGGGTTCAGATGCCCGGTTTCGCACAACACAAATAGAAGAGGAAGGGACAAAGGCCTGGGAAGGACTGACAAACACCTGGGCACTGGCGTATGGCGTCGGCGATCGCCCAGTTGCTGCATGAGAGAGACGGCGCGAGCAAGCACGCTGGACGAACGGCAGATTTTTTTAATCAATACTTCAATACTAACCTCTTTCATAAATTATTTTTAGATCAAGCCCTTTGGACATGCTAGTGCACCTGGCACAACAGAAAGCTAATGTCTCATCACATGCCCTGACACGATAGGCCCAGCCACTTATGTGTATCGCCCCCCCTCTCCCGGCATGAGAAGCCTACCACAGGTCCCACGGCAGCCCCTCTTCCTCCTCCATCTCTCTCTTAGTTTGTTCCCACCAAGGTGAAACCTACTCGGTGTACCCCTACGCAGTTGGCAACGTCCTAGAGCTAGGTGTTGGTTGGGGAAGTGATCCACGTTATTGGAGTCAAGATAAATTTCCAACACATACTCGTTTCATGGCATTTGCATAAGGTCTATGGTTTTAGTTTTTTCATTTTTGATTTGGAATGTTTGTGCAATATAGTTGCTAGTTTTTTTTCGACGGGATGCATGTTTTAGGTGTAGTGTATTGTTTACCCCTCCATTTGATGTGGCATATCCAAAAACATGCAATGGATAGGATCAAATTTTGACGTTTACATTTTGTTGTTTTTTAGTTTTTGCAAAATGAGCTAGTGTCATATTTGATTTATCATGGTATTATTTTTTCTTGTTCCCGTTGCAATGCACGGGGCATAATCCTAATAACTCTGGCCTTGTTTAGTTGGCAAAAATTTTGGATTTTGGGTACTGTAGCACTTTCGTTTGTTTGTGGTAAATATTGTCCAATCATAGACTAATTAGGATCAAAAGATTCATCTCGCGATTTACAGGCAAACTGTATAATTAGTTTTTGTTTTCATCTAAATTTAATACTCCATGCATGTGCCGCAAGATTCGATGTGACGGGGAATCTTGAAATTTTTTGGGAACTAAACAAGGCCACTGTAAGGAACTAGTCCCTCTTCTCTAGTTCTCTTGTGTCAAATCCGAATGTCAGGTCAGATAAACTTATGCTTGTTTTCGCCAACCTGTAGACAGAAGAGTGGAGGGGGAGAGAGTTCTAAGTTCTCACCAGGCTTGTCGCCGGCCGGGCTGGAGAGCGGACGGCGCGGGGCTGGGGGCGCGCCGGCGTGGCTACAGAAGGCGGCGCCGGGCTGGGAGGCGCGCCGGCGCGGCTGGACAAGCCGAGACGGCGGCGGGCGGCGCAGGAACTGCTTGGGGGCGCGGAGGCGGAGATCTAGGTCCTGGGGAGCCCGCCGACCGGGCTGGGGCAGGGGGCGGCGCGTCGGCGCCGTCACTTGTCGCTCGGTGTCACGTACTCGCGTGCCGTCGCGCGAGGGAAGGAGGCGGAGTCGCGGAGATGTGTCGACTGTCGAGGAGCAGCCGAGCAGGCTGCGTCTGCTTGGTACAACAAAGCATACTCTTGTTGGGCCTCCTAGGGTATACCGTACATGTGCAGCCCATTATATCCGCCCTTAGACTATCTCCAATAACGGAGACCCAAAATAGACACCCATTCTACCATATAGATCACGCACAGTAAAACAATAACTCACCCAAAACTTCCTTTCTCCAACAGCTACCCAAAAAACTACCGCACGCTGCTCCTCTTCTTGGTCCAGCCGCTCACCGTGGGCTTGCCCCTGGCCGGAGTTTTTCCCCAGCACCCACCCCAGCCCATGGCCTGCTCCTCGACGCGGACTGCCCCTGGCCGGAGTTCCTCTTCTCCAGCACCTGCCCCAGCCCCAAGGCACGCCGCAGGCAAGCTCGTCCTCCTGGCCGCCATGGCCGCCGCCGTGGAGAAGCTCCTTCTCCTCCGTCTCCAGGCTCAACTCGGACCCCACCAACCTCGCGCCACTCACCACCATCGTCGTCACCGTCCTCCGCGTCCGCCGCCTCGGGCCGCACTAGATCCGTCGCCCAGTGGCCTTCCCCGCCTCCAAGCCACAGGACCAGCGGGCGAGCGGGCTCCATTCGTGGTGGTCGGTCTGCTCCAGTCATGGAGATGCAATCGGGTAGGAAGGAGCTAGGAGGAGCAGGAGTTGGAGAGGAGAGGATCGACCGTGGCTGGGTCAGAGCGGAGAGAGTGAGAGAAGACGCATATTTGCCTTCCGCATCCGCCGCAACGCAAAATGGGTGTTGTGTTTGCATGTTCGGTTGGAGAGTGATTTTTAGCCCCAAACACACTGTGCACCACTCAATTTGGGTATGGGTTGCCTTATACCTATGCTGTTGGAGATAGTCTTACGACGTCCCTAAGCACAGTAAGGCCACTCACAATGTCGAAAGTTATTTATTACCCAAACAATATGAATTTAGAGTCTAAATAAGACTTGAAGTCTTATTTTTTTACCTCTTTCTTCAATAAATATGCTGCCACATCAACAAAATACTATAAATAATATGTAATTGATTGTCTTGGACTCTGTGATAGAGTCATACATTGTGAGTGCCCTAATAATAAAGTACCTACTCCCAAAATAATTGTGGTTTACGCTCCCAATAAACAACTTTGACTAAATATATATTAAAAATTATTAATGTTTATGGTACATAATCAGTATCATTAAAAAGATTTTTGAGTCTAGTTTTTTAACAAATTTATTTAGGGATACAAATATTGCACGTATTTTTTACAAATCGAGTTAAATTTATGGCATAGAAACCAAAAGCGACAATTAATTTAGGGTGGAACAAATTCTATTGACTATGAGAATGTCTTTAATTATAATTTGTAAATATCTAGCTAGATAAGGTATAAAAATAATAAAAAAGTAACATTTTTATTGGCTATCAAGAAGAGAGATCAAATAGCTAGCGACTTCTAAATAGCTGGTGACTTTCAAATAACTAATCTAGCACGATATCCTAAAAATATCTCTCTCACATAACTCTTCGCTATAGTGTTTATTTTTTCTTATTTATATGTCTCATCTCACTAGCTATTTGCAAATTATCATTGATAGCCAATAAAGGCCTTGTTTAGTTCCTTCCCAAAATTCAAAATTTTTCAAGATTCTCTGTCACATCGAATATTTAGACATATGCATGGAGTATTAAATATAGACGAAAACAAAAACTAATTATACAGTTTGTCTATAATTTGCGAGACGAATCTTTTAAGCCTAGTTAGTCTATAATTAGGCAATATTTATCACATACAAACGAAAGTGCTACAGTAGCCATTTTCCAAAAATTTTTGGAACTAAACAAGGCCAAAAATCATCCTAGATTAACTATTTGGGAATCATTACAGACGCCCTGGCCAGTCTCAATGCATGTTTCATGAGAATGTCATGCACATTAAATAGGATACTATATAAGCAAAATTGCTGACTTGGCAGAGTCATTAAATGAAGAAGTTTTATTAGATGAGAGGAGTTTTATTCTTATAAAACTTATGTGGCTCGGTTACCTAGTTTATACTTTTAATAACTGTGTTATAAAAGATTCGCGTTAGAGCTTGTTTCGAGGAGCTCCGGTAGTGTATTGCCACTACAAGAAGCTAAGAGATTCCGCTCGTTCCGTCGATAGGGAGACATTTAGATACTTGTAAGGTATGGTTTTACGTGCCTGTATTCATAGGTTAAATGTGCATGTGTTGTGAATGTCTATATTACTATGTAAGACTTTGTTTAGTTTCTAAAAAATTTTGCAAAAAAATTTAGATTCTTTATCATATCGAATCTTGCGGCGCATGCATGGATTAAATATAAATAAAAATAATAAGTAATTACACAATATGTCTATAATTTGTGAGATAAATCTTTTGAGTCTAGTTAGTCTATGATTAGACAATATTTATCAAATACAAACGAAAATGCTACTGTGTTTATTTTAAAAAAAAATTTGAAACTAAACAAGGTAAAAGAAACATGGGCTCCTTCATCTTCTTAATGTTCCGGCTAAAGTACGGTTTGCTGTTTGTTGATTTGTTACTGTTGAATGATTGTTGAATGATTGATGGATTCGAAGAATAGAAACCATTTTTGCTTCGGGCTACCGGCCGCAAAGCCTACAGTGCATGTGGGCCCAGCCAAACAGGCCCTAGGCTCTATCTAATCTTGTGCTAAAAAAAAGAAACGTGGTAGTAAGTTGGAGGTGCTAGAAAACATAAACTGACCTTACCGTGTGGTTTTAGTGGATGAGTCTGCCCACGTGATGCGAAGATCGGGGGTGTTCCCTGAATGAAAGTTTTCTAATCCACCACTGAAAAGTAAAATCATACATGCGCTCCTTTTACATTAGAGCAACTTTAGTAGGCCTTTACTTAAACCTCTATAACTACATATGGAGGCTTATAAAAACAAAGTACTCTAGGTCTCCAACAGAGCCTCTACTACTAAAGTTGAGCAACGGGCTAGCATGGCCCCACACGGCACGCCCCTGTTTGGCCCGTGTGCCGCAGGGCAGTGCCTCCACAGACCACCGTGCCTGCTCGCCAGCTGAGGCACGACACGTGGGCCTGCTTTCGAGCCGTGCCAATGAAAGCCCAAGTTTGGTTTTGGTAATTAATGACACCAAGTTGCTAATGCCTTATGTTTAAGTGATTTGAGTTAGGCATAACAACACATGTGATGAAGGTGCATGGTGGCATGGAGAGGTGGCCACATGACTACAAAGAGATGAAGCTTGATGTGGAGATCATGATGATAAACGAGGAGCAAAGTTATCAAGGCAAAGGTATAAACATAGGGTTTTACTTTTGCCGGTCTAAGATGAGTAGAGAAGTGATTGACCAGGTTTAGGATAGATAGCCGACTATCAAGAGGGGAAATCACAGTTATCTCTCGAATCAAGTGCTACTAGGTCTACATCTTGAGCATATGCATTAGGATCTAGTAAAGTGCTAACTTAACTCCTTTGGTGAAAATGTTTGTGAAAAGCTAACACACATGCACTTTGGTGGTGAACACTTGGTGGTGTTAGCACATTTGCAAAGGAGGTGGAGTTCCTAGGGTTGAGAGAGGTTTGGGTTCCTCTCTCCCTCCCGCCGAGCTTGCGAGGTGGGATTCGGCGCTTTTGAGAAAAATAAGTGTATATTTTCTATTGCGCCGGTGGGAAGTTTAGAGAAGTCGCGGGAGTGTTTTCTCACTGAGAAACACTCACCGGACGCTGAGTGCGGAGGCACCGGACGCTGGCCTCAGAGTCCGGTGTGCTTGACCCTGGTAGGGTTGAGCACCGGACGCACTCTGAGAGCGTCCGGTGGTTAGCATCCGGTGTGCGGGTATTTTGCGACCCTCTCTGCGCATGGGTCCGGTGAGCACCGGACGCTACCGGTGCTTAGCGTCCGGTGACCCGCAGGTTTGCGGAACTCTCTGCGCATGAGTCCGGTGTGCACCGGACGCGTCCGGTGTGGACCTGCAGAGCGTCCGGTGGTCCGCAGGTGACCGTTAGAATCTGACACACGAATTCGAGGAAAGACACTTGGCCAACCCCAATGCACCGGACGCAGGGGGTCGAGCGTCCGGTGCTCACTTGGTAGCGTCCGGTGCCCCCGTTTTCAGCCCAGTGAAAACAGCCAACGGCTAGTTTCTTTAAGGGGGCTTATAAATAGTTGGTGGCTGGCTTTGGAAGGCTAACTCTTGCACATTTGATTACTTGAGACATACATTGAGCTAGAGAACACTCCCTCCACTCATCTCCTTGCTTGATTGCTCATCCTAGTGAGATTGAGTGAGATTCAAGTGCATTGCTTTGAGAGTTGCATTTAGTGGCACTTGATTCTTGAGTTTGCTGCGGATTTCTTGTTACTCTTGGGTGTTTCCCGACGCCCTAGACGGCTTGGAGCAGCGGTGGTGTTGAGCTCGTGATTGGAGATTGTTTCGAGCCTCACCAAGTGACTTGTGAGGGGTTCTTGAGCCTTCCCCGCGGGAGATCGCAATTGGCTACTCTAGTGGATTACTCGTGGCTTGGAGGATCCCCATCTTGTGAGTGGATGTGCGGCACCCGCTGAGGGTTTGGCTTTGGATTGCCAATTAGCTCGTGATCCATCAAGTGGGTGTATCGCCACAACGAGGAGTAGCTTGCCGGGAAGCAAGTGAACCTCGGTAAAAAAATCTTGTGTCATTTCTTGCCGAGGTTTCTCTTGTGATTGTGCACGTGATTGATTGGATATATTTCTACTCTACAACGTCGGTATAACAATCACTCTCCTCTCCCTTACCTTTGTGTATACCTTGCTAGTTGTGTAGCTTGTTTAGCTTAGCTTTCTTGTTTAGGAGTGTAGCAAGCTTCTAGTTGTGCTTTCTGTTGTAACTAGTGTTTAGCTTTCTTGCTAGACTTGTGTAGGTGGCTTGCATAGCTTAGTTGTGCTATTGCTAGAATAGCTTCGCCTTTTGTTTTGCTAATCAACTTGTCTAGTTGAAGTTTGTAGAATTTTTAAATAGGCTATTCACCCCCCTCTAGCCATTTGGACCTTTCAGCCAGCTCGAAGAGTACGGGGCCAAAAGCACACTGGGTCGGCCCGAGGCCTGTGAAGGGAGGCGACAACATCGAGCCGCACTTATCGATGGCGCGCTCGCATCCGCACGGAGGTTGTTGGTGGCGCGCTCGTGTCCGACATCCACAAGACAGACATAGAATAGGAGGCGCGTCCGCGGCTGGCAGTTGAGGCGGTCGTCGTGGTTGCATGGAGAAGGGGGGACCGAGTGAGGGGCAGCGAGAAGGTTGTCGTGCGACAATGTTGGGTGTGGGAAGGCCCCCGCCGGTGTTGCCTTTTGAGGGCTAAGTGAATCAGGAGAGAGGGACCAGAGGAGTGGAGAGGGAGGTGCGAGAGGAAAGTGCGATGTGAAGGGCGTAGTCGCGAGGACTCGTGACACCGATGCGCATGCGCGAGAACGAGAGGGAAGCAAGGAGAGTGCGGTGGAGGTAGAGAGAGGTAGGAGAAAATTAGTTAGGGTTATATAGCATGGGCTCTTAATAGGCCAGACCTTGGTGCCACCGGGCCGTTATCGGGCCTGTGTTGAAATTTCATGCTGGACCATGCCGCCTGCCGAGCCGAGGTGGCAGCCCAAGCATGGCCTGCTACGTGCTTCAGGCTGGCCCAGGCACAGAAGGGTAACGAGTTGTGCCGTGCTTGGGCCGGGCCAAATTGCCGCGCTCCGGGCTGCTGGCACGCGGGTTGCATGCCCAAGATTGCCTACTACAACCCCAGATTTGGGTGGTTGGGCCTCATACGACTGTTGGATCGTTTTGCCCCACGCTTGGGAGGAACCATGGTGCCCACTCGCCCTCGCCCAACGCCGTTGATCCGCCGGCCACGCCTTCCTCCACCTCGGCGACTCGGCCTCGCCTCCCTCCACCTCCCTCCTCCCCAGCCTGCTCTGTCGCGCGTGCTCTGCCACGCGAGCGCTCACTCTACTTCCAGTTGAATCCTTCTTCGATGAGCTCGGCTCCCTCAAGTCAAATCCATCTTCGTCCTTGTACGGAGGAAGAAGAAAGAGACAGAGAAGCAGGTCCCATCTGTCATTTCCTATCAGAATAGACTTGACGGCCTAATTTTGGGTGCTGCTGTTGGAGTAGAAGCAGAAATTAAGCTAACAAAAACAGGAGGGAGCACGCAAGACTTCAGTTACATCTATTTATCACTTAAATGTCAAAGGCTGTTTTTTCATACTCTCTGCACATACACAAGATATAAAAGGCTATATGCACTAAATCTTAGAATAAACTAATCAAGCAGTTGCCTCCAAAAGATGTGAAAAATTCGAGGACTAAATGTTTCTCTCATCACAAAGCCTCTTGACTCCACCTTTTGAAACCAACCATCCAAGCTGCACAGAAATAATATGACTAAACATATATTAAGAACTGAATCTTGAAGGAACAGACAACATTAAGATGACAAAGTACCTTTCATGCATACATGATCAGGAGAGCACACCAAAAATCTTTATTCCAACCTTTGTAACCATCCAAGCTGTGCATAAAAAATATGATTAAAGATATTTTATGGACTTGATCTGAAGAACTAGAAAATACTTGCATGAGAAGTTACCTTCCATGCATACATCACGAAGAAAGCAACTGTATCTGCTGACCAGACAACAGCGAAGGACTTCACAAAGAATGGAATCATAACGTTGATCAGAGGGATCAGGAGAAATAAGTAGTTGAGAGCTTCTTTCTCCTTATTTGAGCAGTCACGAGCCCGAAGTGAAGGTATAGCTGCAGAAGTAAATAATGCTCCATTAATATATTGAGGAAAAGGCTCCTATGCAGTATGAGATAAGCAAACATGAGTCAAAGTTTCAAGACATGGCCACAAAGTTTTAAATTCTTGTAACTCCAACATGGCAACATCAACTACATGAATTTTTCATGCATAATAAGACTGAAGTATTGTTTCCAACTTTCCTCATTAGCCTAGAATTTTAAATGAACAGTCATGTGCATTTAACTCAAATAAGGTATCAGAGACTATCAGCCAAGTGGCCTTAAGTTTGAGACCTCACTAATGCAAATGTGGCCACATCTACTCATGTAGTCAAATTCCATAGGTCAAAGGGCTTTGAAGTTTAAACTGGTTAGTGCATATAATTCCATGAATAGCACAAAGACTCTCCAGAACAGACAAAAGCTATATATCTCAGTTTTAATTGAAACCTAGTACATGTGAATTCAGATCAGTGTTAACTTGTCAATCAAGTTCAGATTGTGAAATAAAAAGGTTCAACTTGTGTTAATTCATTATATATCTACCATCTTACTAAATCAAGTCCACGTATTATTAAATCAAAGAGAACTCATCATATGTTAGATTTCAGAATAATGGATTGACATTGCACTTTCAGCTTTATGGTCTAAAATCTTGAATATGGAAATTGCAAAAGTTTGGTTGGGTTCTCAGGATAAAATATATCCAACTGCTCATGTAAGATAACCATTTGCAAACGAGCAAGATCACAGCCGGAAGAGAGGATACTTCATTACGAGTTTTAGATATCATATTTGTTTGTGTAGAATAAATCAAGCATATATACACAGTGGTAGAAAGTATAAACAACTGTTGGTGCCTTTTTGAAGGATGCACTACAACTTTCTTAAAGAAGTGTATTTTACTATAATATGTTGCCTGATAATTGGCTTGAAAAATTGTTTTTTTGGAACTGGAAGTACTGGTTGCTACTTACATATGCAGATGCCACTTATCATTGAGGAAATGAAAGGGTCAGAGCTAATCATCCATTTTCCATTTCATCATGTATTTCCCTGACAAGCACTTAAAATCTGTCTGTCAGGTTCTACTGGGTTTGCTTTGCATGGTAATTTGAATTGTTTCAAGCTTGATCATGTTCTGTTGTGTTAGTTAAAGGTCTGGAAATGTATACATGCTGTCAGATTTTCAATCCTGCATTCATCCCTGGCTAACCGAACAACAAATGGAGGAAGGAATAGTTCTGCTGGGGAATTAAACCCACCAGGATCCACTAATTCCCTGTCTGGATTGATTCAGCTTGGGGATTTGATCTCCAGCTACCGAACAAGGCCTTAATACATTTCAATCCCCCTCCAGTCCCCACCAAAACTTGCTAAAAACAAAACTTGCAAAATGATGTGAAAATCATGTTCTTACTAAGAACAAAACTTGCAAAATTCTTACTTACTGAACATCCAAATGGACCACATTCCCATCAACCTCCAGATGTCTGGTTCATTCGATGGGAATATGAGATTGAAGGAAAGAGCTCCACCCAACAGCATGGAGACATATCCCTGGACTTCAAAGATACTGTACAGGGCAGTTCCAGGGACAGCAGGGTTCTTTGTTTTCGTGGACGCCCTCGGTGCAAAGGTTGCTGCAGTCTTCTGAACTGCCTGTTGTTCAGCAATGAATCATAACTACAATCAGGAATGTACAACGGAATTACAACTGTATTACACACACAAAATTAGTTGATTCAATGGTGAGTTTTGTTAGCTGTATTAGTTGTGAAGATTGACCATTTTTTTGTAAAATGTTCTAAAGAAATAAAGAAAGACAAATCTAGATTACTCTTTCCTACAAACTGCAAGCTAGCTCTTGTGGCGTAAGTTCATAGAATTTAGCCACACAAAAAAAAAAGAATTAGAGTCCAATAAACCAAGGGGACAAATTAAGCAAAGAAACCTTCTTGAGCTCCTTCTCGATCTTGGGATCGACAGGGGGCGGCTGCTTCCGGTTGGATGATGACTCAGCCGAAGCACCTGCATCTACGCCGCCGCCCTCCTCCCGTTCCAAGGTGTCTCCCACGGTAGACGCCTCAGCCGCAGCAGCACCAGACCCTGAACCGTCGGTGTTTGCGCGCGGGGGGAGACTGAGGCACCGCTTGCTCCTCCAACTGCAGCCCGGCCTCCTCCATGAGAGCGTGGCCGACGACGGTGGCCGCAGTGTAGCAGCAGCAGCCGGCAGAAACGCGCAGCCGCCACTGCTGGCCGGGTTCCTTACCAGCAGTTGCATTGCTGGCCGCGTTATGTGGAGAGGAGACGGGAAAGGAAGAGATGGGGTCACGGGGAACCGATACCGATGGTTCTCCCGCCTCCACCCTGCAGATGGGGAGGCCTCAAGCCCTCAACTGAATTGCTTGTAAAAAGACGGCAGGAAAGAAGTAGCCGCAAAATAAAAAGATGATGTGAAAAAAAAAACGCAAAATAAAAACAAAGTGAAATACAGGTTGATTTTGTTTCAGTTAGCTGATTGGATGTGGCTTAAGGTCCCAGCTGATCACTGTTTTTGTTTTGTTAGGCTTCTGTTTAGTTTGATCACTGACCTGAACTTTGGGCTGTGTCCCATCATTGTAAGGTTCTAGGTGCTTAAACTGAACTCCCTGCTTAGCGGGCTCGGAGCTATGCCCCCACTCTTGTAAGGTTTTGGTCTTAAGCAATCACTTGTGATTGTGAAGGCCGAAATGTTTTGATTCCTTTATCTAAAAATATGGGTGCCAATTAAACATTTTTTTGCGGCGAGCTATTTAAATCTACGAACTTTGAAACCGTGGGCACTGTGGGTATTTATTTATCTATAGAAACACAACACACGGTAAGACTAAGTGCGTGTTTGGATCTCATTGAGACTTTGGATTCTAGATAATGAATGTAGAGTTTGCATAAAAAAGTTATTAAATCTTAGTTTTCATAGTGATTACTGTATTTGTATAAAAGTTTCTAAATAGTATAGTCGGATTCTAGAATCTCATTCTAGTATCGCGCGACCCTAGCCTCATGCGCCAGCCTAGGTCCACGAGCGCGACCGTTCCTCGGAACGTCGACGACGGTGCCAGGACTCCCCGACGCCTTCGATCCGCGCCTCCAACAACTTCAGAGATCCAGATCGACATCCTGCTTAGTGACGACGTACGGAGGACGGTTCCCACTACACCTACATCAGGCCACAGTTCTCTACTCCGCATCCGGGAGTGGATCCGTTCCCCACCGCGCGCTTCGTCACCAACTCGAGGTTCGCCAGATGGACAAAGGATCTGATGCGGAATCTCACGCTTCTTCTCAATGACGTCGACACGGAGGCTTCCCTCTGGGCATCGGACATCGGCATCGACCTCAACGCTGGGACCGTACCAGCCCACCCCTAGCTCGAATTCGCAGCAACTCTGAAAGCCCTAGTTTGGTTTTGGATAATTGATGAAACCCTAGTACTAACCTCTATACTAAGTGTGTGTAGACTTAATGAGGTTGGTACATGCCAAGTGATGAAGCAAGTGATGATCATGGTGATGAAGGTGATGACTACAAGATGATCAAGTGCTCAACTTGGAAAAGAAGAAAGATGAAAACAAAACCCTATGGAGATCAAGGCAAAGGTATTGCTTAGGGTTTTGATTTTGGTGATCAAGACACCATAGAGGGTGTGATCACATTTAGGATAGATAGCCGTACTATAAAGAGGGGAATTCTTTGGCTAAGCGGTTATCAAGTGCCACTAGGTGTCATTGTTCATGTGCATGCATTTAGAACCTAGTGAGCTAACTTAACTCCTTCGAAGAAAATGATTGTGAAAATGCTAACACACGTGCACATGTTGGTTTACACACGTTGTGGTGTTGGCACACTTTGAGAAGGAGGTGGAGTTTCAAGGGTAGAGAGAGGATGGGTTCCTCTCTCCCTCCCGCCGAGCTTGCGAGGCGGGATTCGGCGCTTTTCGAGAAAATGAAGTGCATATTTTCTATTGCGCCGGTGGGAAATTTGGAGAAGTTGCGGGAGTGTTTCTCGCTGAGAAAACACTCACCGGACGCTGCGTCTAAGCGTCCGGTGCAGACAGTGCCTGGCCCAGCTAGGGTAAGGCACTGGACGATAGGCACCGGACGCTGGCTTGAGCGTCCGGTGGTTAGCGTCCGGTGTGCGGGCGTTTTGCGATCCTCTCTGCGCATGGGTCCGGTGAGCACCGGACGCTACCGGTGCTTAGCGTCCGGTGACCCGCAGTTTTGCGGAACTCTCTGCGCATGAGTCCGGTGTGCACCGGACGCGTCCGGTGCTAACTTGCTCAGCGTCCGGTGCTCTGCAGGTGACCATTAGACTCTGACACAAGAAGTTCAAAAGGCGACACGTGGCTGACGTTGGAGCACCGGACGCAAGGGCTGAGCGTCCGGTGCCCCTTTAATAGCGTCCGGTGACCCCGCAGTTTGCCCAGTGAAAGAGCCAACGACTCTATTTGTTTGAGGGGCTTATAAATAGTTGTTGGCCGGCTTAGGGCTTACTCCCTTGACATTCTTGACTACTAGACATCCTTGTGAGCCTAAGCAAACACCTCCCACTCATCTCCTTCATAGATTATACATCTTTGTGAGATTGGGAGTGATTCCAAGTGCATTTGCTTGAGTGATTGCATCTAGGGGATCGATTTGGCTGCGGTTTTCTTGTTACTCTTGGTGGTTGCCGCCACCTAGACGGCTTGGAGCAGCGGAGGAGGATTAGCACGAGTTGGTGATTGTTCGTGGCCATCTCCCGGTGATTGTGAGGGGTCTTGTACCTTCCCCGGTGGAGAGCCGAAAGGTAACTCTAGTGGATTGCTCGTGTGTCACACCCTGGCTTTTAAAATAAGACCAGAGTCGTCATATGTGTGCCCAGGAAGTCCACACATACAACAAAGAATAGAAATATCAGAAACAATGTTATATATAGCGGAAAACATATTTATATTAACACTTACAAACATCAGAGTACGCGGAAACAGAAGCTAAACTTCTTAGGCTCCAATCTTCTCAGGGACGGTTGACTGGGGGCTCCGTACGCCAAGCACTTCTGACAAGCTTCTCGAAAACTCCATAACATCTTTGTCCTTCTTCTGAGCAGCACTTTACTACACACTGGGGTGTGGGGAAAATAGCAAGGGTGAGTTCATGTCGAACTCAACAAGTACAGGCGGAAAGTATAATGACATGCAAGGCTTAATCAAAGGAAAAGCTGACACTGTTTGACTGCAGGTGAGCTTTTAAGTTGATAAACTTTTATTACAAATCTATTATTAAAACAACCTATTACTAAATATGGGTAAAGCATCCTAACCCTTAATTAGGTGAAAGTAAATTAGCATCTTTTAAAAGACTATCCTAATTATCATAGTAATCCAGGGATTAACCCCAATTATTAACACAGGATAGCAATCCTGCCAACACGGAATAGCCATTCCGCCAAAACACGAGGTAGCAACCTCGCCAAGGTCCATCTCCAAGTATCCAGTGAATCCAATTTGCTCATCAAGTGAGGGTCTGGGCCGCTCGTGACCGTGAGCACGGCTGATATATCAGTTTTACACTCTGCAGAGGTGTGCACGTTCACTCCAAGTCATGATTCCCATTCGCCCGGGGTCGCGACTCCCTAAAACACTACCAAGGTGAGCAGGCAGGGTTTCACTACGAGACCTTTCACAGGGTCCAACTAATAGGATGCCACTCGTAAGTTTTTGCCGGGGCGCGCGGCAGCCGTGCCCATAGCAATGGGACCCCGAACTGACCGACCTCTTAATATGAATACCCAAGCTACTTCCTTACGCCTACCCGAAAAGTAACACCCTACCAGCGGAGGTCCTGATAATTAGTCAAGCCAGAGCCATATAGCTTGGAGCTGCAGTGTAAGTCCTAGGGGGCCGCTCCCTGACTAAGTCCTTACGGAGAGCAGAGACGGGTACGCCCGGCACACCGGACCACCAACGGTACCCGCTCCCCCTGTCCTCAACCAAAACACGATGCTCGCAAGCACCGCAACATCTCCATCACCGAAGTGACCATTGTTCACCATTTAATCATTAATCATCATTGAAGAATTTATTAAACAAGATCATTATTTTTATTATTATATAGATTAGATGAGTAGAGCAACTAAGCATATCTACTGTTCACTATACTACCCATGTATAAACCCAGGTATACAAGGAATATAGTAGAAGACTAGTCATGTCCTTAGGGTTTGCAGTATTAAGCCACATACAATGAAAAGTAAATGTATTTAAAGTTTATAGGTACAATATGATCAAAGGGTGCCTGCACTTGCCTTAATTCCCAATGTTTAACTGCTCAGAAATCTTTAGCTTCTTTCCTTCTACTTCGATTGTCGGTCCTCAGCTCCTGGTCTTCGGCGCTAACGAACACGCTTCTTCTACTCATAACAACCAAACAACACAAACAGACAAACAAACAATCACGACTAAGAACAAGCATCAATCAAAAGAAAAGCTTAGAAAGAGCGCACTAAACGACACGGCTTATTGCTATGATCGTGACAACGCAAGAACGATTGAGAACGGAGCTATCGTTAAACGGACACGACTTTCGAGGTTCGGAGTGTAACGGAGAAGACGACTATACGCTGGTCGTATTTTATTTAATAAAAGAAGGTGATAGACTTTTAGAGAAATATCTCAAAGTTGAATTGACCAAATTATAAAGAATTATAAAAGCTGGAGTTAAACTTTAGTCATATTTAATTGTAGATGGTTATATATCATTTAAGCCATTTACGCCTTTGTAATTTTAGAAAACATAAAGCAAGTAAGAGCAGCTAATCAAATCCTAACATGCGTCGCATTTATATTAAACAAGTTATAACTAATAAAGAACCATTTAAGTTGATATTAATAATGTTAACATTTATTTATTTATAAAAGATCTAAATTATAAACATAGGTTACTTTTAATCCAAAAAGACATTAAATAAATATTAAACAAATTAATTATATACTTTATGTCTAACTAAAAGAATTATAATTAATAAATATTTAAGTTAACTTCAATCAAGTTAATATTAGATTATAAAAATACCGAAGTGTAAACCTAAATTGTTTTTTTGTTAATTAAAAAATGACACTCAAAAAAATATTAATTAAACTAATTATATTTATAAACATGGGACATGGAAAACAGTATCGCTAATAAGTCATTTACGTTGCCATGGTCATAAAACAATAGAAAACATGATTATAACTCTATATTGCTTTTAATTATAAAATTAGGTGCATATATTTATTAATCTAATATTCAATTAAATATGGAAAAAAATATATGACATAATAAAAGTTAGTACTACTGCGTAGAGCGCGACGTTACGAAACTAACGCAATTGAAACGGAATGAAACAGAGTTAGAACGATTAAATGGTGAAGGATTAATGACCAGTGGCAAACTTGTAAATATGTCTTCTTCTACCTTGAGCTGCTGTACGGACGAAACCAGGGCTCTGTTGGTGCTTCGCGTGGGAAGGAAAGGCTCGGCAGAACCTTGGCCGCCTGGTGCGCGGCGTGCATCTGCAGCGCGGAGGAGCCCACGGGTCACGGCTGGGACCTGCTCGAGCCGTAGCAAGTGGGAGAGGGCACGAGGCCTCGCCCTGCTCGAGCGAGCACACGGCCGGTGCGCTGGCGGCGCCAACCGAGGCCACGGCGTCACGCTGGCCAGGGCGCCGCTGGACAGTGTCGTGGGACCAGGACAGGCCAGGGAAGGGCCCTAAGCAACGAAGAATACAGGCAAAACAAGGTCAACCTCGCCAGCAATGGAGGTTTCTCGCCGGAGATGAAACTGGAAGATGGGAACTAGTCAAACGATAATGGATTCGCCCAAAAGACATACTACGCTGAAGAGAATAACAAGGGCTACCTCTTCATGGTGATGGCGGGACGCTATGGTTTTGCCGGAAAAACTCACCGGAGAGTTCGCCGGAAACCTAGCTTTTGCAAACTTCGGCGAGAGATGGAGGGAGCTACGGGTGGCGGCTCGCGATGGGATTTTTAGATCTGTGATCAGCGCGACGAGACGAACACCGGCATATATATAGGTCTAGGGTTTGGAAAAGTTTCGGAATTTCTTAATTTTGGGATTTTAAATAAATCATTTTCAGTTCCAAAATAATTCCAGAAAAAGCTGAAATCATTTTAAATCCCTGAAAAATATTTCCAAAATTTTAAAAATAAAAGGAAAACTTTTAGAGATATTTTGAGTGTTGATCAATCTAGACAAAGTTTTTGGTGTCCATGAAAAAGAATTTTAGAGCGTCCAAAAATTATATTTTTGCTCCAAGAAAATGGGAAAAAGTCCCGAAAAAGTTTGGAAAATTCTCGGAAAGGATCGACGGTGTCTAAACATGTTTTTAAAATCTTAGCACACACAAAAACAATAAACTCAAGTAATAGACAAGCATAATATCAACTAAAGCTCGTCTAATTAATTCCAAAATATTTGAAAAGGACCATTTTTCTTTGATAAAAATATGTGGAAATCTAAACTATTGTTGGTAAATTTTATCCACATATTAAAACCATATATTTTTTTAATATTTTCTAATAACAACCCGAAATAGAATTTTTGGGGTGTTATATCGTGTCATTGAGTTACCTCACTTGTGGGTAGGTTCTTGTGGTGTCCTAGTGAGGACGAGGTTCGTGCTACACCTCTTAGCCACCGAACCACCAAGTGTTGGTCGACACAACGGGGACGTAGCGTGCCGGCAAGCACGTGAACCTCGGGAGAAAAATTGTGTGTCTACATTGTGATTGTCCATTGGATTTCTTCCGGTGATTGGACTTCATATTATTGATTGGTTCATCCCCTCTACGCGGTGGTATAAAGTTCAAACCATCTCTTTTACATTCCCGCAAACTAGAGTAGCTTACTTACCTGTATAGAAACTTTAGGTAGCTTTCTAGTGTAAGTAGTGACATAGCTCTTGTGTGCCTAGTGATTATATCAACTAGAATTGTTGGATAGGTGACTTGCAAACACCCCATTAGAGCTAGAGCAAAAAGCTTCGCTTTATTATTTACTAACCTCTTGCTCTAGTGAGTTTGTAGAATTTTTAAATAGGCTATTCACCCCCCTCTAGCCATATTAGGACCTTTCAAACTCTCCTAGGGGGTTGGCTCTAGATAGTCAACCAGGTGCAGATCGGCGAGTCCAACAACCTCACTCGCGGATTTTATTGCTATTCTGGCAGCAATGTGCGCATCAGCACTATGGCACCAACTCTGTGCACCACTACATCGTCGACTTCGACAGTTCATCAGCTCCAACCTGCTCAGCAGCTCCGTTACCAGTCTGCCTCCACCAACCTGGGTCCGAGTCATCTCCATGGCCCTCATCAGCTTCCTATCGAGGGGATGGGTGTACTCCCTGATCTTCAGCATGGTATTCGGGAGAACGTGGCCCACAATTCAGTTCAAGGCCACACTGATGCTGATCATTCAGGGATCCTGGGCACTGCTCCTTCTCCTCCTGGAGTGCATGCAACCTCTTCTCAGCCTAGGGCGCCAGCCTCAAGGGCGTCGGGTGAATCATGAATCTACTAGCATGGAACTGTCAGGATCAGAAGGGCCCTGCATAGTTCTAAAATGCAACACCTCCAACGACTAATCCGCTCCACCAAAGCTGAGGTATGCTTTCTATCAGAGACTCGTAACATGTCAATTACTCGTACAACTATCATCAACTGTTTTAACATTGCATATGCCTTTGTAGTCCACTCGTAGGGCCAGTCCAGGGGACTTTGGTTGATTTGGACCCATGCAGTTGACATTGCTATAGTAGAGCACAACCCCCACACTATATTTGTTGTTTGTAATAGTACTTCTAGTTCTGATCAGTTCGGTTTGGTTTGTATTTATGGTGATCCCCATCACCGAACTACCTCTAGTACCTGGGCTAGAGTGCTCCATTTTGTTGTTAATCATAGCACTATGCCCATCTTAGCTATGGGTGACATGAATGAGCTTATGCATCCTAATGAAAAGGCATGACCAGATAGACCTAATATTTGTCGTATTAATATGTTCTATGATTATGTGAAGCAGTGTGGTTTCCTTGACCCGGGGTACAATGGTCTGGCTTATACTTGGACAAACAAGCGTTTCAGTTCCTTCCCCACTTTCCAGCGACTAGATCATTCTTTGGCGAACATTGAATGGTGCACTAAGTATCCCCAGACGACGGTTTATCATTTACCTATGCTTCGTGGAGACCATGCTCCTATACTTACCATGATGTCTTCTAATTGTCCTAAAACTAACTCTCCCTTTCGTTTTGAGAACTGGTGGCTTATGGAACAGGATTTCAATGATGTGGCTAAGCAGAGTTGGGCCAAATCAAGTAGTCATCCTTTTCATCTCAAAACCAAGTACCTCGTCTATGATCTCAAGAAATGGAGGAAAGGTAAGCCTAACATCACCTCTCAGCTCAGCACCATTGAAAACCTTCTTCTCCACCATCAATCTAAACCCTCTCATCTGCAAGATTTCTGCACTCAAAAGCACCTAATCAGCCAGCACGAAGAATTTCTCAAGAAGAATGAGGAGTTCCATCTTCAGAGGGCAAAGAAGCAATGGGCTAGGTTGCGTGACAGGAATACTGCTTATTTTCACCAAGCCATCACCAAAAGGAATAGGAAAAATACCATTGCTTATCTCTACAATCCTCATGTCATTGAAGCTACTTCACCTGATCAGCTAGCTACTACTCTACTCAACTACTTTCATGATATCTATGGAATTACCGCTAATACTAATCCTTCCAATTTGCAGAATCTCTTGAGCTCTTCAACAAGGACTACACTTGATCACCCTCATGATAATACTAATCTTGGCCTTAATGTTCAACATAACCAGAATAGTGGCACCAGTTTTGATGGAGATCCACAGCAACACCTTCAACAACAATATGTCAACTCCACACCAACAGTACAAGAACTCCACACCATCATCAAAAACATGCGCAACAATGCTTCCCAGGCCCTGATGGACTCAATGCTGGATTCTACAAGGCTGCTTGGGAATGGGTCTTCACAGATGTTCACAACCTTGTAAGTAATTTCTATAGTTCTGCTTTCCTTAATCCTAAAATTACTCAAACTTACATTACTTTAATGCCCAAAAAGATGCAAACTACTATCCCTCAATACTTCAGGCCTATTAGTCTTTGCAATGTTATTTATCGCCTTATTGCTAAAACTTTGGCTGATAGGCTCAAAACTTATCTTCCGGATTACATTCACAATGCTCAGTATGCTTTTATTAAGGACAGGCATATATCCTCTAATATTATTATTACTCATGAAATCATACTCCTTTGGTCTCAAGAACTAGAATGCTAAAGCTTTTCTACTTAAACTTGACTTAGCTAAAGCCTTCGACAGATTAAATTGGCAGTTCCTTACTGTTGACGGTCGATAACGTCAACTTTTATTAGAACTTTAAACCCAAAGGAGAACATGAAAACACACTAGTCTAGGGTTTAAACTGACAATTTTCATGAGTTTTGCATATTCTATATTTTCCAGGGTCTATTTCTAGAAAAGCTGAAAAGAGGGATTCAAGTGCAAAATAAACATGAAACTTATCCGCCATGAAAAGATCACGATTGGGACGTGAGAAGACTCTAGAAGACACCCGAAGAGCCAGAGGGCCAGCGGGCTAGAGATGTCAATGGGGAATTCCCTAACGGAGAGTGCTTCCCCATCCCCATCCCCGTCCCCGTGGGGAAGAAACTTCACCATCCCCATCCCCGCGAAATGTCACGGGGGAGATTTTCTCCCCATTGCCGTCCCCGTGTGGGGAATAATCTCTGTGGGGTTCTCTGTATCGGTGTTAGTTCATATTAGTTTATGTGATGTCAACTATTCACATATTCACGAATTCATATTAATGGTATATAAACAAATCCCTTCTATAATGACTCACATTTGAGACTAAGAAAGTGAAGGATTAAGGTTTTAACTTTGCTTATATATCACAATTATTGGATCTTGCAAGTATATGGGCCTTTAGAGTCAGGTCCCCGCGGGGAGCGGAGACGAGGGCATGCATACCATCCTCGTCCCCGTGAACCCCGACGAGGACAACTTTTGCCTCGTTTAATTCCCTGTGGGGGCAAAATCTATACCATTCCCATCCCCTAATAGGTGAATTCCCCGCGGGAAATCGGGAAACGGGGCCTCGTTGACATCCCTAATAGCGCCGGCCGGCACCCCAACTCTAGGGTTTTGGCCCCCCTTATGGAAGCTTCCTCCACTGCCTACGAGGAGTCATATCGGCCCTTGGTTAAGTCGGTTTGATCCTACGGTGCACGCGCATCCACCAGACTATAAATACATAGATAAACCCCCCTAGAGACAACAACTTCATTCATCAAGGCCTCAAGCCATCAAGCATCAAGAGCCTTCAAGTTCATCAAGAGCCTTCTAGTTCATAGTTCTAGTTAGTTAGATTAGAAGTAGAGGAGATCTAATTCTTCATCGAGATCTGGAGCCCCTAGCGTCGGTCTGGAGTGCAAGAGTTTGGTAATAGATCTAGTTCTTACTTTATTGTATTCATTATATATTATGGAGAGTTTATTCTTAATAGATTCATATGTTCTTAATTGCAATAGTCATTGTCTACTTTGATTATATGTCTTGGATAGTTGGTTTGATCTTATTAAATTCATGTAATTTCTCGTATAGCGTTTACCTAATCGATCGTTGGGTAGATGGTAAACAATATGTAGACGTGGTGTCTAGATATCTTGTTTATATGCGAGTGCACCCTAACGTGCCGGGACGTGTGGTAGTCCACGTAGGTGATAGCTGTGTTGGTTCCTCTGTAGTCCACCCTCCGTACGTAGTACTAGCATGGGCACGGTTGCAAAGGAGGTGACCCTTGTGTCTTAATACCCTCATTAGTTAATGCCTCTTTACATGTGATTATGATATAGGGTTAACTTAACAATGATAAGCACTAATTAAAGTCATTCATGCGATTATAGAATTTCCTTGGATCTAACTCCCTAGTTTATCCAATGGCTAACTATGATTATAACTAGTAGATGCTCTGATGATTATCCTTAATTATGATACTTGATAATTATGCTATCACCCATATTTATCCATATTTATCTTGTGACCTCTGCCTCTTATGAGTAGATTATATGACATTGGTAATATCATTTATTCATCCTATATAGTTTCTTATCAATATAATAGATTATAGTTTAACACGTAGCCTTCCTAGTGGTGAAAGCCCTAGTTTGGTTTTGGATAATTGATGAAACCCTAGTACTAACCTCTATGCTAAGTGTGTGTAGACTTAATGAGGTTGGTACATGCCAAGTGATGGAGCAAGTGATGATCATGGTGATGATGGTGATGACCACAAGATGATCAAGTGCTCAACTTTGAAAAGAAGAAAGAGAAAAACAAACCCTATGGAGATCAAGGCAAAGGTATTGCTTAGGGTTTTGGTTTTAGTGATCAAGACACCATAGAGGGTGTGATCACATTTAGGATAGATAACCGTACTATAAAGAGGGGAATTCTTTGGCTAAGCGGTTACCAAGTGCCACTAGGTGTCATTGTTCATGTGCATGCATTTAGAAACCTAGTGAGCTAACTTAACTCCTTCGAAGAAAATGATTGTGAAAATGCTAACACACGTGCACATGTTGGTTTACACATTGTGGTGTTGGCACACTTTGAGATGGGAGTTGAAGTTTGAAGGGTTGAGAGAGGATGGGTTCCTCTCTCCCTCCCGCCGAGCTTGCTCGGCGGGATTCGGCGCTTTTCGACAAAATGAAGTGCATATTTTCTATTGCGACGGAGGGAAATTTGGTGAAGTCGCGGGAGTGTTTCTCGCTGAGAAAACACTCACCGGACGCTGGCTTAGAGGCACCGGATGCTGTGTCTGAGCGTCCGGTGTGCAGACAGTGCCTGGCCCAGCTAGGGTAAGGCACCGGACGATAGGCACCAGACGCTGGCTTGAGCGTCCGGTGGTGCGCGTCCGGTGTGAGGGGTTTTTGCAACTCTCTCTGCGCGCGAGTCCGGTGAGCACCGGACCGTCCGGTGCCTAGCGTCCGGTGAGGTCGCGAGTTTGACAAACTCTCTGCGCACGAGTCCGTTGAGCACCGGACCGTCCGGTGCCCATCGTCCGGTGAGCACCGGATGCTGAGGGTGCGTCCGGTGGCTTGCGTCCGGTGCTCTGCAGGTTACCGTTAGGCTCTGACACGCGGCTGTTGTTGGAGCACCGGACGCTGGTGTTGAGCGTCCGGTGCCCCTTTAAGAGCGTCCGGTGACCCCGAGTTTTTGCCCAGTGTAAGAGCCAACGGCTCTATTTGTTTGAGGGGCTATAAATACGTGTTTGGCTGGCTTGGGGCTTAGACTCTTGGCATTCTAACATACTTGACATCCTTGTGAGCCTAAGCAAACACCTCCCACTCATCTCCTTCATAGATTATACATCTTTGTGAGATTGGGAGTGATTCCAAGTGCATTTGCTTGAGTGATTGCATCTAGTGGCACTTGGGGATCGATTTGGCTGCGGTTTTCTTGTTACTCTTGGTGGTTGCCGCCACCTAGACGGCTTGGAGCAGCGGAGGAGGATTGGCACGAGTTGGTGATTGTTCGTGGCCATCTCCCGGTGATTGTGAGAGGTTTGTGCCTACCTCGGCGGAGAGCCAAAGGCAACATTAGTGGATTGCTCGTGTCATTGAGCTACCTCACTTGTGGGTAGGTTCTTGTGGTGTCCTAGTGAGGACGAGGTTCGTGCTACACCTTTTAGCCACCGAACCACCAAGTGTTGGTCGACACAACGGGGACGTAGCGTGCCGGCAAGCACGTGAACCTCGGGAGAAAAATCGGTGTCTCAATTGTGTTTGATTGGCATTCTCCCGGTGCTTGATTGTTTATATTGGTGATTGGTTCATCCCCTACACGGCGGTATAAATATCTCATCTTATCTTTACTTACCGCAAACTAGTGTAATTAGTTTAGTTGCTTACTTTGACTTGTGTAGCTTAATTCTCTAGTGTAAGTAGTGACATAGCTCTTGTGTGCCTAGTGATTATATCAACTAGAATTGTTGGATAGGTGGCTTGCAAACACCCCATTAGAGCTAGAGCAAAAAGCTTCGCTTTGTTATTTACTAACCTCTTGCTCTAGTGAGTTTGTAGAATTTGTAAATAGGCTATTCACCCCCCCTCTAGCCATATTAGGACCTTTCAAGTGGTATAAATATAAATCGACAACCTCGATGAACTCCCTAGGTAAAATGCTACAACGTTATAATTATCTGTCCGCTTGCAGAACCCGTTTAATTTACAATCATGTTATATTCATATCTTTTATATCTGCCTAGTCACATTAGTACATATGAATCTATAATAATTTTCTAGCAATATAATTAGGGATGACAACCTACTTCATGTTTAGGAATGTTAGTAATTAAGAAGTGGCTAGTTGCTAAATGACAAGTTAATTATATACCGAGCATTTCTGGCATTGTTGCTAGAGGTAGGGTTTATCTCTATTTTTAGTAATGACGATAGTAAATATCAACACTTACCCAGGCTCTTCATCGACTTTGTTTACCCAACCATTTTGTATAGCTTCTCAAATGTTGCTACACTTCACCTTCCATGGCGGTTCGTCCAACTGATTTTTTTTTATTCTTGACCGTGGCATCAGACAGTGATGCCCTCTTTCTCCCTTCTTGTTTGCAATAGCCATTAATGAACTTTCCATTACCTTAAATGAAGCTTTGCAGAATGCCAACCTCTAGAGAGTCTCTCTTGGTCACAATTGTCCACCAATTCACTCACTTCTATTTGCGAGAGATCTAATCTTATGTGGAGCTTGCGGATGATCTAATCTTATGTGGAGCCGCCAATATACAGGAAGCAACAACTTTAAATAATATCCTCAATGATTTCTGCAGATAATCAGGTCAGATCCCTAACTTTAATAAATTTGCAATCCTCTTTAGTAAAAATGTGGATGATACTACCAAAGCTTATATCAAAAATATCTTTCCTGTCCTTGATTTACTTCCTAATACTATCCACCTAGGTCATCCTCTCATTTTTACTCACAGGGACAAGAACAGTGCTTACAACTTTATCTACAATAAATTTTTGGCTAAGCTTACCACTGTTAAAGCTAATAAAAATCAACCATGCAGGATGTCTAGCTTATATTCAATCGGTCCTCTCTTCTATCCCCCATTTACTATATGTCTACTATCATCTTCTCTAAAACCTTTATTGAAAAGATAATTTCAGTTATGAGAAGGTTTTGGTGGGCTGGCATTCAGCAAGATGACCCCTCTAACCCTATTGCTTATAGGTCTTGGGATGATATCTGCCAATCTAAAGATAATGGAGGACTTGGCATTCGGGACCTTCACCTTGTCAATAAAAGTCTTATTATTCACACTGCTTATAATATTGCAAATTGTAAAGACCCCTTCCTTTCAGCTATCTTAAAATCCAAATATTATTCTCACAATTCCTTCTGGCGGACTACCAATAACTCTTCCAAATATGTTTTCTGGTCCTCTCTCATGCAGGTCAAAAAGGATTTGATTAACAATGTTACTTACCAAATTCGTGCAGGCAACTCTTCTATCTAGTCTATACCCTGGCTTCCCCTCTAGGAATCCATTCATCTACATCTTTTACAACCTGTTAATGTTACCCCTTTGCCTGAAACAGTCTCTGACCTTTGGCTTCCCCACTCACAGGATTGGAATATTAACCTGTTAAATGGCATCTTTGATACATAGGTTACTAATTAGATTCAGAATCTTCGAACAGTACCTCAACAATCTCAAGATGTGCTCAGATGGATGCCAGCAAAAAAGGTATTTGTACTACAAAAAATATTTATACTCATCTTGCAGCTCAAAACAGAATTCAATTGCGTGCTTAAGGATCTAGGAGCATTCTACCACAAGCTAAACAAATTCTAGAAAAGGTTTGGAAATCTAAATCTATTACACGTATCATTCAAACCTTCACTTGGAGATTAATTCGTAGAGCTCTAGCCTCTGGGAATAGAGCTTCTAGCTACTCCAATCATATACATCCTTTCTGTGCCTATTGTTGAATTACTGAAACTAATGCTCATTTATTTTTTATTGCAATCTCCCAAGAGCTGTTTGGTTCACTTCTAACCTTACTCTAAGAACTGACTCTCTACCTCACGAACAAGATGGTATACAAAATATTTTACAGATTATAGTCAATGCTAATACTACTGAGGTTCAATTATAAAGTATCTTAATAACTTTATGGTTCATCTGGAAAGCTAGGAATGATAAGCATTTCAACAAAACCTGGTCTACTATTCAGGTACATAGTGCGGTTGCTGCTATGCTGGCTAACCTTAATAATGATGATTCTTGCAGCTCTAACAACCCTAACCATCAGGACTACAACAACGCTACTCACAACAATACAGCCCAGAACAACCATTCTACTTCACAAGGTACTCCAAATACTATACAACATCTATCTTTGGTACAGGTACATACTCAACAGGGCCACCATCCAAGCACAACCAGAAGCAGGGATACGCCATTCTCCACTACAAGACCAAATGACACAGACCCCTACCTTGTTAGATTGCCGGCTTTGCTGACAGGAGTTAGATGATACACTGATGCTTCCACACCCCCTGATCTTTCTTCTAACTCATCTAGAAATGCATGCATTGGTATTTTTATTATCAACAACTAGGTACACCCGGTGCGAACCATCTACATCAAAACGCTTATGAAGGGAACTTCTTCTGTACTGATGGCCGAAGCAGCAGCGCTTGCCCTTGCGGCAACTGTTACTACTCTTCTTGATTTACAGCAGGTTCCCTTCCTTTCAGATAACCAACAACTAGTGCACTTCCTTAATGCTCCCAATCAAGCCAATCTACTCGACTGGAGAATCAAGTACTACACTCAAACCTTCATTAATCTCTCCACTGCGGCTGCCCATACAACTCAGGATCGAGAGAGATCAAAATTGTACGGCTGATACTTTAGCCAGGCAAAGTTTCATCCAAATGCAATCCACTTCTTCTTCTGCCTTCACTTGTACCTGCTCTCATGCAGCTCATGTTGAGTGCTCTCTAAGAGAAGCACTTCTCCCTGTAGCTTTGCAATCTGTATCTCTGCTAACAGCCACTTGATGTTGATAATAAAGTTGTTTATTATAAAAAAAAACTCTTCCAGACGTCAGTGCATACGCCCGCGTAACGCAAATAAAAAAGTAAATGTTTTCATTGAATTGCTACAATTTTTGAATGGTATATCCATTTTTTATTTTGTCTACACCAATATGTTCTACGTGGTGAGACGAACAAAATTAGACTCCACTTACATATATTTTGAAAGTTTTATTTTTGTAGCAATTTATGTGTAATACTACCCTAAAGTTGATACTCTATAATACTAAATTTGCTACTCTAAAAATATACTAAAGTTGTTACATTATACGCGCAAGCTTGGGGGCAAAATATTAATAAAAAGACTTACTACCATTTAATATTAAAATTGCTACTATGTAAAAAATGCTATAATTGTACCACCTAAGGGCTAAATTATTAAAATAATCATAAAATAAGCTGCGAGGACCAAGTTATTATACAATCCAATCTATCATCCTTAATCGTAATACTTGTTACAATCCCTAATCCCAACCTAATGTGCCATATATGTGTATCTGCTTTTATTTTGTGGCAATTTATGTGTACAATATCTATTTTTTTTGTGACAACTTATATATTGTAGGTGAGGCAACTGATATGCATAATTTCAAAAGACATTCCCTACAAAGATGACTGAAAACTAAAACTAATAAACATTAAAAAACTTGTGAAAATAACTTAAAACTAAAAGTAAAAAACATTGAAAAACTCAAAAAACTGAAACTAAAAGAAACAATAAAAACAGGAAAATCTCAAAAAATAAAAATAGTCAACTATAAAAATATGTCCATCGATTATTATCACGTAAATATAATAAAATTATTATACAATAGTTACGTAACGGTACTAGACCTATATTATATTAATTTAAGAGCAAATTACATGGATCAAGTTGTCTGTGACACTTTGTACGCTTAATACATAAAGTTGCTATATGTTTGCAAGTATATATAATTTATTAAAAGGTTAATATATAAGTTGCTACGCACTTAATACATAAGTTGCTACATGCTTAATACATAAATAATTATTCAACACAAGTTGTTAGTGCAATTTATATGTAAATATGTGCTAGGAGATTTATCAAAATTTACTACCATGTAATACTAAGCATTGCATAAGACGCCAACTTAGAAGGTAAGTTACTATATAATTGATATAGGATTTAAGAATGTATTCGAACCTAAAAAGGTGACTAATAACTGAAAATAAAAGACATTAAAAAATTTTGACTAAAAATTGAAACTACAAAATAACCTTAAACTAAAAAAATAGGAAACACATAACTCAAATAACTGAAACTAAAAGACATAATGAAAAGAAAGAATGAATGAAAAGAAAATCAACAAAACCGAAAACTAAAGTACACACATTAAAAAAAGCTAAAATTACAGGAAAATGGCACTGAAAATGACAAAAAGAAAATAAAACTATGGAGACAGAGGAGAAGAGTGGCCATGCCTGTCTCCAACGGCGAGTACCTAAATTCGACACCCATTAGGGGGTTTGGGTTACCAAAGCGAAAAGGTCATGGACCTAAATCCTTGCCTGTTCCAATAGCAAACGCAGAAAGAAGACCCAAAAAGGATACGAGCTCCTCCGTGGGCCTCTCCACCTCCTGGGCCACCCTCACCCTCACTGCGCCATCACATCCTTTGCCCTCAGAGTTGCCGCCCGCGCTTGTGAGCTCCGCATGAGGTCGCCGTCACCGTGCTACGGGCCAGGGTCGCCGCTGCGCGCTTCGGCTTTCCGCCGCCGTAAGCCATTGCGGGCTTGTGCGCACCCCACGGGCCGAGCTAGACGGAGCCGCGTGGATGAGAAGGAGGAGGAGGAGGAGGTGGTAGTGGTGGAGTGTGAGGCGTCCGACGATGGCGTTGTAGGCGTCGAGGTATATGGCGACCGCAGCAGCGGACACATCGCCTTCGCCGTCGCCGACGAGCGTGGGCCCCGCATCCGCAAGCGCGAGGAGGTCGGCCACCGCGTTGAGCTCGCTCTGGTGCGTCGACCCGCGGTGCTGCTCTGGCCGGGCTCCGGTGCGTCCTCCCCTTCCCTCGACCATGGTGGGCCTTGCGTGGAGACACAAATAGATGGTGACTTGGTGAGAGACCCTTATTTGGGTTCTACATGACTCGCACGCAAATGGATCATGGCGCTGAGGCAGTTTTTATCCAAAAAAAAAAAACTATGTAAAACTCATTTTATATTTGGGTCACCTTATGCCTACTGTGTTGGAGTCATCTTCTAGGGGCCCTCAAGCATGTTACACACACTCTGCTAGGGGGGAACGTGAGATGGCCTTTGGATGGAGCGGACGACATAGATCGCTCGACTGAGAGCAGTCAGCCAGGTCGACTGCAGAGGATTTCTTGTTATGATTCTTCACCTGCCGATCCCCGGGAACGAGATCCTCGACAGTTGAGTTCGCAATGACAGACAACGGTTCGAAGAAGCATCTTCGTCCACTCAAATCGAACGTCCACGCGCAGCTGCCTATTCGGACTCTATCACTGGCTCTTTCGCTCCGGCCCAAAAGGTGCCCAGCCCAGTCCAACACAGCTAAGAGAATCCAACGAGCTGAGCCAATATATTAACACAGAAAAATGGCGCCAAAACAAGACTTTTGGAGGGAAAATAGACCTCGATGATTAGTCTTGTGTTGTCTGGGTCATCAGTTCTTTAGAATGCAGAAGCAAGTCATGCAAGCAGGTCGTCATTTTTAGCCTCCCCAAATAGAATCTGCAATGGAGGAAGAAGAGAACGACACAACACATCATGGATCCAAGAAGTAAGTAGTGCAGAATCATAAATTAGTTTGTGGTTAAACAATCTAGCATGGTTATCTAGTATAGTATATAAACTGACAACTATAAGCAGCACTTGTCTGGTCTGTATTTTTTTTAGGTCCAAGATTTTCCTATTATAGATGGATGTCACCTTTTGTATTCTTTTAGTAACCTGACAACTACAAGTAGTCACATACCTGTGTTATTTATTCTTTTCAACAGAGAGAATGTGGTGCCTTTTCTGGTTCCCCATGTTGGTATGGAATTCAGAAATTCAGAAGAGGCTTAGATGTTTTGGCTTACCTGAATGTTCATTTATGTATATCAAACATGGAATATGACTAAAATTCAGAGCACTCAATGATGTTCAGTTGTGCTGAATCTTGGCCTAACTTTATAGATACAACAAAGCACAGGGAAATGTCTCCCAATCTGCACATATCAAACTGACATTCTTTTACTATGCATTTGAAGTATCTCTTTTATCATTCAGAGCTTATAAATTGACACAATAATCATAAACACTGAAGTTTTGAATTGATGCAACAATCAAACTCTGAAGTTGATAGATATTCTATCCTTATACTCAATATGGAGCCATAATCTTAATCTACACATCAATTTACAATAACTGAACACTCTACTGAAGCTAGGCTTCTCACACAGCTTCTCTTCCTTCCACACGGGGACATGGATGTGTGCATTGGCCGTCGTCCTATGGTGCTGTGGGCTCAGCAGGAAGGGTTGCACTCCTATTCTTGCCTGCTGAGAGCCATGGGGTTGGCATAGAGCTCAAACCATTCTGCTCGCTTGCTCCGGTGCAAGGAAGATGTAGACCAACGGCCAGATTCGGCGAGCAGCCGGTGGCAGCGGACGGAGATTTGGCGAGCAGCCGGCGGCGGCAGACGAACCACGGCTGATTGGGTGCTGGGAACGGAGAGCCTCCCTGCTGGGTCGCTGCGCCGGATTGGGCCATGGGCACCTTTTTGGGCCGGAGCGGGAGAGGCAGCGAGAGGGTCCAAGCCAGCTGCGCGCGTAGACGTCCGATCTGAGCGGACGGCGATGCTTCTTCGGGCTGCTCTCTGTCGTTCTGAAGCCAACTGCCGAGGGTCTCGTTCCGATCCCCGAGCGTTCTCTCCCCGCGCCGCCTCCGTCTTCCCCTCGCCTGCTCGGCCTCCGGCCCCCGTAGCGCACCGACTCCTCCACCGCCGCATACGCCTCCTCCGCGTGGCCGGATTCCGCCGCCCCTGGTGCTGCTCGCCACCGCCTGATAGCACCCCGGTGGCCGCCTGGCCTGCATCTCTCTCTCTCTCTCTCTGCTGCTGCTGCTCTGCCGGCGTTCAAGTCCCATGGGCGAGCCCATCGGTGGGTTCGTCCAGATCCGCCGCCGCAGCCACCTCTAATCTCTCTCTCAGCTAGATCCGCCTCCACCGCCGTCCAGCTCCCCACGTGCCAGTCCCCAAAAATTTCTCCTTTCCGCTGCCCGCCACTTGTCTTGTCGCCCAATTCACCTTTCGTCGTCGCACAACCTATTACTCTCGAGCTCGTCGCCGCTCGCCCCTGCTACGCCTAGCGGTGGGGATTGATAACGATCGGAATTGCTGTTGCGGATGCCTCGATTTATCCGCACCCGCTGGCGTAATCGCAAGCCCTGGAAACCGGGAGAGCGCGCCATCGGCACTCTCCGCTCGGTTCACCGCTCCCGCCTCAGCTCTGCCATAGGTAAGAAGAGTTTATACCTGCCCCTGCGTGCGTCGTCTTATAGTGACGACCGCGTCAGTGCCCTCACCGATGATCTGCTGCTCCTCATCTTACGCCGCCTGGATACCCGCAGCGCCCTCGCCACCGCAACCCTTTCAAAGCGCTGGGCTAGCATCCCGCGCGGGCTTGACGCCCTTAGTTTCAGGGTCAATGATATTCTTCCTCCGCGCTACCACCAGTGCACCAGGATCCACAGGGAAGCCAATTTTAGTGCATATGGCTACCTTGCCAATTTCAGGGCGCTTGCCGCCAACATTAGGCGTTATGAACGACGTGCCATGCGCTCCATGTCCATCTCCATCAACAACTTACTGGATGCAGATGATTACCATGAGAATGACCCCGATGGCCGAAGTTTGCGGAGTGTTTCAACACTGAGGGTTGAGTTCTTTGCTACCTGGCCCTCCTCGGGCTGCATCAACCGCTTGATAGCCAAGGCTGTGGACACTTGGGGGGTTCAAGATCTTGAGATTTCAGCAAAGGCTACATTCTTTCGGCTGGATTCCCACAGTTTTCCCCATCATGGTCTCTGCAATGATCCGCAGAATTCTCGTCTGCGAAGTCTGAAGCTAGCAGCTTGCCATCTTCCACAATTGCAGGACTTCCGCACGCTCACCAGTCTGGTCTTGCAAGGTTTGCCAGACTCAACTCCAACTGCAGCATATGTGGCTGTGTTCACCTTGTGCCCACAGCTACAAGCAGTGCACATCAAGTCTTGCAATATCAAGCAAGGTGATATGGTCATCCATGCCCCCAGATCAGAGATTAAGCAGCTTATCATTGAGCATTGCTCATTTGGACAGTTCAAGCTGTACACTCTCCCAATGCTTGAACGCATGGCTGTCATTGACACTTCAGTGTTTTACAATCTTAGCTCCTTCCCATGCCTCAAACACTTGAATATTACACGATGCTATGGCGCCTTCAAAAGACGTACAATTACCATACCTAGTTGGGACCTCAATATGTTTCTTGGAGGCAGCCCAGGAATAACTGATCTCGTTGTCCGCTTTACTGGATATGATAGATGGTTTAAGATATGGAGCTCCGCACTGTTGTTACCTAAACTCAGGAGGCTCCTGATTGCTGATCTGCCTTCATCCTGGGATGTTTCTTGGCCCCGCCTCCTCATCGAGGCGGCGCCATGCCTTGAGAGCCTTCACATCCATATTAGCCCTTGGGAAGAGGATCCTTGTGATGACATCGTATGGCAATCCCCTAAGGTCTGCCACAATCAGCTTAAGGAGTTTGTGATAACTGGTTTTCAGGGAACAGAAAGACAGATTTACTTTGTTAGCTTTGTCATGAAAGTAGCAACAAAGTTGGAGTCTGTTTCTTTGTTAAAAAATGGGCTTGTTCAGGGCAGAGGCCATTGGGACTGGGACATGGTGAAGCAGCAACACCAATGGGGCAATGAAGAAAGAATCAAAATACTTAACCAGATTTCTAAAGATGTTCCTTGCTCAACAAGTACTGTTCAAGTGGTTCTGGAGTAACCTCCAACATGTGTCAGTGAAAAATGCATAAGTTATGTGTATGCATAATGGTGCTCCCAATTTGACAGATGTTATGTTTGCATACTTGTAATTTAAAAAAATACATTAGGCCTATTAGTATTAATTTCGTCCAGTTTATTTCTGTGCTATGAAGCCCATGAAAGATCATTGCATGTATATGCTCTCTTGTTCATCTTCACTTTTTTATGCTTTTGCTTTATATATACATATGGCCAACTTGTACCCTTAATTTTCTTATCTGTTCCAGTCAGTGAGATGAGAAGAGGAATATATGCTTCAAATTTTATAAACATTGTTCCAGGTTGTTTCCTTGTACAAAAAGGCATGTTCAGGGCAGGGACCAGGGGGTGTTAGGACTGGGGTTTGGTGACACAACATTACCAGTGCAACGATAAGGAGAAAGTCAAACTACTGAACTAGATTGCTGATAATGTATGGAAATCATGGACATACATTTACATTTTTTAATAGGATATAAATTTAAGTCATGTACTGTCAAATACTATGTTGATGCCATATTGAGATATCTAATCAAGCCTGCTACTGAAGTCCAGGTGTATGGTATACCTTTTTTTAATTAAAAATGAAAAAACCGATTGAGTTTAGCAATTTAGATTCAGATGTCAAATACTGTTTTTTCCCCATCAAGGCTACAAGGTTGTGTAGTAATTTGATTTCGCAAATGCACAGCACGGCAGTAACCTAATGTTATCTAGATTAGGCTAATTAAAGGTTTATTTATGTCCTTCGAACGCAATCAAGTACCTCGTGGAGTGGATTTTAAATTTTATAATTTATATACTCCAGCTTCATGGGAAAGCGACCACCTGTAACTGAAAGGTGTGAATTTCTAGTGCTATAGCCTTCCTACTATTATGTTGCATGGGCTCTAAATTTACCACATAGGTTATGCAGGGCGACACTACTAACTTTTTTTCAGTCAGTCAAGCCAAGAAATATTACATTCAGTTCCTGAACTGGTGTCAAATTTTCATTTGCCTTCCTGAGCCATTGAGTCAGGATGATGATCAAAATACTCAAAACTGCCTGCTGCAGTCTAGGCTGTGTTGCAAGTTAGAGGATGATGATCAAAATAATCAAAACTGCCTGCTGCAGTCTAGGCTGTGTAGCAACATACAAAAGGTTAATTAGTTAGCCTTGAAATTACTAAGCTAGATGGCACTATTGTCAGAGTCTTCCTACTGACATCAAAAGGTAGGCAACAGATTTTTTCATTCAGATTCCAATAGCAGTGCTTAAGATGTGTTTTCTATTTGTCCACATAACAATCTTTTTTTGTTAGGCTTCAGTATTCATAGTTGCATTAGGCTCCTATATTTTGACTTCGTAGTTGCAAAATATATCAGGCTCCAATATTTTTGACTGATGATTTGTTCTTCTTGACTAATGATTTGTTCCCTTAGGTTGCTCTCCTGAAAGTAGCCAACCTAGAAACTAAATTCCATTTATTATTTCTGCTAATCCAGTCATGTCACTGGTGAGTCATTTTATACTATATTTGACTTTGAATACCAAAATGTCTGAAACCATTTACAGCTCCATTTATATACACTGGCCTTTTATGTTGCCTTCCATGGTGCACATACATCTATAATGCAATTTTCAGATTTCCTTGTTGACTGTAACATTTTCAACCAGAGCCCTTACTAGCTTGAACAGAATAATTTGTGAATTATCTACCCTTTACATGTACTTGCCAACCATGGCTCTGGAGTTGCTAATTCATCTCCCATGCTATATTACATTAACTGAATGTGGCGCTAGACAGTTTATTTCCTTTCTTTTGGTTAATCGAAGCTATTAAAAATATATATGTTCCTGGGAGGAAGACTTATGTTTGTATCCTCATGTCACCTTTACCTATTAATTGGCTGTTTGAACTCGCAAATATATGCTTCCTTTATATGTTTCTGGGGTAAGACTGTAAATCCATGTGCATACACTTGATGGGTAATATGTAGTGCATAACCACATTTCAGTGTGGAGATGGTAACTCTGAACATGGTACCATTGGATCAGACTTGGAAGCATTATACTAAAGTGAACAAAAGAACTAGATAGGTTCATGGGTTTGTGAGTAAACCCTCGGATGCTGTGGGTCACAGTTGTATTTCAGCACATCACATGCAGTTTCCTGTGTCATTATCATATATGTATCAGTAGTCAATCTATGCAAAGATCTATATATCTCTGGTCTTGCTGTTTTACAACCTGCATAACCTGCATTATTGGCCTTTGAAGTAGGACCAAGGGTTGCAGCACCTTGTGCCAGTGCAGCATTATCAATTTTGACAACAGTGCAGCATTATGAATTTTGACCAAGATGATTCTAGGTAGCTTCATATGCAATCTGGTTATTACTGTTAGTTCATACTTCATGCTTTCATAGTTTGGCTACAAAGAGAATGCTTAATTTGGAGCAGATTTAGATTTTATAACAAGAGTTATCAAATAAAGCCTGGCACAAACTGATTCAAGACTGAGGTACGGTGAATTCCTTTTTTTTTTCACTAACTTCTAAACTACCAGTATGTTATACTGATTGCAAGGATTAAACAAAGCCACATGTTTCTGATTCCGTAGCGTCACAAGAGATGACTTGAGGTGTATTTTAGGTGAGTTGTTATAGGTTCTCACACCATGTTGGTATGTCCTCTTACCTCTTTTATTTATTTATTTATAACTGCCACTCGGTAGAGCTTTGCTTGGATTTAGGCATTTAGCTGAACAAATATGAGTTATGACTTATGTAGCTGAGGTTGGTAGAAATATTGCACATGACAATGATTCCAAATATAATCCTGAATTATCACTATGTTGTAGAGAAATGTGACCTACTACAAGCTATTGGGGAGACCATTATGTACCAATGTATAGACTTAGCTTTGCTGAATTGAAGGAAAAATTCATCTCAAATAGCATCAGCCAAAGGCTCTATTACCTAGCCAAAATAAAAGGGAACTAATCACATAGGCACACACAATATACTAGTCTCTACTCCTAAAAAGTTGAAACTGGAATCGTTCACAGCGGAGCGAAAAGTTACCGCTCCACGCGGCCTCTCTGATACCTGCCCCGTGCCACCGCCTCACACTGTCGCACCCTCGATCGCCAGAACTTCCCAATCAGCTGTGAGCTCGCAGCCCTCCTCCCCCTCTTCCCAGTCCAACACCCTCCTCTCTACCATCTCCCTCGCCATTCTCTCAAACCCAGTGTGCCCATTTCAAAATTAGGCCGCAGTCGCATCTATCATCTGCATAGTTCCTCTAGGCGGCGCCTAGGCGCGATTAGGCGCTGGGCGAGGGGTAACCGCCTCGCCTAGGGGGGTAGGCGACATCTAGGCGCTGGGCGGCGCTGAGGCGGTCGCAGAGCTGGGCGAGCCACGAAATTTCACCCCTGCAGGCTGATGGCACGGCGCGGAGGCGGACGACGCGGCCTTTCGCACGCGCGCGGATGGCTTCGGCCGTGGGAAATCACGCGAAATCCCCGCCGCCTCCTCCTTCCTTCTGCTCCACCGCCGGCTGCTACCCCGCCCCAAGGTCAGTCCCCTCCCCTGCTCATCTTCTCTCCCCCCGCCGGCAACTCCTCCCCTGCTCATCTCCCCTCCGCTGCCAGCAGCTCCTCCCCTGCTCCACTTCCTCTCCCCTCCCCTGTTCCTCCCAGCGCCTAGGGAAACGCCTAGGCGCGATTACTCCTGCCTAGGCGCTAGGCGGAGGGTCACCGCCTAGAATCCACCTAGCGCCTAGCTGAACTTGGTCATCTGCCGAGTTTGCCCCGCCCTGATCTGTGTCGTCGAATCCCGCCCTCATCTACTCGGTCCTCGCTGCCGCCGCCGAGTCCACCAGGCCACAACAACTCGACACGGAGTGGCCGCCGCTCTATCCCACCAGCGGGATTAACCCGATATACCTCCCACCGGCCGGCCGGCAAGAGGAGCCACGGCCCTGCTTCAACTCGGCGCAGAACTCTGGCGAGGAACAGCCTCCGCGGAGGTACTGATTTCGTCTCTCAAGCGGCGGTGCCTCCGGCGAGGAACGACAAGGTCGACCCCCAACCCTTTCCACAGAACTGATGTGCTGCCCTGTCATAGCTCACCCTGAGCCGTTGTCGGAGCCGACCCACTCCTCCCGGTCCTGAGCAGCCGCGCTGCAGCCTACAGGGGACCTCGGCGATGGCGCACCCGGGCAACGCAGTCGATGCATTGATTGACTTCCCGCATCTGGAGCGGGATTAGCACAGGTGGGTCGAGGCGGGTGTATACGTGGGGCTGGAAGTGGTAGCTGCCGCATCCCCATGCCCATGGATCACCAGGTCCAGCATCCACGCTCATCATTTCCTTTGTGTTTCCGATTGTTTTTTTTGTGTAAATAAAGTCTAGAGGAAACATTTCCCTCAAAAAAAAAAAAAAGACTGGATGAAACATTTGTTCCTTGTGTCCAACATATGCTTATATAGTTATATGTCTGTGCTTATCATCAGTTCTGAATTTTGACAAATGTGATATGAATGTATTTCAGCTAAGTCCTTTTGACAAATATGGTCTGTGAAAAATGATAAAGCTACACTAATAGTAGCAAGGAACAAACGGATCCATATTCTCCCCTAAATAAGCCGACGGCTTCTAGGGAAGAAGCAGGGTCCACGTCGTTCGGAATTCTCGTGGCCGTCGGATTTCCCATCGGATGGTCACGGTTCTTCGAAGCAGATTGTACCGGAAGCCGATTCTGCTGCTTCTCGTCAGATTCTTTCGCTTCTTACCTGCTTCAGCCGCTTCTCGTTTGAATCCATATAATCAAATATATAGGCCAGCTTCGGATTCTCCTTCCCGCTTCTCACCCCTTCCTCTCTTCTCTTCGCGTCTCTCTCTCTCCGTATCTCCCCGACGCTGGCAGGAGCGATGGCGGCTCCCGGGACCGGGGCTCGATGGCGGCGCCCACCTTCCTCCTCCTCCTCCGTTCCTCCCTCCCCGCCTGCTTCGCACCTCCGTTCCTCCCTCCCCTTCATCTCTCTCTCTCCCTCCCTCCCGAGGTGGCGGCGGGCGCAAGGTGACGGCGCCCCCTCCCTCTCCCTCAGCCTCCACGTGGTCTCCTCAACGCCTCCTCCCGCTGGTGAGCATCAACATGTGCTTCTGTGCTTGACGAAACCCTAGCACACACAGCTGTGCAGGCGCGGCGGCCCCTCCATGGGCACACCTCAACGCCGCGTCAGTCTGCGTTTCTTCCTCCAGGTACGCCCACCCTTTCTCTTCCCTTCCTGCTGTTCGAAACCGAGCACCCAGACCATACCTCTTCAATCTCTGATATGATCTAATTACAACGTATTGCGCTTACTAGTCTCAGTGTTGTTTCAATTCAACTGTTATGCATGCTATTGCCTACGGATCAATATGCATGCAATTGACAGTACTCCCTACGGATCAAATATACATGCAGTTCAGAAATTTAAAGGTGAACCATTTAATCACTTATTTAAATGGTGGTTCGATCCAAGATTTTTGTTTTTGGTGTTGGTAGTTTTTCAGAGCCTTGCAATATTCAGTGCCAGCAGCTGCACATATATGTAGTGTGAAGACGATGCATTCTTAGTTACTCTGTTACACAAAATCTTTCCGAACAAATGCTATCTCATAATAATAATGAGGATCCCTGCACATAGTCAGAGAGCTTCAGAAATTTGATGGTGTTGGTAATAAATAAAAGTAAACCTTTATTGTCATTCCAAAATACAAGGCTGTCAAGGGCCTTGTTGTCGAAGGTAGGAGGCCCTCGGCTACGGAGGTCGTAGCCTCGGTCTGTGTCGTCTCCGGTGAGGTTTTCCCCCTCCACCGTAGGCTTGGTTGAGAGGTAGAAGGAGATTGGAAATAATAATATTGCTTAACCATCAAAGTACCGATTACAATCTCTTAATAGCCTCTGGCTAAACAGCCATGCCTAAGAATAAGGAAAGCCAAACAACTAATTTAGAAAGGCAAACAACTAACTGATACTATCTATTCTCAGCCACTAACCGTGGCCTCCCCAGCCACAGGCTGGTCGCGCTCTGTGGCGCGGGCCTCCCTAGCCGCGGCCTGGGCGCGCTCTGTGGCGCGGCGCACATCTCGCGCACGACGGCGTCTCACGTACGTGCGCCCCCACATGACATCTCCCCCTTCCTTGAGAGCCAGCGCGTCCTCGAGCTGGAAATCTGGGTACTTGGCGGTGAAGGTGTCAATGTCCTCCCAGGTAGCTGAAGCCGGTGATGTCCCCTTCCACTGGATCAGAAGCTGGCGGACACCCCGTGCTAGGCGTGCCTTGACTGCACGTTCGGGCTCCGGGATCACCGCACCGTGGTGGACAGCGGGCAAGGGCGGTGGAGCATCCGGCGGCGCGCCATGGAACTTCTTGAGGAGCCCAACGTGACACACGTCATGCAGCCTGGCGCGCGGCGGAAGGGCGAGACGAATAGCGACGTCGTTGATGAGCTCGGTGACGCGGTACGGCCCGTAGAAGCGTGGGCGCAGCTTGCCAGTCGCGGGCTGGGACAGGGAGGCCGTCGGGCGATGACGGAGGCGGAGCAGCACCCAGTCGCCCACCGTGTACGCGACCTGACGGTGGTTCTTGTCGTAGTGGCGCTTCTGGACCTGCTGAGCTTGCTCCAGGCGGGCGCGGATGTCGGCGAGGAATTCATCCCGTTCTTCCAGGGACTTGGCAACCGCGGCCACCCTGGTGTCTCCTGGTGCGTACGACCGGATGGACGGAGGGTCCCGGCCATACACCACTCTGAATGGAGTGTCGCGGAGCGATGACTGATAAGCGGTGTTGAAGACGTACTCCGCCCACGGGAGCCACCGCAGCCACTGCCTTGGCCGGTCACCAGTTAGGCATCGCAGGAACATGATGATGACGCGGTTGGCCGACTCGGATTGCCCGTCAGACTGGGGGTGGAACGCCGTCGTCATGTGGAGCCGGGTGCCCACCAAGCGCATCAGCTCGCGCCAAAAGGTGGAGGTGAAGACCGTGTCCCTGTCCGACACGATGGACTGCGGCACCCCATGGAGGCGGACGATCTCGGCGAAGAACACTTGGGCGACGGACTCGGCGGAGTACGGGTGGGATAGTGGAAGGAAGTGGCAATACTTGCTGAATCTGTCCATGACCGTCAGGATGACTGATTTCCCCCGGACGCGCGGCAGCGCCTCCACAAAATCGAGGGCGATGTCAGTCCACACACCTTGGGGCACCGGCAGCGGCAGAAGCAGACCCGCCGGATGCAGCTGTTCTGATTTGTAGCGCTGACAAGTCGGGCATGCCCGCACCCAATCCTGCACAAGCTTTTTCATGTTAGGAAAATGGAAGTCGCGCCTCAGCCGATGCAGCGTGCGCTGGACTCCTTCGTGTCCCTTCGCATGTACAGCCGCCAGCAGCTCGGGCAGCAAGGGGGACGCCGGCGGAATATACAGCCGCCCGCCGAACTGAATGAACCCGTCCACCTGCGCCCAGGGGAGGCCCCGGGAGCCTGCTGCGAGGTCGTCGTGCAGGGCGACGAGGGCAGGATCCGATGCCTGTGCTTGGCGGAGCCGGTCGAGGAAGTCGAATTGGGGGGCCGAGAGTGCCAGAACCGAGCCCTCCGTCGGCGTATCCCGGCGGGACAGCGCGTCCGCCACCGCATTTGTTGTCCCCGGCTTGTATTCGACGGAGAAATCAAAGCGAAGGAGCTTCCCCACCCAATGATGCTGCGGAATTGTAGCGAGACGTTGATCCAGCAAATATTTGAGGCTGTAGTGGTCGGTCTTCACGGTGAAACGACGCCCCCACAGATACGGTCGCCAGTGCCGGACCGCGTGCACGAGACCGATCAACTCACGCTCATAAGCCGCGAGCGCTCGATGGCGAGGGGCCACCGGTCGGCTGAAGAAAGCCACCGGGTGGCTGTCCTGGACCAGCACCGCACCGAAACCGTGGGAGGAGGCGTCGCACTCGACGATGAAGGCCTTGGAGAAGTCCGGCATGGCGAGAACTGGGGCAGAGGTGACCGCGGCCTTGAGGGCCTCGAATGCCGCCGCGGCCTCCCCTGACCACAGAAAGCCGTCCTTCTTCAGCAGGGCGGTGAGCGGCGCTGCAATGGTTCCGTAGTTGTGCACGAACTTGCGGTAGTAGCCCGCCAAGCCGAGGAAGCCGCGTACCGCACGTGCCGAGCGCGGGGTCGGCCACGCCTGCACCGCCTGCACCTTGGCCGGGTCCATGGCCACGCCCGTCGCGGAGATGACATGGCCCAAGTACGCGACGGAGGAGGTGGCGAAGGCGCACTTGGAGCGCTTGAGGAAGAGTCGTTGCTGCTGGAATTCGCTGAGGACGGCGCGGATGTGTCGAAGGTGATCCGCCCATGTGCGGCTGTAGATTAGTATGTCATCAAAAAACACAAGAACGAACCGGCGGAGAAACGGGCGGAGGACATCATTCATTAGCGCCTGGAACGTGGCCGGCGCGTTGCACAGCGCAAACGGCATGACGAGGAACTCGTAGAGGCCGTCGTGAGTGCGGAAGGCGGTCTTGTGGATGTCGGCCGGCCGCATCCGCACCTGGTGGTATCCCGAGCGTAGATCCAGCTTGGTGAAGAACCGCGCCCCGTGGAGTTCATCCAAGAGTTCGTCGACGACGGGAATGGGGAAGGCGTCCTTGACCGTAATCGCGTTGAGCGCGCGGTAGTCGACGCAGAAACGCCACGACCCGTCTTGCTTCTTGACAAGGAGGACTGGAGAAGAAAACGCGGAGTCGCTGCGGCGGACAATGCCCTGCGCGATCATGGCAGCACACTGTCGTTCCAGTTCATCCTTGTGGGCGGCGGGGTAGCGGTAGGGTCGCACGGCCACCGGCTGTGCCCCCGGCTTGAGGACGATAGCGTGGTCGCGTCCACGCTGCGGGGGCAGGCCAGAGGGCTCGGCGAAGACCCCCTGGAAGTAGTCCAGCAGCTCGCCAAGCAGGTCCGCCGCGACGGCGCCGGGCGCGCAGGCACGTCAGACCAGCACACCACCCGGTCCTGCCGAGCAAAGGACATGGTGCGTGCCTGGAAATCCCACGTGATCGGCCCCGTGTCGAGGAGGGCGATCAGCGTGACGGCGCCCACCTGCACCTTGACCTGCATGGTGTCGCACGGGGGCACCCCGGCAACAGCCCGGAGCGAAAAAACAGGGGCCTCCTCATCAGGCCCGTCGATGGCAGCGGCTTCACCGTCAGTGAGGGTGACCCCGTCGATGTAGAACAGCCGGCGGCAGACCCGGTTGTGGCCGCGGGAGTATTTCTCGTCGCAGTTGTAACACAGTCCCAAACGGCGACGTTCCGCCTGCTCCTCCGTCGAGAGACGTTTGACCGGCTTGGGTTACTGCCTGGCACCCCCTGCGCCGGCCGGTGGTGGGGGGGCAGGGAGCGCGAGGCGCGGCGCCGGGGCAGGGAGCAGGGCGCGGCCCGCAGGACGTACGGGGGTCGGCACCGCGGCCGGCCTGTCGAGCTCCATCAACTCCACCTGCCGGGCGAGGCTCATGGCGCTGCTTCTCCTGCAGGGGCCCGGCGCGGGGCAGGAGCGCCTGGAACCAGTTCTGGTATTCTTCGACAGTCCCGGTGCGCCGGCACTCCGCGAGTTCGAAGAGCGGCGCGGAGCGCAGAGGCGGCCCAAAGCGCAGCTGGAGCAGATCCTTGAAGTGATTCCACCCCGGCACGCCCTCGTCTTCACGGAGCTGGTAGTACCACATCTGAGCCACATCCTCCAAATTGTACGAGGCCATCAGACCTTCTCCTCCTCCATGATCCGCTGTTGGTGGAAGTAAGATTCACAGCGGGTGAGGAAGATCAACGGGTCGACCGTACCGTCGTAGCGCGGGAAGTCCATTTTCTGGAAGCGCGGGGGACGGTCAGTGTGGTGTTGGCCGTCAAAAGTCCCGCCCGGCCCCGACGAGGAGGATTTCTCCTTGTCCTTCTTCAGGGTCGCGACATCAGACTGCAGGGACGCGATCGTGCCGGTGAGGGTCTCAATCATCTTGGCGATGTCGGCGTTGGACGGCTCCGCCATGGGTGAAACGGCAGAGGCGGCTGATGGTGGGGAAGGGGGTGGGCTGTGATGGGGGGCGGCGGCAGTGGAAGACTCCGCGGCGGACGGCGAGGACCGGTGTGACCGTGATACCAGGTTGTCAAGGGCCTTGTTGTCGAAGGTAGGAGGCCCTCGGCTACGGAGGTCGTAGCCTCGGTCCGTGTCGTCTCCGGTGAGGTTTTCCCCCTCCACCGTAGGCTTGGTTGAGAGGTAGAAGGAGATTGAAAATAATAATATTGCTTAACCATCAAAGTACCGATTACAATCTCTTAATAGCCTCTGGCTAAACAGCCATGCCTAAGAATAAGGAAAGCCAAACAACTAATTTAGAAAGGCAAACAACTAACTGATACTATCTATTCTCAGCCACTAACCGTGGCCTCCCCAGCCGCAGGCTGGTCGCGCTCTGTGGCGCGGGCCTCCCTAGCCGCGGCCTGGGCGCGCTCTGTGGCGCGGCGCACGTCTCGCGCACGACGGCGTCTCACGTACGTGCGCCCGGCGGCCCCTCCCTCTCCCTCAGCCTCCACGTGGTCTCCTCAACGCCTCCTCCCGCTGGTGAGTATCAACATGTGCTTCTGTGCTCGACGAAACCCTAGCACACACAGCTGTGCAGGCGCGGCGGCCCCTCCATGGGCACACCTCAACGCCGCGTCAGTCTGCGTTTCTTCCTCCAGGTACGCCCACCCTTTCTCTTCCCTTCCTGCTGTTCGAAACCGAGCACCCAGACCATACCTCTTCAATCTCTGATATGATCTAATTACAACGTATTGCGCTTACTAGTCTCAGTGTTGTTTCAATTCAACTGTTATGCATGCTATTGCCTACGGATCAATATGCATGCAATTGACAGTACTCCCTACGGATCAAATATACATGCAGTTCAGAAATTTAAAGGTGAACCATTTAATCACTTATTTAAATGGTGGTTCGATCCAAGATTTTTGTTTTTGGTGTTGGTAGTTTTTCAGAGCCTTGCAATATTCAGTGCCAGCAGCTGCACATATATGTAGTGTGAAGACGATGCATTCTTAGTTACTCTGTTACACAAAATCTTTCCGAACAAATGCTATCTCATAATAATAATGAGGATCCCTGCACATAGTCAGAGAGCTTCAGAAATTTGATGGTGTTGGTAATAAATAAAAGTAAACCTTTATTGTCATTCCAAAATACAAGGCACTATGATAAATAAAAGTAAATCTTTTAAATTTGGCATTGCTATGCCGGAACGAAGACTGCACGAATCGTGCATGTGGCGAATTCATGCCTTTCATCTCTACCTCTCTTTTGTGCTTCTATAATCCTTAATTCTCCCTTACAATACCTGCCCGATTCCTCTTGGAGAAGCCTGGTCCATGTCACTCCAAATATTTTCGGCTGCTGGATCTTCGATCGTGTGTCCGCCGTTGTTTGGAGCAGATTCGGATGAAAGCGGCTTCTGCTGCTCCTTCCTCGCTTCCATTGTCTTTCCTCGCTTTTGCCACGCGTGGGCATTTTTTTCGCTCTATGGTTACATATATACAATAATTGCTTCTTTATTGCATTAGGGTTCATGTTGATTCAACTTGGTCATTGTGCTGCTGTTGGAGCTCAGGACATGCATCATTTGCGCAGGGATATTCGGTTTAGTATGTGGCAGTTTTATTCTATGTGATAATTTGGTGTCTCAAATAGCACGTCCTTATGTAGATATGTACTGATTGTTTCTTAGCAGGATCACCTCCAAACAAATTAGATCAGCGATCTTTTTTTGTCACTTTGATTTATCCACCACTCAAATTGATTTAGCACCTGAGCAAGTTGTCAATGACATGTTAGTTTCAGGTGAGAACATTGTTCCTCCTATTCTTTGAGATAATTTGGTATCTCAAATACCATGTCCCTATGTTTGTTTCTTAGCAGGAACACCTCCAAACAAGCTGGATCAGTGATCTTTGTTTCTGTCACTTTGATATTTGTCCACTGCTCTAAATTGATTTAGCACCTCAGAAGCTGTCAATGCCATGTTAGTTCTGAGAACATCGTTCCTCCTATGTTGTGTGCAATTTCTTTTCTTTTTTTTTTGGACTGCATCCTGTATTATACACAATGTCTTCTTTTTTTTTTGGTGTGTTAGGTGTGTGTGTTTTTTTGTTGGGGGGGGGGGGGGGGGGTTGCGCCAAATAACCTTGGTTACTGATTAGGATCTGATATTTCGTTGGTGCTGAATCTCTGTTCAATATGTTTATGAAATGGTCAGGACTCTGCAGGACACGGTGGATTCAGGAAGGGATGATCTTTTATTGGATTTCTGTTCTTGATTGAGGAAAGGTATAATCGCATCGTCTCCCCACATTTATGTTTACTTTCACAGCGGCTGGATTACTTTGAGCGATTTTAGTTTCTCATTTCTATACATGCTTACATTTATTTGTAATGTCCCTTTTTTTTTTACTGAAGGTCAATCTTTGGGCTGTCCAGTGCTCTGAAGGTCAATCCTGCTGCTATACGTGTAATGTCATTGTTGCTTTTTTTTGGCAATCAGTTATCTGCTTCAGGTGATTTTTGTTCTACATGCATGGCAGAGCGTCACAGGCTTTACAAAGCCAGTTGAGTCAGTAAAGCTTTGACGTTACGCTAGGTGCTGGTGCAACAACTGGAGCAGTAAAGCTTTGAGTCAGTAAAGCTTTTACAGTTTCAATGCTTCTTGCAAAACTGAACTCCTTTTATGCTCTCAACAATTTGACTCGACAACATTTATGTGCGTAGGTGAGTGAAAATTCCTTTTGTGCAGAAGGTGCTACCAATTTAGAGATTGCTAAGAAAACCATGCATATACATATAGCGACAACAGCAACATGGAAAATTAAATAGTTCTTGCTTTGCTTGGTTTACGACCATTATACTATTACATTCAGCCCATAATCTGATGTCAATGTTCAGACTTATTAAAAGTTAAGGTACATTCTGAATTCTTAATTACTACATATCAGTTCGAGAGAATTATCTTAGTCAATACACTTGATCCTACAAGTACTTATGTCACTTAGCTAGATGTATTCTAGACTTCATGGATACCTAATGATTAGTGACAGCTATACATCTATATACTACCCTTACAACGTTCCCATGAAACATATATTGCAAAAACATGCCACCTATTTAAGGCTTTCTCTTTCTGTGAGCTTTTAGCAACAACCTAATTCTAAAGTTTTTTTTAATACAACTGCAGTGTGATAATAGCATATTCATTGCAGGATAACACTAATGTATGATCCCTCTTTTTTGTAGCCTTTTAGTGTAATGGCTACTTACAATAGCCGCTTATGGTAATTACTGGCGCCACACAGTTCAGCTAGAATTATTACCTTAAAGCGAATATTCTTCTCTATTGTTGGCAGAGATGGCCTAGGTATACCTCTAACAAGTATTGTTTCCACCCTTCTTGTCTCATAATGTATAGCACTACCTATTTGTCATCTTCCAAATTTGAAATGCTTGAATGGTTCTTTATGATTCTGGCCAATCAGGGTCACCACTATAATAGTGGCATACATGTAAGGACAGTTTTGGCGCAGAGAGTTCATGTCTTTCTAACTTTTTAGTTGTTGCAGAAGCCATGTACTCACCACACATTTCAAGTTATATATATCATGCATATAGGATTTTAATTAAAATATGTTTTATGTATGTTTTTTAGTCTTTTTTCTTCCTACAATAGGCCATTTAGACATACGATATTTTATATTTAGCCCACATATGCAGCCTGAGTTAAGATACTTTGATGCTTTAAGAATGAAGATGCCATTTTAGTTCCTACAACAAACCATTTAGGCTTTCAGGAATTAGCTTCTGTGCTTATTAGCGATCCATTATTTTTATATCATTCATTGCTCTTTTTATTGATGCCACTTCATAGTCATGATAAAGTGTTAGAATTAGGGTTTCTCATTACTTGGGCTAACCCTAACCAGGGTGCCATATAATTAGGGATACATGGGCCTCATGGGCCTAGCCACATGGGCCTTCATTACACATACTCCAACACCCCCCCGCAGTCTGAACTACCGGCGCAGCGGAGTTGCAGACTGGACTCGAAAAGAATCACACACACGAGCCCCCCACAGACACAACTAACCACTGGTGATGTTGAGGCTGGAGCGGAACTCGGCGAAGGTCGAGGACGGGAGGCCCTTGGTGAAGATGTCGGCAAACTGGAGGTGGTCGGGACATGGAGGACCCGAACATCGCCGACAGCAACCCGGTCCCGGACGAAGTGTAGATCGATCTCCACATGCTTGGTCCTCTGGTGCTGCACAGGGTTGGTGGAGAGGTACACCGCACTGACGTTGTCGCAGTAGACCAGTGCGCTCCGGGAGAGAGGGCTGTGGAGCTCGGCGAGGAGCTGCTGGAGCCAGGAAGCCTCAGCCACGCCGTTGGCGACAGCGCGGTACTCCGCCTCGGCACTGGAGCGGGAGACGACCGGCTGGCGCTTGGACGACCAAGACACCAGGTTGCCGCCTAGGAAGACGGCGTAGCCGGAGTTGGAGCGGCGGGTGTCCGGACACCCGGCCCAGTCGGCGTCAGTGTAGACGACGAGCTCGGTGGAGGAGGAGACCGAAGTCGACGGAGCCGCGGAGGTAGCGAAGGATCCGCTTGAGAGCGGCGAGGTGTGGCTCCCGGGGATCATGCATATGAAGATAGATCTGCTGAACTGCATAGGTGATATCCGGCCGGGTGAAAGTGAGGTACTGAAGTGCCCCGGCAAGACTCCGATATGCAGTGGGATCTGTCACTGGGGTACCCTCAGCCTCCGATAGCTTGCCCTGTGTGTCAACCGGAGTGGAGCAGGGCTTGCAGTCAGTCATCCCAGCTCTCTCCAGGATGTCAAGAGTGTACTGCCGCTGGTGAAGGAGTAATCCAGCAGGGTGAGGCTCAACAGTGACCCCGAGGAAGTGGTGGAGCCGACCCAGATCCTTCATAGCAAACTCCTGCTGAAGTGATGCGATGATCCGTCGAAGGAGGGACTCACTGGAGGCTGTGAGGACAATGTCATCAACATAGAGCAGCAGATATGCAGTCTCAGCCCCATAGTGATAGATGAACAAAGAGGTGTCTGACTTGGCCTCCACAAACCCCAGAGTCAGCAGAAAAGCAGCAAACCGATGGTTCCACGCTCGGGGGGCCTGCTTGAGGCCGTAGAGAGACTTCTTGAGCCGACACACCATGTCGGGACAAGAAGAGTCAACAAACCCCGCCGGCTGACTGCAGTAGACTGTCTCAGTAAGAACGCCATGCAGGAAGGCATTCTTGACGTCCAGCTGATGCACGGGCCACCCGCGCGTGAGAGCCAGTGAGAGCACCGTGCGGACGGTGGCCGGCTTCACCACCGGGCTGAAGGTCTCGTCGTAGTTGACACCGGGCCGCTGAGTGAACCCCCGGAGAACCCAGCGAGCCTTGTACCGCTCAAGGGTGCCGTCAGCCCGGCGCTTGTGGGTCCAGATCCACTTGCCGGTGACGATGGAGCCCGGCGGTCGTGGCACCAGATCCCATGTCTGGTTGGCGAGGAGGGCCGCGTACTCCTCTTCCATCGTGCGGCGCCAGTGAGGGTCCAGCAAGGCCTCGCAGACGGAAGAGGGTACCGGTGAGACCTGCGAGTCCCCGGGCATCGCCGCAAGAGCCCGGGGCTGCAGGGTCCCAGCCGCGTGTCGCGTCACCATCGGGTGAACATGACGCGGGTGTCGGTGAAGGAGCGGCGGGTGGTACACCGGCGTCGCGGCCCGAGAAGCTGGGTGCCTCGTCGGCGGGGTCGGTGTCGCCGGCGGGGAAGACGTCGCCGGTGGCGCAGGTGACCCCGGCGAAGAGGGGGCCACCGGCGCCAGCCGGGCACGTCGCTGGTAGACGCGCACCGGCTGGGCGAAACGTGCCGGTGGGGCCGGAGTCGGAGACGCCGACCCGGGACCCACATCGGGAGCACGTCACTGGTAGACACGCACCGGCTGGGCGAAGCGTGCCGGTGGGGCCGGTGTCGAAGGTGCCGACCCAGGACCCGTGTCAGGCGCAGGGGCCGGGCCGGAAGGTGACCCCTCGGGACCCGGGCAGGGTAGAGGCCCCGAGGTGTCACGGGCGACAGGCGACGTAGCAGTACCTGCAGGAAACACCGGGAAAGGTGGCTGGACCACCGGGTCAGTAGGAAACACAGAGGAGAGGTCAAGCTCCGAGGTGGAAGCAGGAGTGGTAGTGGTAGAAAAGGGGAAGATCGACTCGTCGAACACCACATGGCGAGATATGAGGACTCGACGAGAGGTAAGGTCGTAGCATCGGTACCCCTTGTGATCCGGGGAGTACCTAAGGAAGACACAGAGAGTCGAACGGGGTGCCAACTTGTGAGGAGCGGTGGCGGTGGTGTTGGGGTAACACGCACACCCAAAGACTCGAAGGTGATCATAGCGAGGAGGGGTACCAAAGAGAGCGTGGTGCGGTGTGGGAGCTAGACAAGCAGCGGAAGGAAGGCGGTTAAGGAGGTAAGTGGAGGTGTGCAAGCTCTCGGCCCAGAAGCGAGCAGGAAGAGAGGCCTGGAGCAGGAGAGTGCGCACGGTGTTGTTGGTGGTGCGAATCATGTGCTCAGGCTTGCCGTTTTGAGAGGAGGTATACGGGCAAGACATGCGCAACTGGACACCGTGAGAGAGAAAGAAGGCGCGAGAGGTGGAGTTGTCGAACTCCCGACCATTGTCACACTGGACAGCCTTGATGGTGAGGCCGAACTGTGTGGAGACCCAAGCGAAAAAGTGGACAAGTGCGGGGAAAGCATCAGACTTTGCACGTAAAGGAAAAGTCCAGGAATAATGAGAATAATCATCCACCACCACAAGATAGTACTTGTATCCAGAAATACTGATGACAGGAGAGGTCCATAAGTCACAATGTACAAGGTCAAAAATGCGGGCCGCATGAGAAGAAGAACTAGAAAAAGGAAGACGAACATGACGGCCCAGTTGGCACGCATGACACAAATGCTCATCGTGAGCCCGAGTACATCGAATATCGGAACTACGACTAAGCTGCATCAAAGCATCACGTCCAGGATGGCCGAGACGCCGGTGCCAAGTAGTGGAGGTAGTGGTGGCGAAGGCAGCTGAGAAAACTGGCGAAGGAGGCGAGGCAGATGCCGGAAAGCGAAGAGTGTAAAGGGGCCCCGTGCTGTCACATCGGAGCAGAGGACACCGGGAAGCCAAATCCTTCACAGTAAGACCAGAAGAGTCAAACTCCACAGAACAAGAATTGTCAGCTGTAAAACGACGAATAGAAAGGAGATTGTGAACCATAGAAGGAGCAACAAGAACATCAGGAAGACGAAAGGAACCATGGGGGCCGGCGGCACCCACAGAGGTAACAGGAAGACAAGACCCATTAGCGACCATAATGGACGAAGGGAGATGGAGAAGGAGGGTGAACAGAAGAAAGTATACCAGGGTTAGGAGTGGTGTGGTAAGTAGCCCCAGAGTCGGCGACCCACTCCGGCCCGACTGGAGGTGTCAGGGCCATGGTGCTGAAGGAGTGCGCCAAGGCCGCCTGGTCCCAGCCGGCAGACCCGGGCAAGGGTGCCGGTGGAGTGGCCCACGAGGACGCGGGGAACGGGGCCGCCCACGGGGCCACTAAGGGGAAACCCGGGGTAGCACCCGCGAGCATGGCCGCCGGCGGGCGAGGCTCGCCACCGGAAGCCTAGAGCGGCCACATGGAGATGCGCCCTGACCATGGGTGGTGGAAGGATGGCCAGGGTGCACCCCGTGGAGGTGGCAGCGTCGTGTTGCCCCCACGACCTGCTCCACGTCCCCCACCACGGCGACGGCGGCCGCCACGGCCCCCCCACCCCTGTTCGGCCCGGGGGGAAGAGGACCCAGAAGTGACGAGTGTGGTGGGGCGGCGGGACGAGGCGGAGGAGTAGCAGCGAGAGCAGTCGAGGAGGACGAGGACCACGGGGCGGGGGTGGACCCAAGCTGTAGGCCCTGAGTGAGCTCCTCCATGACAAGGTCGTCACGGACCTGCAGGAAGGTGGGGAAGGGCCGCTGCCTGGTGATCCACGTCCGGAGGTAAGAGTAGCGGTCACTGAGCCCGCGGAGAACGTTGAGGACCAAGATGCGGTCCTCCACGGGCCAGCCGAGGTCGCCGAGGGAGTCCGCCATGCCCTTCATCTGGCGACAGTACTCGCTGATGGAGAGGTCGCCCTGGACGTAGGTGCGGAAACTCGCGTCGAGCCGCAGAGCCCGGGCTTCGGCGTTGCCCAGGAACTGGCCCTCGAGTGCCAGCCAGGCCCCGCGAGCACTCGGGGTGTTGCGGACGAGGTCGTGGAGGTCCAGGAAGATCGTCCCCAGAATCCAGGAGAGGACGACGCTGTCGAGGCGAAGCCACGAGGGGGTCGGGACCGCGCCCGCGGTGTCGAGGAGGACGTGGTCGTCGAGGGCGTAGCGGCGTAGGGTGAGGAGGACCAAGTCCCTCCAGCGAGCGTAGGAGGGCGACTCGGGCTCGAGGACGACCGGGACGAGGAGGCGTATGTTCTGGACGCCCCCTGCCTGGTAGTGGAGCTGCACCACGTGGGGGTCGGCCGGATCGTGCCAGACGAGCGGAGCCGATCCCGAGGACGTGGTCCCGACGTCAGGCGAGGCTGGAAGGCCGAGGAACTGCTCGGCGTCGGCGATCTGGCGGGCCAATGCGTCGGCCGCGTCACGCTCGCGCTCCCAAGCGAGAGCGGCCTCACGCACGCGGGTCCGGCCCTCCGCAGCCGCAGCCCGAGCAGTGGCGAGAGCGGCGATGAGTGTGGAGTTCGGACGATGCATCACGGGCGGCGGAGGCGGTGCAGGGAAGGGGGCTGCGCCTGCGCCCACAGCTGGACGCGGGCCGGCAGCAAGCCCCCTGGACAGGGCGCCACCGGCCGTGAGCAGCGGCCTGGGCAGATCGGCCGTGTCCAGGGGCATGCCAAGGCCTGCAGCAATGGCGGCAGCCGCTCCCCAGGCGTAGGCCGCTGCGGTGGCTTCGTCGTTCGCGCCCAGGATGAGTGTAGGGGCATACGCGACGTCCGCCGCGGGATCTGCGCGCGTCCTGTCCGCGTCGCCCGCAGGGGCGCGGTCCCCGCGCGCCGTACGCGCTGCTGCCGCGCGTTCTGCCGCGTCCGCGCGCGCCGCCGCGTCCGCGCGCTCTGCGTCCGCGCGCGCCGCCGCGTCCGCCGGCACCGCGTCCGCGACGGCCGCCACAAGGAGAGGGCGGGCCGCGACAGGAGCTCGGGGCTGGCGACCTGCGGCGGCGGCGGCGGCTTGGGCCCAGGATGGGTAGGGAAGCGCCGGGAACTGTTGGAAATAGGGAGGAGGAGGAGGGGGAGGAGGATCCCGGCCTGCCATGGCGGCGGCGGCGGCGCCCAGGCAGCTGGCCGGCCGGCGGCGGCGGCTTGCCTGCCTGGATGGAGGCGGCTGGGAGGAGGAGACTAGGCTTTGATACCATGTTAGAATTAGGGTTTCTCATTACTTGGGCTAACCCTAACCAGGGTGTCATATAATTAGGGATACATGGGCCTCATGGGCCTAGCCACATGGGCCTTCATTACACATACTCCAACATAAAGAGTTTTCATAGATGCAATGCCGCTCATATGTACAGATTCTATTCTTAGTTCTTAGGATTGTTCTAGCCAAATATGAAGCTAAATATTTGCTCTATGCATTTTAGTTGGCAGTGCTACCATACACCATGACTTTGACCACTATAGATGGACCTGACGAATCGTCATGCTATGCCAACAATTTCAAGCTCCTTCAAAGGCTTCTCTGATGACTTCCTGCTGTCGACAGGTTACCTTCCATTGGGGTAGTCACAATGGTGAGATTCCTTAGTGTTCTATTGAAATTATATATGCCATACTTTGCCCTTATCACTCAAATTAAATTATTTTACATTTCATTTCCACACACTACGCTTTACTGTTTAACACGGTCAAATTGTGTGTTCCTGCGGTAACTATATCTGCCATGGAGTGGCCTTTATTACTACACAGGCTGTACTTTTGATGTCTTCATGTTGTATTTTCCTAATGCGCTTAGAGGCTTAGAACATCGTGCTATCCACATATTGCCACTTCATGCCATGATCCACATATATTCCTGCTCCAAATTCTTTAACTTACACCAATTATAGCTCTCCAAAGATAGGGACTTAGTTTACTCATTACCCTTATTGTATTGTCCTGTTCAAGGTTACCTCTCTGCCCACCTTATTGTTTCTATATGCTTCTTTTCCATATTCTTATTTAGGGGCTTTTGACCTCCTTTTTCAAGGTACCTGACATGCATTATTCCCATTGCTTTCAGATGTTGACCTCCCTTTATATCGTGGATTACTCCAATTCTTGCAGTTCTGAAATGATCAGAAACAACCATTGATATGCACTGAAACATTGGAAGGGCAACACGCTGCGAGCACATATATATCAATCCATGCATCAGCACCGATTGTGTTGACTTATTTAAGGATGTCTAGCTTGAACTCATGCTATATGCCTGTATAATATTCCTCCACCTTCATGATTTACCACACAAATTATATATGTATCTTATAAATAGTATCAATATATACCTCTCCTTATGAATTATTCATTTTAAATTAAATTGAATTGCAAATAATCCCATAATCTGTATTTTGAACATCCACGCACTTTCTCCATATTTATAATTTTTCATATAGCTGCTCATGCGCGCGATGGCACGCGCCCTTTTTTTTCTCGAACAGGAGAACTGTGCGTCATTTCAATAAGGTAGAAAAAAGGTACATAGGTCCATGAGACCCAACACCCACACACACCCCCCACAACTCACACACCCCAACACTAGACTTTGGATCACAGGATCACCACACCAAGGATCTAAAAACAACCAAAAAAACCTTCATGCCCTATGCCCTAGAAGGCAGCGACCTAACAATAAGTTCATGGAGTTTGGAGGCCCCCGCCGAGCACCAAATCTCTCCCTCTGTGCTGATAGCCGTAAGGACTTCCTAAATACTTAGTCTCTTATTATCAAAGGCACAAGTATTTCGGTGCTTCCAAATCTCCCAAGCCACCAATATTATCAAGGAATTAAGGCCCTTATGCGCGTCCTTGGGGAGAGCAGCAGTAGATCTTTTCCACCACCCAGAAAAAACGACTCGCAGAAGGCTGTGGTGCCAATTGCAACAGCCCAAACTGTTGCAAAACCAGGGACCACACTTGTCGAGCAAACACGCAGCCCACTAGCAAATGATTTATTGTCTCGTCCTCTTGATCACACAAAGGACATGCCTCAGGATGGGGTAGGTTCCTTTTTGCTAAACGATCAGCTGTCCATACCCGGTTGTGAAATACCAACCAGACGAAAAACTTACAGCGCGGTGGAGCCCAAGTTTTCTAGATCCTTCTCCATGAGCCAAACTTGATGGATCCTTCAAAGAAGGCTGCATATGTCGATTTACTGCTATAGGATCCATCATGGGTTAACTTCCATCTATAATGGTCTGGAGTCTCTGGATGCAAAGCGACACCATCCACAATATCACAAGTCTGGAAGAGCTCAAGTAGGACCTCGACCGTACGAGCTCCCTTTACATCTGAATCCAACTTCTATTGTGCAAGGCTTGAGCCACAGTCGTTTTGGAACTGCCTTGAACAAGTTAGGTGCCATTTCAGCCATGGTATGCCCCTCTAACCATCTATCTGTCCAGAATAGAACTTTCTCTCCATTTCCGACAATGGCATCGACCGCAACATGGAAGAGAGCCCGGGCCTTATGAGGAACAACAATAGGAAGGCCAGCCCAAGGCCTTTCGTCGTCTGTCTTTTGTGCCCACAGCCACCTAATCTTGAGTGTGTAGCCGAGCAGTTCAAGATTATGAACCCCAAGTCCTCCATATTCAAGTGGTCTCTGTACCTTCTCCCAAGCTACTAGGCAATTGCCACCATTGGCCTGCTGGTGACCCATCTAGAGAAAACCTCGCCGCCTTTTATCGATAGCCTTAATCACCCATTTTGGAAGGTCCTGTGCAATTAAATGATATATTGGGACAGCCGTTAGCACTACCTTAACTAGTACTAACCGTCTAGCCCTATTCAGAAGTGAAGCCTTCCATCTAGGGAGATAATCTGCCACCTTATCAACTAAAGGTAGCAGCACCTCCTTAGTTGGTTTTCCAATGGAGAGAGGGAGGCCAAGATACGTGCAAGGAAAAGTCTTTATAGCACATGAGAGAATATTTGTCGTGAGTGCCAGATCCTCATCATTACAGTGAATAGGGGAATCTGAACTTTTAGTCAAGTTAGTTCTGAGACCGGAGGCGTGTGCAAACAAGTCCAGTAGGTGCCTGATAGTGATCAAATCCAAATTGTAGGGCCTCAAGAATATCACAGCATCATCAGCATAGAATGAAACCCGATGTCATGCTTGCTGAATTGCAAGAGGCTGCAACAAGCCCATCGAAGTGGCAAAGTTGACCATTGAGTTTAGAACATCCATAACTAGAATAAACAACATCAGAGACAGTGGATCTCTTTGTCTGAGGCCACGATGGTGGAAAATAATGTCCCTAGGTTCTTCATTCACTAAGATCTGTGTTGAAGAGCTAGACAAGATTAAACAAATGAGATCTCACCACCGCTGACCAAACCCCACCTTACGCATAATTTCCACGAGAAACGACAAATGCTTTGGAGATGTCCAACTTAAGAAGGAGATGAGCCTCATTCTTCTTATGCAAGGATTTTACCATTTGCTGAACCAATATAAAATTATCGTGTATTCTCCTTCCCCGCACAAAAGCACTCTGGTTAGCCGAAACCAGGGAAGGCAAAAGAGGAGCTAGCCGGTTAGCCAAGAGTTTAGTCACTAATTTGGCAAAGTTGTGAATACGACTTATCGGCCGAAAATCCTTCACTTCAATCGCATCCACTTTCTTAGGCAGCAGTGTGATGTAAGCCATGTTCAGTAGCTGGAATTTAAAAACATGGCCTTGCTGGATGGCGTCTAACGCCATCAGCACATCACCCTTAATAATGCTCCAGCAGGACTTATAAAACCTCCCAGTGAATCCATCCGGTCCTGGAGCTTTGTCCAAGGGCATATTCTTAATAGTAGCCCATACTTCATCTTCAGAGAATTGAACATCCAGCTCTGATAAGTTATGGTGTTGAATATCCAATACATCTAAATCAAGAGTGAATTCCCTTTCTTCAGCCCTGCCCAGAATATTATCATAGAAATCATCCACCGCCCTCTGCTTTTCTTCCCGTGAGACAGCTACCTGATTCCCAACTTGTAATTTTGAGATGAAGTTCTTTTTTCTATATCTAGCCTGCTGGTGGAAAAAAGAGGTGTTGGCATCACCTTCTCGGATATACAGGATCCTAGAACGCAGCCGTGCAATGGTTCTTTCTAAAGAAGCCAAACCGAGACAATCAAGATGAATTGATCTGAGATTTGTAGTTGTAGGATTCAGAGAAGTCCGATGTCCAGCCTATTGTTTTGAATCTAATAGCTTCAACCGAATTTTAGGAGTAGAGATTTTAACCTACTTATAAAGTTTTTTAAGAGAGAGAGACGAGATTGTGTGAGAGGGATGGAGAGAGGGGAGTGGAAGTGAGGTGGGACTTAATAGCGTTGAAAAAGAAATTTTGGGCCTGGAACGAATAAATCACTTGTGTATTCATTTTATATTGTACGTGAAACACCTACATAAGGGTATGCATATATTGGTTAACACTGTTTGTCATGTTTTCATTTTTCTCCCTGCACTTCCACTTGTCCATGCCTAATTTTCTGCACTTACATGATTTTCAGTTTCACTTGCTCAATACACGATTTGCTTTGCAGATGGCATCTTCACAACAATTTGAGGGCCATGCCCCATTCAAAGATCTGACCAACACCAACAGCCTATGTAAACTCGATAAACTACTGGTTACTCTAGAGTTTAATACTCTACAATTACACACATGCTTTTGTTTTAGCCTTTTAGGTGGCTTCACAAATCGCAAGCTGGAGGATGAATGTAATGGGGAGATGTAATGGGGATGAGTATTTTGGGATAACTAGGCCTTATGCTTTGCCAAGAGCTTGAGAGATTGAGGGAGACTAGAATTATTTCTTCATAATTCATTGCTTGGTTATATCAATAGAGGCCTTGTTTAGTTCCAAAATTTTTTAGAAAATCGACACTGTAGCACTTTCGTTTGTATTTGATAAATATTGTCCAATCATGGACTAACTAGGCTTAAAAGATTCGTCTCGTCAATTCCGACCAAACTGTGCAATTAGTTCTTATTTTCGTCTATATTTAATACTCCATGCATGCGTCTAAAGATTCGATGTGACAGGGAATCTGAAAAATTTTGCAAAATTTGTTGGGAACTAAACAAGGCCAGAGTCTATAGATATTTATGTCTCTTCTACTTCACCTCTTTTGCTAAATAACCTATCTGAGACTAATATAAATTGCAAATACAAAGATAACTAAATTATAAAGATAACTGGGCTGAACTTTCAGCCCGTCGGCCCTGGCAGCCTGTTGGCTGCCCATGACAATGAACGACATCACATTTGCATCCACCACTTATAGATCCTAGAGAGTTTGTTTGCATATTGTTGTAATGCTTGCTTTTTTAGTATTTGGTTTTGGAGTAAACATGTACCGAGAAAAGTGAACCTGGATGTTGTGACGTCTGCCACCCTTTCGTTTGGTTTTGCTGGTTCTTAGTGATAGAAGTAATATTACATCAACAATACGGAGTAGGGGAAGCGGGTGATTCTATTTAAGAAGTACTAATTTGCGATTGCTAGATAAATGAGTTTTCCAGTCATGCTATCTCTTCTCTTGTTTAAATAAAAATTATCCGTCAGACTTCACATTGTGTAACTGCAATTGGACTGCAACAATAGTTACACTTTATCAAATCACAGTTTGTATTTTGGAGTTGAGAGTTGATTCTGGTGGTTGTTGTGCATGTACATGGAGCACTTCATAAAGAGGATCTGATTATGATGAGGGGAACAATGACTTGGAGGAGCAGATTCATTTTTTTTTTTAAAATAGGTGTGCTTATTTGCTATCCTAAATTTTCTACTTGCTCCCAGAAATGTTTCCTGCATATTTATTATAGACAGCATTTATGCGTTGTAAATGCCTTGGATCAATTCATCCTTGAGATGCTTGTGTCATTGGATTCAGAAGCTAGCAAACTTGATTTTGATATGGTTAACCATTGCCAGGAAGATGGCCAGGCAAAGTCAGCGTCAAGGGAGACGAGTAATTTTAATTTTGATTTTGATATGGCAGGGGGAAGAATGTGAAAGCCAATGTAGTAACCCAAGGACTACATCCATCCATGAGAGCAGGGATGGACCTAGGTTTATGTGAGTGGGCATAGGCGAGCACTCAAATTTGGATAGCTGATTTGCAATTTTCCACCATATGTGCACGTGCGCAAATAATTTACAAGCCCAGAGTAAAGAAACATGTGTAGTTTCTCATGTTGTTGATGTGTGCCTTCCCTCAACTTTTGTCCAAGGTCTGCCTGAACGAGAGGGTAGGCTACTAATAGGCAGAGATGGTAAGCTATGAGCATTTCATTTATATGCTCCCTTCCAGCCTATCAAGAGACGATGATTAGCAAAAGGTTCACAGTTCTGAAGAGCTGGATGTGCAGCTTGTGTCCTGCATCATTTCTGAAACTGCAACATAGTGGTTGAATGTCTGCTTCAGTCTTTAAGTCTTGTGTTGTGTTTCGGTACTGTTTCAATTCAGAGCAGCAGCAACCCATTATCAATTCAGAATAGCGTGCTTTGTTGAACTGAAATAGATGCTATTTTGGTTTTAATCTGAATTATTTCATAACAACTAGGTGCTGTGTTTTTTAGTTTTTCAGTTCTAGACTTACAGCAGCAGTAAGGTATAGCAGCTGGCTAATGTTTTGATCTACAGTGGACAACTTTGCTCCTCTATAGTAGAAAAATGAATTATGGTGTCTTTTTTTTTGCCTTCACTGGTTCCCATGAGGATAATGTAATGATTGGACTATTTTCTTCACTGGTTCCGAACAGATCATTTTTCAATCGATGTGAAAAATGTCCTATTTCTTGTATTTTCTGCAGTGAATTGTTATCAAATTGTTGTTTAGCTGCATGAATTAGAGGACTTTTTGGTGCACCCGTAGGACGCTGGCACACAGCCAGGTTCTCGGCTAGAGGCTTTAGTATTTTAATTGTCTATCTTTTACAAAGACTTTATAATATTAATGTTTCAAATTATATTTTAATTGTTTATTTTTAATGAAGACTTATGTAATTGATGTTCTAAACATTACGCTCATAACTTTTTTTTGGTAACAATACAACACAATGTTTATACATATGTTATTGGGACATTTTTTTTTTCTGATACAATACACGGACATTTACCTTTTTTGAAATAATTATTATTCTACTCGAAGTTTGTATATGCCCGTAGCAACGCATGGGCTATTAGCTAGTAAGGTACAAAGGAGGAAACTTAGCCTGTTCTGAACATGGACATATACTCGTATAGTGCTTTTGCTGATATATGGCATGTTCTGTTACGACTTTATCAAACTTTAGCCTTATAGGAAAACTACAAATGATAATCTTCCCAAACATCAATAATTTTATTGGGAAAGAAATATGCGTCAAACTATCTCAAAACAGGAACTCTAGCTTATGGTCAGCAACCGTGCACTACAAACTACTCCCATCCACGAAACTTATGTTTTAGTATCATTCAAAATTTGTGTGACTCCATTACTTAGTGATGGATAGCTGACGGTTCTTACTCCACTCGTTCGGCTTACATGATCCAATTCAGAGGCTCCTATCCCACCTTCAAGAGCAACCTAATATGGAAGGCTAGGGCGGAAAACAAATGCAAAGTCTTCGCTTGGATCCTTGTGCAGAAGGTGCGTACGGCAGACAACCTACATTTAAGAGGATGGCCTCATCATGATCACTATGTGCTTTGTGACGGCCCACTAGAAACATGTGTCCACCTATCTCTTCTTTGCCCATTCACAATCACGGTATGGAGTCAAATTCTAACCTGGGAGAACTTTGACAACCACCTCATACAGTCATGCTCTTGGTGGGAGGAGGCTGCAGCAAAAGTCACGAAGGAAGAAAGGAGGCGATTCAATGGTTTGGTGATCTACATAAGCTGGAATCTTTGGAAGAAAAGGAACAAGAATATTCAACAACGCCCAAGAATCGTTGCTGCAGGTCGCTGCTAGAGTAAAAGAGGACATTGAACAACAAAGAAGGGCTATTGAATGGAGGGGTTAGCAGGCCATGAGCGCGGTTGCTTTCTGTGATCTTTGTGCGTGTCTTGTCGGTCTTTTGTGTCCTGTTTTTAGGCAGGTCATGTCATGCACATAAACCTTTGTTTCTTAGCTCCGACACTAGATTGGGCCCATATCAGCTCAAATTGAGTCTGCATGCCTCTATGCATTCCTTTTAATTAGGAGATTATTCTTATTCTATAATTAGTGTGGATCATCTTCAATAAATAAGGGTACATGGCTAATTTTGACTTTTTTTTAGATAAAGGATATTTTATATCCGGCTTCATCTATCGACTGATAGAATCAGGCCAATTATTACAAAGTTTGAGTCCACCGGCTAACATGCCGCTAAAAAATGTCGAACTTAAAATAAAAACAATTGGAATAGAACTGACTAAAAAGAGCCAATAGATCTAGTTGACAGCCATCCATTGGAATTGAAGAACTTCAAAGCTGACATCTCAAGATATCTCCCCGTTGAAATCAGCTCATTCCGTAGATCCTCACACCGCTGCAATTGTGCCCACTGTCGAAGCCAATGAGTTCCTCTGAAAAGAACCTGCAAAAAAGATTTTGGTCTACTTTTATCAAAAATCACCTCGTTTCTTGTTAACCACACAGTCTAGCTAAGCGCCGCCGCTGCTATCAATAACAATGAGTTTAGGTTTTTATTACCCCTTTTAGACCATCTATTAAAAAGGTCAGATAAACTTAAGGGGGGAGATATGCCAAACAACATATGTACCGCTCGCCATAGAAATTTAGCATAAAAACAATCCAAAAAAGATGTCGAATGGTTTCTGGAAGGTGACAGAAGGCACACGTCGTGTCACCGATCCAGTGTCGCCTAACAAGGTTATCCTTAGTTAATATGACACCTTTTTTTAGATACCATGTGGGAACTTTAATTTGCCAAATATCTTGTGAGACTGTAATCCCATTGTTAATTAACTCAGCGTACATGGATTTTACAGACAAGCTGCCATATGAATGTAACGTCCAGACAAAAATATCCCTTTCTTCATGTAAGTTCAATTCCTGTACAGAATTGACAATTCTGTGCCAGTCCCTTAGGTTTGCCCCCACTAAATTGTGGCGAAAGGAAATATTTAATGGGGATGAACTAAGTACTTATGCCACAGAGTCTTGTTTTCTTCTTACAATATTGAACAACGCTACGAATCTATCTTTTAGAGGTTTATTTCCCATCCAGGTGTCAAACCAGAATCGGGTTTGTGACCCGTCTTTGACCTTAATGAGCCAAAACCCATGAAGGTGTCTTTAACATTCATCAAGCTTCTCAAAAAATGTGAGTCTGTAGTTTTTTTAACACAACTCCCTAGGGTCTTATCTTTTATGTATTTATTTCTTAAAAGTTCCTGCCACAAACCATCCTCATTCAACAATTTGAATAACCATTTACTCAACAAACATTTATTTTGGATGTCTAAATTTTGAATACCTAGTCCACCTTGTATTTTAGGCTGGCATAATAGTTTCCACTTGGCTAGTCTATATTTACGCTTATGTTGGTCATTTTGCCAGTAGAAGTGTGATCTAAAACAGTCAATTTTTTCTAGCACTCCTCTTGGGAGTTCGAAGAAAGACATCATAAACATTGGTAAACTAGAAAGCACCGAGTTTATTAAGGTTAAACGCCCCGCGACTGAAAGCGTTTTACCTTTCCAACCACTGAGTCTCTTTTCAATTTGCTTCTCGATCATTTGCCAATCTTTGTGTTTTAATTTCCTAGTATGCATCGGAAGACCAAGATATCGAAAGGGGAACTTCCCAACTCTACATCCAAACAGTTGCGAATAGAACACTTCATAATCTTTTCCTTTACCAAAACAAAAGATTTCACTTTTGTGAAAGTTTATTTTGAGTCGTGATAGTTGTTCGAAAGTACTCAGAATTAATTTCATATTTATCGCTTTGTGAACATCATGACTCATAAAAATCACCGTATCATCCGCATACTGTAGGATAGACAAGCCATCTTGAATAAGGTGGGGAATAACCCCTTCAACTTGTCCTGATTCCTTTGCTCTAGAAATTATTACAGCCAACATATCCGCCACTATATTAAATAAAATTGGCGACTTTGGATCCCCCTGCCGCAGGCCTTTTTTTGTTTGAAAATAAGGACCCAGTTGATCATTGATCTTAATATTAACATTTCCCCCTTGTGTGAATTGTTCTACCCAACCGCACCATTTTTGTGAAAAGCCTTTCATTCTCAGTGTTTGTTGTAAGAAACTCCATTTTACCTTATCATACGCTTTCTCAAAGTCAATTTTGAAGATTACCCCATCCTTCTTTTTTGAGTGAAGTTCATGAATCGTTTCGTGAAGAATTACAGCCCCTTCCATGATATTTCTACCAGGTAAAAAAGTTGTTTGTGTTGGTCTAATAATTTTATGGGCTACGGTAGATAATCTATTAGTTGCCACTTTGGTAAAGATTTTGAAAGAGACATTCAACAGACAAATTGGCCTGTATTGTTGAATCACTTTCGCATCCTTCTGTTTAGGTAGCAAAATTATGGTGCCGAAGTTGAGACTATTTAATGGGAGTGAACCATTATAAAAGTCCGTGAACATAGCCATCAGATCATCCTTTATCAAAGACCAAAAGACCTGATAAAACTCTGGCGGGAACCCATCTGGCTCGGGTGCCTTATTATGTTCCATTTGGAAAACAGCACTCCTCACTTCGTCTTCAGTAAAATTGGCTGTTAAAAACTCATTTTCCAGAATCGAAACCTGAGGAATGTCCTCAGTTTGAAACTCATCCATGTAGATGGTAGAGTTCTCTGATGGGCCAAAAAGTGACTTATAATACTTGGTGATATGCTTTTTAAGTTGAGCATCACCGGTTATTATATCATTCTCATCTTCTAACTGGAAAATACGAGTTTTCCTATGCCTACCATTTGCCAACAAATGATAATACTTCGTATTTGCATCTCCCTCTAATAGATATTTTACCTTAGCCCTTTGATACCATTTAAGTTCTTCTTCACGGAGAAGGTCAGCTAGCCTTTCATTTAACACATGGATACAACTCTGTTTCATCGAGAGTGCAGTTCAATGCCTTTTTATCCAATTCATCTAGTTTGTTTAAGAGAGTCAACTTTTCTTTCTTATAGGCCCCACTTACATCCTTTGCCCATCCTCTGAGATACTGGCGTAATCTTCTAATTTTAGCTTGCGACCTCTGTATAGGAGTACCATAAGCCGGGACAGTCTGCCATACTTCTCTTACTAAATCACAGAATCCATCTCTCATCAACCATCCTAGTTCGAACTTAAACTGGGCTTGATAAGATGAGGATGAATTATTTGTGCAGCAAAGTAGTGGAGTGTGATCAGAAATCTCTCTAGATAGGGCAGTTACAGTGATGTGTGGGAACTTTGACTCAAAATCCGTACAAACCAATATTCTGTCCAATTTTTCGAAAGTTGGACATTGTAAATGATTAGCCCAGGTATATTTCCTACCTGATAGAACTAGCTCCCTAAGGTTTAAAGTGTCAATCACAGCATTAAACAGAAAGGGCCACCTATCATTATAATTATTAGTACTCTTCTCATCAAGGTTGCGAATAATGTTAAAATCACCACCCATGATAATTGGGCAAGTGTCTTTTGAACATACTCGCACAACCTCTGAAAGAAAATTTGATTTGAGTTCTACCTGAGCTGGCCCATAAATAGAGATTAAATTAAATTTAAAGTCATCTTCCCTCTGACGAACTTTAAAACGGATAAAAAAAATCCCCTTCTTCAATCTCACCAATATCATAGGCTAATAAGTTTATCCCTAGAATCATGCCACCAGATCGGCCCCGTGGAGCCATGCAATGCCAAAGAAAATCTCTGCCAGCACAGATATTATTCAAGGTAGATTGCGGAAAATTGGCTCTGCCTGTCTCTGATAAGGCAATAAAATCTAAATTTCTTTCTTTTGTTAAGTCGGATAAGAATCTATATTTTTTTGGGTCGGCAAACCCATTACAGTTCCAAAAAATACCTTTCATTTAGAACCCCTTTTTTATTATTATTTTTTGGCTTTTTTTCTTGTTCCACAGCGTGACCTTTTGATTGGTGATATAGGGGTCTGTAAACACAATGGGTCGCAACCCCCACCACCTAGGTCTTCAGAAACCTCTGAACAAATGAAATTTAAGGCTTCTAGATCTAAAATTTCTTCCGTGGAACATAAAGTAGAAGCATCGTCAAAAGTCAGATCCTCTGCTATGCTAATATTCTCGTTCAATCTATGAGCTTCTAAATCTCTCAGAGAATTCAAAGACGACAAAACTTCTTTTTGACTAGTACCCAACGCTATCCCTAAAGAATTAATAGAAGACTGCAAAATAGAATCATCAACAGTATGAAAAGAGTTTGGGAGAGTTTTGTTACCTTCACCTGGAGAGGAGTCCAAGTTTTTATGAGCTTTTAATTTGGACGCCTTCTCAAGAGAGTCTTGATCTGAAGTCCTCGCATTTCTTTTACTGGATCTTATCAGAGGCACTGTCCCAACATTGAGCACATTAGCATTCCAATGACCAGTTCCATCTTCTGTTAACCCGCACTGAGCAAGCACTACTGTTGGTTTCTTATTTGCTTGGTCAACTGCTGGTGCTGATTGTGCACCCATATCTTTGCTTTGAAGAACCCCAGAACCAGCACCCTTTTCTTTTTCGACTGCACTATTGTGCTTACCGACCTGAGGTTGCTGTTCCTTAGGAGCATTCACTTCTGTTCGTCCCTCTTTTTTGCCATCTTCATCCATTGGATCCTCTTCTTTTCCCCATTTGGATCATCGTCATCTATGGTAGAGTCCATGTCAATGACCTGAGGCTCACCATCAGACAATCCTTCCTCAACACGAAACTGTAGCTCATATACATAATCTCCGATCACTATATCCACAAGGTTCGGTATAATAGTGGGATCTAGCACGGCTACCTTCATCCTTGCCCGGCCATACTTCTTAGTAAATTTCATGTCTACAGCTCGGGAAACACCTAAAATGGAGCCAATCGCCCAAATGATAGAGAATTCCCGAAACTCCTTTGGTAAACCACGAAATTGAACCCAGACCTTGTCTATTTCATATTTATAGACATCGTTTAATTTTCAATTCCTTTGTCAAAACGAATTTTTCCTTTCACCGTCTTTGTATCCATCGGACCCCAGTTGACCACACAATCCAATAAATCAGAGGATGTGAAATTAGTGATATAGGCATCAGTGCCCCTCTCTTCAATCACCCACTTGTTTTTTCCAGGTAGTAATTTTTCAAGTTCCACTGCCAACTGATCAGCAGTAAGGTAATCTATCCTAAAATTCCTAAAACATAAAGTTTATTGTGAGTATCCTGAACAGGAATCATAACACACAAAACAATACTTTATAAAAAAAGAGTTTATAAAAAACATGCAGCAATATCAGATAGCTGATGTTAAATCTTCCATTCTGGAAAATTATCACACAATCTAAAAAAAGATAAGTCACCTAAATTTACCCAAGTGGAACTAGAGGGTCACTAATTACCTTTGATAAACCTGCAGCAATTGTTGGATTTATAATGGGCTTGGCCCATTTTAAATTAAATGAATTAAACTCTATGGTCCGTAACATAACATGGTGAATAAATAATACCGTATGGGATATTGACTAAACCTTAACTCAACTTATATGGTTGGATTTTATCTATCTATATTGAGAAGTTGAGAAAGGAACGAAGGCATGCCAGACGTGTGCGCGCCACCGCTTGCCTGTCTACCATGTGCCATGATAATTTTAGGAGTTTTCTCTTTTGGATTTGGATTATGATGATTAACTTTGCTGTTATGTCCCGGTATTTCGCGCGCACGAAGTATCGGGAGAGCAGGTGCCTTGTCGGGCGATTAAGTTTTTGGTGAGCGACTACGCGACTGCTCCCTCCATCATCATCGTCTTCTTCCTCGTCGCTCGTCTGAGAATCCTGCTCGGGGTTGTCGGGCGATTAGGTTTTTAGGGAGCGAGTACGCGACTTCTCCCTCCATCATCATTGTCTTCTTCCTCTCGGTGCGCTGCGTTCGTGAGATTTGGTACTGCGAACATCTTCCTACATCGACTGAGGTCCACGATATCGAACAAACCCACTGCTTCCATGGCTGGTACTAGTGAGAATGGAGCCTCCAATGCCCTCGGCCTAGGACCCTCCTCTGGGTACACTCTCAACCTCTACCTTATTGTTGTCATGATATCTGTTATATCGTTTTATCATGCTCTAGATAATTGTGTTTATATGGTTTATGAACATTCAGTTATTCTTGCAGCTATAAATTATAATATGATTATGCTTGCTGCAATAATACATATTTTAAACATGCTATGTTCACATGTTTTTAATCATGATGGACGAAAGTTCAAATGATAAATAAAAAAACTGTGTCAGAGAAGTATATGCCATAAGCACAAATGATGTGTGTGAATGTGCCTTCCTGAGGCAATTTTTCTACTCTTTCTTAAACTATAGAAATGATTTTAACATTTGATTGATGTTTGGTGGTGTTTCATGTCACCTACTAGTAAATTTAGCATCGTATGTGGGTTCATATGGCTTAGCATTTAGATACTACTAGGATTTATACCGGTTCGGGCAATGTGCCCTATATGTCCAGTGTTGGGTTTGGTCGTATTCCTGGATACCAAGTGGTTAAAGTTTACATACCAAGTGGTTAAAGTTTACAGTAGGAGTTGAGAGGTGTCTACAACCTCCGCTTGAGCTTCTCTGCCGAATCTGCTAGCCATTCAGTAGTATTTTTCTCTTATAATAAATCAGCGAATAGTACTTTCGGTCATGACTTTTTAGTTAAGTGAACATGCTAGCCATGCAAAGTGGACGAGTGGGTCATCGTAAATCGACCACACTGACCCATATTACCTGATTAGGATCAACTCGAAAGTTTTTTGGGTTGACCCATCCTAATGTAGCTACTAGTAGAGGGGCGCGCGCCATCGCACGCACGTGGAGGTAGAAGTGCTAAAACTAAGTAGCGTTGTTCTACATTAAAATATGTCTTGTTTGTAGTTAAAGGATGCAATGTGGACCAGTAAACATATAGAGAACTGTTGATTCGAAGATACTAAGTATGGTAGATCATGGTTGTAATACTGCATAAGTTATCAGAACATTACACGGATAGTGTTGATAGGTTTAGCACTATTCTAATTATACATGGATGATGAATAATAGGAGGTGCCCTGAGGTCTTGGTTTATGTACATAGTGATATCCTGAGTAATTATACATGTTCATTTCGAGGTCAGTCGCCCTATTATCTTCGTCTGTGGTCCCAAAAGCTTTGTGTCCGTGGAAGGTACGACGGTGTTATTAGATCAGTCTGTTGGAGAAAATCCTGTTGTAAATCTTTTTGGAACTATTAGTTGTGTTCTGAGCATCTGTTATATGAGCGTTTAAGAAATATATCTGAATCCATGCATTCTGTGGTTGGTCTATGCTGACAATCAAAACTCCATTTTCATGTGGCCTTCTTCTAACTGACATATCTTCCGGTGATAATTCAGGTGACGTGTTTGAGGCAAAGTGAGCAAGATTCAGTAAAATGTTTCAGAATATTAGTGATTTATTTACCAACCATGAACGCTATGTGCTCAAACTGAGAACCTGTTCTCGTGGCTCTACTCTTTGTTGTCCATGTCGAAAATGCTCCGGAGATTCTCCTTGTAGTAGCTTCTTTGCTGAAAATAAAAAAAATAAACCAAAGCTACGTTAGGATTTCCAATGATTTGATTATTTAGTAAGCTAACTAAATGGATAACCAAAATGAGCTCCTCAAGCATTAGTTGGTTTACCTGTAAGTTTATGTCAGCTGTTTCATCCTAAAAAGCATACTGGCCATTGGTAGGTTGGTTGTCGAAGACATTTGGAACGAGGACTGGACTAAGCTTGTCGAAGGGCCACAGGTTTGGAACATGTGAATGTTGCCTATGCCATGTCTGAGTAATCTACTAATTTGGTCAACATGTCCATCACAGGGCAGAACACAGGGAAAGTTTAAACTTGCATCTTTTTATAGAAGGGTACGCAGGTTGCTGAAGCCAAGTGGGGTCTTGCAAGCTTCATGAAGAGGAACTGGACCAGAAAGCATTGAAATCAATAAGAATTTGGAAAAATGGAATTTTTGTTAGGTGCATCGGACAGTTTGAACTGGGCTGTGCTACTTACCTCGACCTATCATTGTAGCAATTGCACCTAGCTTTATGATTTCGTCGAGCATCAACGCCTTGCCAATCAAAATAAGAAGTACACATGTCATTTTTTCTGCCAAAATTGATGGGAGTTGGCAACTTGAGATGAGTGAAAAATAAGGGAGTTTATCACATAGTAGTACGCAAGTGTGACCCATATTAGCATGTGTAGGTCCTGTGAAAGTGAGTACGTACAAAAGGGGAAACAATTTAGGAAACCCGTGGCATCTTAACTGAGAAGACGAATCAGGAAAATCATTTAAAAAAGAGAAGCACATGGCCAAACTAAGGTGAACCTAGGAGGTGAGAAGAAGAGGGACATGGAGTGGCAGCGATGTCCAGCTGAAATGTAGAGGTTAATACCATGCCATGTATTTTCAAGATGTAGAGGATAAATCAATAGTTTTTAAAAAAGATGTAAGCAGGACAGGAGGAAGGGAGTAAGTAACTCTAAATGAAAAGTAGTTCTAATAATGGCAACTGACATTGTTAGTGTTTGAAAGTACTACACACACATATTGCCATGACTAACATTACAAATAGAGAGAAAGTGTACCAAAGGAAGGTAACCTGATTTGGCAACCTACTCTTGACATGGAGATAAAAAAAGAAGAATCTGCATACAAAAGTATTGTGTACTGTCCGAATAATGTTTTAGTTTGAAACCAATTAGGAGGGTTGAAACCCCTAGTTTGGTTTTGGATAATTGATGAAACCCTAGTACTAACCTCTATGCTAAGTGTGTGTAGACTTAATGAGGTTGGTACATGCCAAGTGATGGAGCAAGTGATGATCATGGTAATGATGGTGATGACCATAAGATGATCAAGTGCTCAACTTAGAAAAGAAGAAAGAGAAAAATAAAACCCTATGGAGATCAAGGCAAAGGTATTGCTTAGGGTTTTGGTTTTTGTGATCAAGACATCATAGAGGGTGTGATCACATTTAGGATAGATAGCCGTATTATAAAGAGGGGAATTCTTTGGCTAAGCGGTTATCAAGTGCCACTAGGTGTCATTGTTCATGTGCATGCATTTAGAACCTAGTGAGCTAACTTAACTCATTCGAAGAAAATATTTGTGAAAATGCTAACACACGTGCACTTGTTGGTACACACTTGATGGTGTTGGCACACTTTGAGAAGGAGGTGGAGTTTGAAGGGTAGAGAGAGGATGGGTTCCTCTCTCCCTCTCGCCGAGCTTGCGAGGCGGGATTCAGCGCTTTTGAGAAAATGAAATGCATATTTTCTATTGCGCCAGTGGGAGGTTTGAGAAACACTCACCGGACGCTGGCCACTTAGGCACCGGATGTTGTGTCTGTGCGTTCGGTGTGTAGTCAGCGCCTGGCTCCGCTAGGGTTAGGCACCGGACGCCAGGCACCGGACGCAGGCTTGTCCCTGTTTGTGTGTCCGGTGGCACGAGTTCAGTGTGCGGTCCATTTGCGAACCTCCCTGCGTATGAGAGCGGTGAGCACCGAACGGTCCGGTGCTCAGCATCCGGTGATCAAGCTTTCTGCAGTCCTCTCTGTGTTTAAGTCCGGTGAGTACCGAACGCGTCCGTTAGCAACTTAACTGCGTCCGGTGCTTTGCAGGTGACGGTTAGAGATCGACGCACGACAGTAAAAAGGGGGACACATGGCTATTTCTGGAGCACCGGACGCAGGGGTTGAGCGTCCGGTGCCTCCTGCTTAACGTCTGGTGACCCCGTGTATTGTCCAGTGAAAGAGCCAACGACTCTATTTGTTTGAGGGGCTTATAAATAGTTGTTGGCCGGCTTAGGGCTCACCCTCTTGGCATTCTAACATACTTGACATCCTTGTGAGCCTAAGCAAACACCTCCCACTCATCTCCTTCATAGATTATTCATCTTTGTGAGATTGGGAGTGATTCCAAGTGCATTTGCTTGAGTGATTGCATCTAGTGGCACTTGGGGATCGATTTGGCTGCGGTTTTCTTGTTACTCTTGGCGGTTGCCGCCACCTAGACGGCTTGGAGCAGCGGAGGAGGATTGGCACGAGTTGGTGATTGTTCGTGGCCATCTCCCGGTGATTGTGAGGGGTCTTGTACCTTCCCCGACGGAGAGCCGAAAGGTAACTCTAGTGGATTGCTCGTGTCATTGAGTTACCTCACCTGTGGGTCGGTTCTTGCGGTGTCCTAGTGAGGACGAGGTTCGTGCTACACCTCTTAGCCGCTGAACCACCAAGTGTTGGTCGACACAACGGGGACGTAGCATGCCGGCAAGCATGTGAACCTCAGGAGAAAATTGTGTGTCTCCATTGTGATTGTTCATTGGATTTCTCCTGGTGATTGGACTTCATATTATTGATTGGTTCATCCCCTCTATGCGGCGGTATAAAGATCAAGTTACATTCCCGCAAACTAGAGTAGCTTACTTACTTGTATAGAAACTTTAAATAGCTCTCTAGTGTAAGTAGTGACATAGCTCTTGTGTGCCTAGTAATCATATCAACTAGAATTGTTGGATAGGTGGCTTGCAAACACCCCATTAGAGCTAGAGCAAAAAGCTACGCTTTGTTATTTACTAACCACTTGCTCTAGTGAGTTTGTAGAATTTTTAAATAGGCTATTCACCCCCTCTAGCCATATTAGGACCTTTCAAGGGGGTTGTGTCTAATGGAGAAATAGTTCAGTTAATAGAACTAATCCTATATGCAAGAAATATATAAAATTCAAAAGAATTCATGTGTGACGTATAGGTAAACCAAACTGGATATGAACAAAGAATAAAGCATTTCAAAGGAAAGTTGTTTACCTGTCCACTCTTTTTCACCTTTTGCTTGCTATCTGATTGAATGCACCTAAACACAATAATAGAGGGGAAATCAATAGGGTTTAGGAGCTGTGCACATGACAATAATAACAAAGGAGCATGGAGATAAAAAAACAGAATAATGGGATACCTGACATATACAGAGTAGCTCGCTTTGAGGCCAAAAAAGGACCAAGATGGTAAATGAACTGAAAGAGCATCTAGGCCCCTAGTGATTTCGGTGATTAATGACATTGTTGGTTACTATGACTAACGTGTGTTTTGCAGAGGCAAAGTCATGGGTAAGGTCATGGTAAATAGGTACTCGATGGACAGGGACGTACATGCCTACTTAATAGTGGAAATCGTTTCGGTTTTCAAAGGATGGATGGACATCGTCAAAGACTAGACTAGGTCTAAGTGCCATATGGTGAAGAAGGGCACTTAGAGTAGTTTAGGACTTTGTTTTTTCCTTTGACCGTACTATTAAGAGGGGCTTTGATCTAGTAACTTGACTTAGGCAAGGCTTTAGGTTTAGGTGTGGTGCACACTTGACAAACCTAGCACTAGGCAACTCAGAGATAGTCCTTAGATCGAGAGGAACCAACTTCGTTTTGGAGCGATCGCGTTTCGACGAAGTTAGGGTGCCCAAGGGGGCACCGTACGCTGCACTGGACGCTCTGTGAGTGCGTCCGGTGAGGTCCTTAGCCGTTGGAACAAGTGCTGTGCTTAGGGTTAAGCACCGAACGCTGGCACCGGACTCACCGGGCAGCGTCCGGTCCCATACCCAGGGAGGTTGCAAACCTGCCCTGAGCACCGGACGCACAGGGTAGCATCCGGTCCCATGCGTAGGGAGCATGTAAGTTTCCCCGGAGCACCGGACGGTGCACCGGACGCTGGAAGTTAGCGTCCGGTGACCTATCAGAGCAAGTACAGTTAGCTGTTATGGAGCACCGGACGCTCGCTGCAGTGCGTCCGGTGCAACATAATGTGCGTCCGGTGACCCCGTTTTCAGTGGAAAATGGTTGGCTGACCTTTGGACTTCGTGGGTAGTATTTATACTCCTCCACCTCGTCCATGAGAGGTCTCTTGCCCATTTGAACATCAGAGAAACTTGTTGTGGAGCAAGAGAGTAGCAAGAGCCTAGAGAAGATTGAGATTTGAGTGATTTCTTGAGAGAATCCTTCTCTAGTGAATTCCAAGAGTCAAGTGTGCATCCACCACTCTCTAGAGCCTTGTTTGGGTCAAGTGAGAGTTCTTTGCTTGTTACTCTTGGTGATCGCGATCACCTAGACGGTTCGGTGGTGATTGGAGGCACGAAGACCGCCCGGAGTTCTTGTGGGTGGCTCGTGTCAAGCTTGTGAGCGGTTTTGGGCGATTCACCGCGACGGAGTGTCGAAGAATCAGCCCGTAGAGAGCACTTGGTCCTTGCGCGGACTAAGGAGGAGCAAGACCCTTGCGCGGGTGCTCCAACGAGGACTGTGGAGAGTGGCGACTCTCCGATACCTCGGCAAAACATCGCCGAGCACTTTCTTCCACTACTCCTTTACATTCTAGCATTTACTTTGTGTTTTTACATTCTTAGAATTGCCATGCTAGAATAGGATTGGAATTAGGCTGCAAAACTTTTTATTCGGTAGCTCTCTAGGTCACACTAGGCACAAGGGGTTGAATTGGAGCTTATAGGTTGCTTAAATTTTTAGAGAAGCCCAATTCACCCCCCTCTTGGGCATCTTGATCCTTTCAATTGGTATCGGAGCCTAGTGCTCATTATTTAGGCTTCACCGCCTAGAGAAAAGATGTCTAACGGGGATGGACCGCCACCCATGTTCGATGGGGATGACTTCCCGTATTGGAAAATACGAATGGAATCATACCTTGAGGCATGCGATGTAAAGTGCCTAAAAGCCGCGACCGAAGGGTTTACTCCTCCGGCTAAGGACACCGCTCTCACTCCACAAGAGCAAGAAAACGAGAAGTGGAATGCGAAGGCCAAAAACCACATCTTTAGAGGCCTTTGCAAAGAGGTGTTCAACCGTGTTCGGAGCCACAAAACCGCCAATGCCCTTTGGAAGGAACTTTGTGCGCTCCATGAGGGATCAAAGAGTGAACGCGAGGAACGCTATCACTTGGTGATGAACAAGCTTAATACTTTTGAGATGCTTCCAAAAGAAAATGCTAATGAAATGTATTCTCGCTTGAATGTCATTGTAGAGGAGCTTAATGGACTTGGGCTCACTCAAATGAGTGCGGCAGATGTAGCAAGGAAGATACTATGTGTGCTTCCCATTGAGAAATATGGGCACATAGTAACGGTGCTTCATCAAGGCGATCTTTCCACCGCTACACCAATCGCCATATTGGGGAAGATCAATGCTCATGAAATGTACATGCACATGAACCCCCAAGATGGCTCCTCATCGGCCAAGAAGGAGAAGAAGGACTTGGCTCTCAAGGCTTCTCACAAGGGCAAAACTAAGAAGATTGAAGTTGAGTCATCAACTTCAAGTGATGATGATGCATCTATTGCCCTCATGAAAGGTCCTAATATGGCTAGAGGGGGGGTGAATAGCCTATTTAAAAATTCTACAAGACACTAGAGCAAAGGATTAGTATAACAAAAGGCGTAAAGCAAATTTGCTCTAGCTCTACAAAAGTTGCAAGCCACCTATTCAATAATTCTAGTTACTATGATCACTAAGCACAAGCAACGGCTAAGTCACTACTCTCTACAACTAGTTACAACTAGCTAGAACTAGGTACTACTAGTTACAACTAGTTTACAAGAAAATAAAAAGATGAGTGATAATTATACCGACGTGTAGAGGATGAACCAATCACAATGTATATCAATATATTCGCCGGGAGAATACCAATCATAATATTGACACCAATATTTTTCTCCCGAGGTTCACGTGCTTGCCGGCACGCTAGTCCCCGTTGTGTCGACCAACACTTGGTGGTTCGGTGGCTAATAGGTGTTTCACAAACCTAGCCCAACAAATAGGCGCCACAAGAACCTACCCACAAGTGAGGTAGCTCAATGACACGAGCAATTCACTAGAGTGGCTTTTGGCACTCCGCCGGGGAATAAGCCCAAGAACCCCTCACAAATATCACCTTGATTGGGGGCGGACACAATCACCAAATCCCCTCACCAATCAATAAATCCACAACCGTCTAGGTGACGGCAATCACCAAGAGTAATAAGAAATCCACAATCACAATAATCACCTAGTGCCACAAGAAAATGCAGTTTCAAATGCACCTAGGGTTTTCCTCAATCCTCTCTCAGATGAGCACCAAGCTATGAGAGAGGGAGGAGAGAAAGGAGATGCTCACAAGCTCACTGGATTAATCACGCAGGCCTCTCAAAAATCTCTCGTAGGATTAGCACTTGGGAGAGATGGGAGAGGGGAGCTCGAGTTCTCTGTTCTCTGGAAAGAAAGAAGTGAAGCATTCTGTTTTTTTGAGACAGAGAGCGTAAGGAAGTGGAGCGCTCGGCCTAATTTACTTGGCCAGCCAGCTCTCCAACGGGCAAAACAATAGAACCGTTTTCCACAACGGGCAGTAGTACAGGCATTGAGTGGCTCTCTGTATTTTCTCAGCAATGGGTCCCATCAATTAAATGAGCAAGTGGCAAAGAGCTGCAACTCTGCAGTCCATGCGCATGCACTACTGCCACTTCTCCACTTCAAATGGGACGAGCTGCACAACAGAGCAAATTAGTACCTCGTTGTACTTGAGTGGACCCCATGCTATAATTAGCATAAGTCAATGGCTGCCTCCTTTCTTCAAAGCGTGTTCACATTTGCATGCATGCATGCAAATCACCTTTCTCTTTCTCTCTCTCATTTAATATGGCAAGAGCTTCACCACATGCACGTATGGATGCATGGTCCCTGACTGCCATTCCTTCTTTCGCACGAGATGGACAACAAGCAGCAGCTGTAAAAACTTTCAACTGGTTCCAACTAGTTCCAACTGCTTTCAGCTCTCTTTCATCTGTCTGCTGTTGGGCTGCACGCTGGATTCGACTAGTTGCAACTGCCTCCAGTTACCTGCAACCACACTCATTTGCTTGCTGTTGAGCTGTGCAGTCATCTTAACTGATTGCAACTAGTTGCAACTGCTTTCAGCTTCTTTCAAATATATTCACTCGCTTGCTGTTTGAACTGTCCACTAGTTTTAACTGATTGCAACTGCTTCCAACTTGTTTCAGCTACTTACAAAAACTTTCAGTTTGTTTCAGCAGCTTGCAGTTCTTTTACATCTGGACAACAGTTCATCTTCTTTGAATTTTCAGCATCTTTTCAAGTAGCTAATTTTACCAAAATATTCCAAAATAAATTGGACATTTAAATTAGCTTTTCATAAATATTTTTTATAGACTTTCTCATGCTGCTCACCACGTCACTAAGCGCTAGGTAAATGAAAATAAGAAACATATTTAGTGGCACTAGATAACCATTGTAATTAAAGATTTCCCCTCTTTATAGTACAGTGATCTATCCTAAATCCACTCACACCCACTAGATGTCTTTAGTGGCAAAACAAAATAGCCCTATTAAAAATACCTTTGCCTTGAGCCCATTTTGTTTTTCTCATTCTTCTTTTCCAAGTTGGAGCACTTGAATATCATCTTTTGATCACCTCCATCACCATGACCATCATCTAGCTCCATCACTTGGTGTGTACCAACCTATCTTTCTATTTCACTCATGACAAAGGTTAGTACACATAGGTTTCATCAATTATCCAAAACCAAACTAGGACTTTCACCTCATGGTGAGAAGAACCACAAAGATGTTGAAGAAGCTCAACAAGAATGGAGTCAACTTTGACTCCAAAAAGAAGAAGTTCTTCACAAGTAGCAAGAGGAAGCCAATCTCCGAGATGGATTGCTACAATTGTGGTGAGCTTGGCCATCTTGCTCACCAATGTCCAAAGCCCAAGAAGGACAAATACAAGAAGAAGAACAAAGAGCAAGATGACTCAAGGATGATGACAAAAATGAGAAGAATCAATACAAGAAGAAAGGTGGCAAGAAGAAGGAGCACTACAAGAAGAAGAATGGCAAGGCTTACATTGTTGGTGATTGGCTCACCGACATTGAAAGCTCAAGTGGTGACTCCTCCGGCAATGAGAGTGATGATGAGAAGGTTGCCGCCATTGCCATCGATGCTACCTCACCATCATCTACATCCTCTACACACCTATGCCTTATGGCTAAGGGTGACCGAAAGGTACAAAGTGAGGATGAGAGTAGTGAAAGTGATAGTGAATACGAATCACCCTCCTATGATGAACTTGTAAAATTGCTTAACAAGTACACAAAAGTCATAAGAAAATCTAGAAGTGAAAATGAAAATCTTGAAATTGAAAATGAAACACTTCTAGCAAAGCTTAAGTCTAGTGATGAGCTTAGAGACCAAAATGAGATCATGACCACTAAGCTCAAGGAGCTCAAACTCTCTCTAAAGGAGCTCAAAGAAAAACATGATAAACTTGAGAGTGTTCATGATGAGCTTATCACTAGATATAGAGCAATGAAAGAAGAACTAACAACTCTAAAAGCAAACTATGACAACCTTGAGATTGCTTATGAACTTGCAATTGATGAAACACATGTTGCTACTAACAATGTTGCTAAGCTTGATGTAGCCACATCTTGTGATGACTTACTTGTGGAGAGCACAAGCAAATGTGTTGATTGCAAGGGCAAGAAAGTGGTAGTGGCCGAGAGCTATGAGGACACTATCAAGCTCAAGGATGAAATTGTCATGCTCAAGAAAGAGTTGCAAGACCAAGCCAAGCACAAGACCATTGTGATTGAGTCACTTGATCAAGACAAAAAGCTTGCATATGAGAACAAGTTACTCAAGGAAGAAAATCAATACCTCAATCTTGGTTTGATGTATGACAAGCAAGAAGAAGATGAGACATTCATCTTGTATGAGTTAGCTAGCAACAATGACCCAATCATCAAGAAGCTAACTCAAGAGAACAACAAGCTCAAGAAAGAGAAGGAACACCTAACCATGGGGTTAGCAAAGTTCACCAAGGGGAAGGACCTTCAAAGTGAGCTTTTCATGAACACCGTCATGAAGATGGACAAGAGTGGAATTGGCTACAAGGCTCATCAAACAAAGCTCATCAAGTCACTAGCCACTTATGATCAACCAAGCAAGCCAAAGCCAAAGATATGCTTTGAGTGTGGTCAAGAAGGACACTTTGCTCATGAGTGTAAGGCACCACTACCACCACCCTTGCCCAAGCATGCTAGACCATTTGCCTTCAATGCTCACTACATTGTAAGGAAAGACAAGTGTGGCAAGGTCAAGGTTAGCTTCATGGGGCCGCCCAACAAGCAAAGGCCAAAGAAGATTTGGGTGCCAAAGCAACTAGTAGAGAAGGTCAAGGGCCCTAAGCAAATGTGGGTCCCTAAATCTCAAGCTTGATCTCTTGTGTGTAGGTGAACTACAAGACCGGTGGATCACATTGGGTAATTGATAGTGGTTGCACTCAACATATGACCGGAGATCCTCGGATGTTCACCTCTCTTGATGAAGATGTTGACAACCAAGAGAAGATCACATTTGGTGACAACTCAAAAGGCAAGGTCAAAGGACTAGGAAAGGTTGCTATATCAAATGACAACTCCATCACCAATGTGCTCTATGTGCAATCATTGAGTTTCAATTTGCTCTCGGTTGGACAACTTTGTGATCTTGGATTTGAATGCCTATTCAAGAAGAAGGAAGTAATTGTGACCAAGGAAGATGACAATGAAGTGATATTCAAAGGCTTCCGACACAACAACTTATATGTAGTTGATTTCACATCCGATGAAGTTGATGTCAAGACTTGCTTATTCACCAAGACTTCACTTGGGTGGTTGTGGCATAGAAGGTTAGCACATGTTGGAATGGGCACACTCAAGAAGTTGATGAAGAAAGAATTGATTAGAGGCTTGAAGGATGTGACATTTGAGAAGGACAAGCTTTGTAGTGCATGTCAAGCCGGCAAGCAAGTTGCAAACACTCATCCAACCAAGGCCTATCTCTCTACTTCAAGAGTGCTTGAGCTACTCCATATGGATTTATTTGGACCAACCACATATGCTAGTCTTGGAGGCAACAAATATTGCTTGGTCATAGTTGATGATTTCTCCCGGTACACGTGGACATTCTTCTTGCAAGACAAGGCCGAAGTTGCATCAATATTCAAGAAGTTTGCAAAGAATGCCCAAAATCAATTTGATGTGAAGATCAAGAAAATTAGAAGTGACAATGGCAAAGAGTTTGACAACACCAACATTGAAGAGTATTGTGATGAAGTGGGAATCAAGCATGAGTTCTCCTCAACATACACACCACAACAAAATGGGGTTGTAGAAAGAAAGAACCGGACATTGATCACCTTGGCAAGAACAATGTTAGATGAATACAACACTTCGGAGAAGATGTGGGCCGAGGCAATCAACACCGCATGCTATGCTTCAAACCGGCTCTTTCCTCACAAGTTCCTAGAGAAGACACCATATGAGTTGCTCAATGGGAAGAAGCCTGATGTCTCATTCTTTAGAGTGTTTAGGTGCAAATGCTACATCTACAAGAAGCGCCAACACTTGGGAAAGTTCCAAAGAAGATGTGACATTGGCTACTTGGTTGGCTATTCATCAAAGTCCAAGGCATATAGAGTCTTTAACCATGCCACAAACATGGTTGAAGAAACTTTTGATGTTGAATTTGATGAAACTAATGGCTCCCAAGGAGCAAGTGATAATCTTGATGATGTAGGTGGTGAACCATTGAGGGATGCCATGAAGAACATGCCGGTGGGAGACATCAAGCCAAAAGAAGATGATGATGATGTGCAAGTCATTGAGCCACCATCCACCTCACATGTACCACAAGATGAAGACAAGGATGTGAGAGATGCTCATGAAGACACCCAAGTCACTCATGAGCAAGCGGTGGCACAAGCACAAGATGTTGATGCTCCCCAACCAACCCCTCAAGTGGCACCAAGAAGAACATCACATCTCCTCCAAGATCACTCTCAAGATCTCATCATCAGGAGTCCATCACGTGGTGTAACTACTCGTTCTAGACATGCTTTATTTATTGAACATCACGCTTTTGTGTCTCTTGAAGATGAACCAAAGACTATAGAGGAAGCTCTTCGTGATGCGGATTGGATCATGGCCATGCAAGAGGAGTTGAACAACTTCTCCCGCAACCAAGTATGGACACTTGAAGAGCGACCCAAAGATGCAAGAGTGATTGGAACAAAGTGGATCTTCCAAAACAAGAAGGATGATCAAGGCAAAGTGGTGCGCAACAAGGCAAGACTTGTGGCAAAAGGCTTTTCACAAGTGGAAGGTCTTGACTTTGGTGAAACCTTTGCACCGGTGGCAAGACTTGAAGCAATCCGTATCCTACTTGCATATGCATCTAGTCATGATATCAAGTTATTTCAAATGGATGTGAAAAGTGCTTTTTTGAATGGATATATTAATGAGCTTGTCTATGTTGAGCAAGCCCCCAGTTTTGAAGACCCTAGGTACCCCAAGCATGTCTACCAGTTGTCTAAGGCTCTCTATGGTCTCAAGCAAGCTCCTAGAGCTTGGTATGAGAGGCTTAGGGACTTCCTCATTGAGAAGGGCTTCAAGATTGGGAAAGTTGACACAACACTTTTCACCAAGAAAATGAATGGGGAAATCTTCATTTGCCAAGTTTATGTTGATGATATCATTTTTGGCTCTACTAATGAAGATTTTTGCAAGGAATTTGGTGATTTGATGTCCAAGGAGTTTGAGATGTCCATGATTAGCGAGCTATCCTTCTTCCTAGGATTTCAAGTCAAGCAAATGAAGAAGGAGTCTTCATCTCTCAAGAGAAGTACACTCAAGATCTTCTCAAGAGGATCAAGATGATGGATTGCAAGCCAATCAAGACTCCCATGGCATCAAATGGGCATCTCGACTTGGATGAGGGAGGTAACCCAATTGACAAGACTCTCTATCGCTCTATGATAGGAAGTCTACTCTACCTCACCGCATCTAGGCCCGATATCATGTTTAGTGTGTGTATGTGTGCTAGATATCAAGCAATGCCTATGGAATCTCACTTGATTGCGGTCAAGAGAATTCTTAGATATCTAAAATACACACCTTGGCTAGGTTTATGGTATCCCAAAGGTGCAAGATTCCAACTTGTAGGCTATTCCGATTCGGATTATGCCGGGTGCCGGATTGATAGAAAAAGCACATCCGGAGGGTGCCACTTCCTAGGTAGATCACTTGTCTTTTGGACGTCAAAGAAACAAAATAGTGTTGCCTTGTCAACGGCCGAAGCGGAATACATTGCCGCCGGTGCTTGTTGTGCACAAATACTCTACATGAAACAAACTTTGCTAGACTATGAAGTAGTACTAGACAAAGTACCTTTGTTGTGTGACAACGAAAGTGCCGTAAAACTTGCAAACAACCCGGTTCAACACACCCGCACAAAATATATTGACATCCGCCACCACTTCCTTAGGGATCATGTTGCTAAAGGTGACATATCTCTAGAGAATGTGGGAACGGAAAATCAATTGGCGGATATCTTCACAAAACCCCTAGATGAAGCTAGGTTTTGTATGTTGAGAAATGAACTTAATGTGCTTGACCTCTCTAACTTCACTAAAAGATAAAAGTTGTGTGTTGAAACTTGTAAATAGTTTTTGCTTTGCATATCATGCATACTAAAACTAAAATACAACTGGCATGTAGGGCTTGTCTAACATGGTTAAGATAACCCCCTTGTGTGTGTGAAAAAGCTTAACCTTGGATCAAACTTGACAAGCATTAGTTTACTTTCAAGTATTGCATTATAACTCATATCATATGCATGCTTGTTGATCGACCGTCTCTTTTCGATTATTCTTTGAGCATCCGTTGTGTTCGTCCATAGATAGGGGGAGCATTCAAAGCTCATTATGATTAAAGCCCCTAGCTTTATGGCCATATGATGCTCCTTGGCGGTTTCTCAAATTATTTTCATAAAAATCTACTAAGCCTATGGCTAAATATTTGTGAAAATTTGAGAGTTTGAGAGAAGTCACTCATACAAGTTCCATTTGGTGTTTATTTGTGTGTCTTTGAAGATGAAACTTGGTTGGGTCAAAGTCGGACGTGGTGCTTAGTTGAAAAAGTGCTCAGAGGAGCACCGGACGCTGCGCCGGACGCTGTCTCGGTGCGTCCAGTGCTATGTGAGTGCCAGACTGCACTCACCGGACGCAGGAACAGTGTCCCTGCAGCGTCCGGTGAGGTGCGTCCAGTGCTCACCTGGCGTGCCATAGGGCACCGGACGCTAAAGCCAGCATCCGGTGGCCATCGTCCGGTGCAATGCCGATTTGCAATCTTCTCTGCGCATGAGTCCGGTGGTCACCGGACGCGTCCGGTGCCACATTAAGAGCGTCCGGTGACCCCGCGGCGGGCGCTAAAGCCCGCGCCCTGGGGCTTTTCTCAGGCGGTTCTTATTTCTTTCTGATCTCGCCCGATCTGCGCCTGTGCCCTAAGACCCGAGCCGCCGCCGTCGACGTTCGTCCTCAGATCTCCGGCGACCTCGAGGCCTTCCCCCCCGCGCTTAGATTCCCTCAAGGCTCTCTCTCTCCCTCTCCTCGCAGGGATCTCGTTCCTGCAAAGGTGGTTAGGGTTTGGGTAAGTTCTAATACCCTGCCCCTAAGGTGTTTGAGGCTATGTTTCAATGGATTAGAATAAGGTTTTGACCTCGATCTTCTTCGTTCCCTATCTGCAGCACCTAGAGGATTGGATTCACGTTCTCCGGCAGATCTCGATCGCGACATTGAATCCAGAACGCATCTCGTCCTCCGATCGTAAGCCGTTCTCGTCAGTTCCTTATCTATTCTTGCGATCTATAGGGTTTTCTCACCTTCAGTCGTTGTGATTTCTTATATATACCCTATCTTGTCCATTCTCTGCAGCACGTTGTTCTCCTTTGTCAGTTGGCTGTTTTTGCCGGTAGTTCGTTCAGACGTTCTTCTTGCAATGGCTCGTTGCAAGAATGTCAGTGGACCGGCAGCCAGCGCAGGAGGTTCCCTAGGGGGTGATGGAGGAGGTGATCCTCCCTGTCGCCTGTCAGCGGCAGAGAAGGGCAAGGGAAAGAAGTTGGCCACCAAGAAGCGCAAGGCCAGCGACAGAGAGGCAGAGGTGGCTGAGGCAGTTGCAGCAGCAGCAGAGGCAGCTGAGAGGGGAGGACGGTCAGGTGCCCTGCGAATTGGGGCCGATCTCACGCCACGTCAGAGGCGTGCAGTTCTTGAGGCCGAGGCTCGACATGGATCACCTCCAGGCACTATCATGCTAGGAGGGCAGCGTGTCAGGATCAATGTCAGAGAGCCAGCTCAGGAGGATCCAGACACAGACACAGAGGCAGAGGCCCAGGCAGAGGGTCCTGCAGAGGGACAGGAGCAGGAGCAGCCCCTCAGGAGGTCGACTCGTGCAAGTACCCAGGCCACTCCTCGGACTGGTACGCCGGGTCAGTCTACCTCCACCGCTCGTGCTACTCCAGCTAGAGGCACTCCAGCTTCTCGTCAGCGACCAGTCAGGATTCACAGGGACCTCACCCTAGTGTCAGCACGCGAGATCCAGCAGCTAAGCTTTGTCCCGTTTCCTACTTGGTTCCCAGCTGCTAGGGATCCCAGAGCCGGTGCCAGGTTCTAAACAGTCATCTAGGAGGACATTTACGAGGCACTGGTTCACTCTCAGTCTCAGTTCAGGGAGCACAGAGTGATTGACCTTGAGATACTCGGGAACGTGGTTGGAGCAGATATCCGTCAGTACTTCATGTACCTCCACGGCCTCCCAGAGTTGCTAGCTCTTCCTGGTACTTACTGTGAGCAGTGGGTTCGAAAGTTCTATGCATCAGTGTGGGTGTCTCCAGATCACAGCTATATTCACTACGCCCTGGCAGGCACGGACTACAGAGTGACAACTTAGAGGGCCAGAGAAGTGCTTGGTTTGAGAGCCTACTCCACCAGGATTCACCAGCTGTGCTACGGGAACGTTGAGCCTCCCCGACGTCCTCACGGTGGTGAGATACCACCAGTTGACTTCGTGGCTCCTTGTTTCCGTCCGCCGTTTGGAGAGGGCTCCAGCCGGACAGTGGGAGACTTGACACGCCCAGCTAGGATCCTCGACTTTGTGTTGAGGAAGACTCTTCTCCCCAGGACAGGTTACAGAGATGGATTCACTCGTATCCAGCAGTGGCTAGTTGCTCACCTCATCTCCCAGACGCAGTTTGACTTGTGGGACCTGATCGTCTCCGAGATTGAGGACACCATCTCCGGGAGAGCTTCAGGGGACGGCGCCAGCTGCCGTACGCACATTGGATTACCTTGCTTATCCTCTGTGCCAGGCCTCTACCCCTGCCAGCTCACTTGCAGAGGGAGTTGACAGAGTCAGACACCGTCTTCCCCCACTACGACCCCAGGCAGATGCTGCGAGCACACCACGAACTCAGAGCTACACCTCCTCCTCGTGCACCACGTGGACCGGTGCCCCCACCTTCTCCTAGGGGCACTCGCAGTACAGCAGCTGTACCAGAGATGGAGGAGCAACAGAACATAGCCATTGGGGCTTTCGCAGATGCAGAGGCTGAGGGAGAGTTTGACTTCGTCTTCGACAGCTCGGATGATGACTATCAGCCGCCAGTGTCAGACCTCCCTCCTAGAGCACATGACCACGAGGCAGGGGGCTCTTCTAGTGCTTCAGACCCAGCTTTGCTTGCTATCTTAGAGGGTATGAGAGCAGATCAGCGCCGTGCAGCTGAGGAGCAGGCGAGGAGAGACAGGGACGAGGCTGCCATCAATGCAGTCGTGCAGGCTAGGTAGGATGAGCTCCAGCGATAGTTTCTCACCTTTCAGGAGCAGCAGCTTGCGTTCCAGGCCCAGCAGACAGCGATGATGGCCGCTATCATGGCCGCCTCAGGGATACAGATTCTGTAGATCCAGCTCCCAGGCACTTCGACTGTCAGGCCACCCACTCCAGCGCCTCCGACTCAGAGTCAGTCACAGCAGCCCCTACAACTCCTAGCTCAGAGTCAGCCGTTCTCGACGCCTCAGCACCAGGTCTCCCAGGGTGCTATCTCCTCTGGCTTTGAGCAGGTACTGCAGTTCACACCTCTCCGCTCTGGTTTCACACCTCAGTCAGCGTCTCAGCTTATGTTGGACACGTCGACAGACCCACACCTCAGCTTCTCCTACAGTGCTCTGACTGGTGACCCTACACCTCCACCTCTGCAGGCTCCAGCCGCCTTTACGGCCCCAGTCACCACCACTAAGCGTCTGTCGTCGTCAGTAGCGTCGTCCGAGCAGCTTGCATCGTCTTCCACCGTGCCAGAGATGACAGCTACAGCAACCGAGTCTGTGCCCGCTTCGTCAGCAGGACTCGAGCAGCCAGCACAGCCAGTGACAGCTCCCGCACCTTCAGAGCAGACCCGGACCGCTTCGCCAGCTCGTGTAGCTTCAGAGGGTCACTCCACCTCTTCCGCCTCGACAGCCGACAGTTCAGACGATGCAGCTCGCTTTGAGGCCGTGCCGAGGGACTCCACTGCTTCGCCTCCTCCACCGACTTCTTAGGTTTTTGGCATTTGATGCCAAAGGGGGAGAGAGTGTGAGTATGAGAGTTAGGAGTTAGGGGGAGCTAGAGAGCTAGAGAGGGTTCTTATTCTTTTGAGATACTCCTATGTGTGCTACTCCATCATGCATCTCGTTTACTTTTATGCACTTCATTTGTGTGAGATACTTTTTGGTTGTGAGACATGACTTGTGCTTAATATGATATCTTAATGTAATGTGCTTTGGCTCATATTACCTTTGCTTCCGCGTTTTACTCCGATGTACTTATGAGCCTTGTGTTTATATCCTGTTGTATACCACTCACATATTTGGATGCAGGATGTTGGACTTGGTTGATATAAGCATGTCTAATCCCTTTGCTCTTATTGTACCATGCTTATTGAAACCAAGTCATTTGAAAACCTCAACTCTTTTCATACTCAAGGTTGTCATCAATCACCAAAAAGGGGGAGATTGAAAGAGCATCTAGGCCCCTAGTGATTTCGGTGATGAATGACATTGTTGGTTACTATGACTAATGTGTGTTTTGCAGAGGCAAAGTCATAGGTAAGGTCATGGTAAATAGGTACTCGATGGATAGGGACGTACATGCCTACTTAATAGTGGAAATCGTTTTGGTTTTCAAAGGATGGATGGACAACGTCAAAGACTAGACTAGTTCTAAGTGCCATATGGTGAAGAAAGGCACTTAGAGTAGTTTAGGACTTTGTTTTTCCTTTGACCGTACTATTAAGAGGGGCTTTGATCTAGTAGCTTGACTTAGGCAAGGCTTTAGGTTTAGGTGCGGTGTGGTGCACACTTGACAAACCTAGCACTAGGCAACTCAGAGATAGTCCTTACATCGAGAGGAACCAACTTCGTTTTGGAGCGATCGCGTTTCGACGAAGTTAGGGTGCCCAAGGGGGCACCGGACGCTCTGTGAGTGCGTCCAGTGAGGTCTTTAGCCGTTGGAACAAGTGCCGTGCTTAGGGTTAAGCACCGGACGCTGGCACCGGACTCACCGAGCAGCGTCTGGTCCCATACCCAGGGAGGTTGCAAACCTGCCCTGAGCACCGGACGCTAGCACCGGATGCACCGGGTAGCGTTCGGTCCCATGCGCAGGGAGCATGTAAGTTTCCCCGGAGCACCGGACGGTGCACCGGACGCTGGAAGTTAGCGTCCGGTGACCTGTCAGAGCAAGTACAGTTAGCCGTTATGGTGCACCGGACGCTCGGTGCAGTGCGTCCGGTGCAACATAATGTGCGTCCGGTGACCCCGTTTTCAGTGGAAAACGGTTGGCTGACCTTTGGACTTCGTGGGTAGTATTTATACTCCTCCACCTCGTCCATGAGAGGTCTCTTGCCCATTTGAACATCAGAGAAACTTGTTGTGGAGCAAGAGAGTAGCAAGAGCCTAGAGAAGATTGAGATTTGAGTGATTTCTTGAGAGAATCCTTCTCTAGTGAATTCCAAGAGTCAAGTGTGCATCCACCACTCTCTAGAGCCTTGTTTGGGTCAAGTGAGAGTTCTTTGCTTGTTACTCTTGGTGATCGCGATCACCTAGATGGTTCGGTGGTGATTGGAGGCATGAAGACCGCCCGGAGTTCTTGTGGGTGGCTCGTGTCAAGCTTGTGAGCGGTTTTGAGCGATTCACCGTGACGAAGTGTCGAAGAATCAGCCCGTAGAGAGCACTTGGTCCTTGCGCGGACTAAGGGGGAGCAAGACCCTTGCGCGAGTGCTCCAACGAGGACTAGTGGAGAGTGGCGACTCTCCGATACCTCGGCAAAACATCGCCGAGCACTTTCTTCCACTACTCCTTTACATTCTAGCATTTACTTTGTGTTTTTACATTCTTAGAATTGCCATGCTAGAATAGGATTGGAATTAGGCTGCAAAACTTTTTATCCGGTAGCTCTCTAGGTCACACTAGGCACAAGGGGTTGAATTGGAGCTTATAGGTTGCTTAAATTTTTAGAGAACCCAATTCACCCCCCCTCTTGGGCATCTTGATCCTTTCATGAACAACCAACTTATATCTATGATCGCAAATTTTGTAGACCAAACTATAAGATAGGTAACAGTTGGGTGAGTAAACGGAAGTAGTTACACTCTGAGATATCTTGAGCAAACTGTATCAATTTTTTAGCCTAGTAGCCGTACTTCTATTTGTGGTTAACAAAAATGATCAAATAACCAACCTAATTCAATTTGAAGCATTGTGGATTATACATAGCTAATGGGCGGACTCTGGCAAATTTACAACATTATTTTTTAAAATCTCACAAAGCAGACCAATATTCTATTCTAGTAACATAAAGTAACATACATCAATATAAGGAATTGAAAGATTTTTTTTGTTGAACCAGGAAAACAGTAGGGGAAGTCCCACTGTTAGGTCACATGAGAATGAAATTTCTGAACCTAGTATGTACGTTACGCACTGGAAACGAACATTCCTTGCTACAAATGGGGCATAAGGCAAGTTTCCAACATATAAATTAATCGCCGTGTGGTTGATGTTCCTCACACAGTTTTCTCCATACACACCTTTCAGTGTGGACTATTTTTATCCAACATAATATTTCAAAGGGACAAGGGTAAAATGATATAAAAAGGAAAAGTAGCAGGCTATCAGAAAAATTGGTTTTAAAAGACTGAACCAACTAATCTTACCCCTTACCTTAGTAAACTTAACAGAAGGGTCTTTTGTCCCCACTATCTAGCCATCCATTCTCTAGCTTCTTATAAGATTCATTGATCTTTCCCTGCTTCTCACAGACTACATGCCTAGCTGCAGTTGCAGGATTACGAATGAACCTATTTACTTGTAATAAAAATATCTGACAACGATGTTATATATAATGAATTTTTTCCTCAGTGTGAACCTAGAAACTTAGCATATTTCTTGGTGCAGTGAGGCGACAAGCACATGCAACTTGAGCATAGGTCAACATATATTCGGCAACAGAGCGTAAGGTATCAAGTAAGGCCAAACATGATAATTTGAAATCATGGACAAAACTATAGCGTACTAATGGCGTCAAAAAAAAGAAGCACAGAGATGTAGACGGAATACGCTGCGACAACTATTACCTCTTGTAGCTCTTTTTTACATTGGCGTTCTTTTCTACGGGAGTGTGTAGAGGGAATGGGCTCACCCCGCGCCGCCGCCAAGGGGCACGGTCGCCCCAACGCCAGCGTGTTGGTGCTGCACCACCGCGTCGAGGGGAGGGCGCTCATCCCGTGCAACTATGCCTAGGGCCTTTGTCGCCAATGGGCTGCAGCGCCACGTTAGGAGAGCCGGAGAGAGAGAGAGAGAGAGAGAGAGAGAGAGAGAGAGAGAGAGAAGAGAGCTGACGGGTGAGAAGAGTCGAGTAGGAGAAGAGTCGAGAAGGAGAAGGAGAGAAGCTGGCTGTTATATTTGGACGATCAGATTTAGAGCAGAAGTTGAGAAGCTAGAGAGAAATCGAGGAGAAGTCAAGGAAGCTAAAGAGAATCAGGAGGGACCGCTTCTAGGAAAATCCGATTGAAGACATTTGGACCGTCTAATGGCAGATCAGATGGACAAGAGAATTCAGAGTGATGTGGGCAAGGTTTCTGGCTGAGAAGCTGACGGTAAATCTAGGGAAGAAATTGACAGTAGTGGCCCAATGGGTCAACCCATTTGGTCGTCCACCTGCTGCAGTGCTCGCTAGGACATGCTCACTGCAACCTAGAGAAAGGGAAATTAAAAGCCTCTTTCTCTTCACTGTGCCAACATACACAATGCCACAGAGAGGAGGAGAGGTTCGGAAGATAGTACTTCCTAGCCATGCTCATGATGTCGGACTATTGGACGAAGTGGAGGTTCAACAGAAGGAGCACGCGGTGGGAATGAAGGCAGTGAGGAACATGACTGTCGTCTTGAGCAGCGTCTGGTGCAGGAGGGTGACATTGCCAGCACCATGCTCCTGGTCACAGATGGGCTCCATGGCGCTGCAGAAGCCATTGAGGGTGAAGCCGGTGATGTTGGAGAAAATGTAGCTGAGTCTATCAATGGCCAACTGGAGCCTAGAGGATAGAGGTCACTGAGGAAGGCCATGATGACGGCCTGCTTGGCAAACTAGGTGAGGTTCACGCCGATGAGCGAGAGCGCTACAGGCTCTACAAGCGTGCTCAATGGCGAGAGAGAATGAGAAGCTAGACTGGAATTTGGATTTTGGAACAGACAAACAAAGGGTAGCTCACAACTGTGCAAGTCACGTGAGAGCTTCCCCAATGCAGGCATATGGCACTAGTGGCCTCGGCCGGGGTTTCACATTGTAGGCTATTATTCCTTGGTTCTATCATGATCTCATCATCACTTTTCAATGTCCTATTCTTTTCACCTTTTCAGACATAGTCACTATGTCCATGGCTCCTCTCTAAGTCTCCCAACACATGCTCCAATAACTTCCTCTTCCTTTTTTGACCAAACCACAATGCTTCCTTTTGTCACACCATACCACAATGCATACTATTATCCCTTGGTTCTACTATGGTCTCATCATCACTTTTTAGTGTCCTATTCTTTTTAGCTTTTCAGACATGGTTCCTTAGCAAATTCTGTCCGTGGCTCCTCTCTGAGTCTTCCAACATGTGCTCCAATGACTTCCTCCTTTTGTCAGACCAAACCACTACTTCCTATTCACTGGATTGTTTGTGCGGCTTATATTGATGCTAATTTATTGTAAGAGAAAACACTATTATGTGCAGGAGACACTGGTACTCTATGAGATCACCACCACAGATGAGATGGGCACTCCCTGCCTACATGGTGTTTGGGGCAACACGCCACCTAAGTGCATTAGGGAAGCCCTAAGGTGCCCAAGGCTAGATTGGGTGCCAAAATAGGAAAGGTCCATGTTATGTCACATGTCTAATGCAGGCTATGACCGTCAATAGCAAGAGTGGGCCAGAAGAGGCCCACAAGGGGGCGTCACCACCCTTGATGGCGCCATTGGGGGGCCTAGCGGCCTGCCTTAGGGCAGAGCACATGCCAGGGGAGGGCACCACCGCCACTGCCATTTCCTTCTGTGTCACCTTTGGTTACCATATCTAGTCTTAGTTGGTTTTGGTAATAGTTTGTTAAGATAGAAAATAGAAGAGTTGATTGATGGAAAAGGGGTTGAAAGGTCCTAATATGGCTAGAGGGGGGTGAATAGCCTATTTAAAAATTCTACAAACTCACTAGAGCAAGAGGTTAGTAAATAACAAAGCGAAGCTTTTTGCTCTAGCTCTAAAGGGGTGTTTGCAAGCCACCTATCCAACAATTCTAGTTGATATAATCTCTAGGCACACAAGAGCAATGTCACTACTTACACTAGAGAGCTACCTAAAGTTTCTATGCAAGAAAGCTACTCTAGTTTGCGGGAATGTAAAAAGAGATGGTTTGATCTTTATACCGCCGCATAGAGGGGATGAACCAATCAATAATATGAAGTCCAATCGCCGGGAGAAATCCAATGAACAATCACAAAGGAGACACACAATTTTCTCCTGAGGTTCACGTGCTTGCCGGCATGCTACGTCCCCGTTGTGTCGACCAACACTTGGTGGTTCGGTGGCTAAGAGGTGTAGCACGAACCTCGTCCTCACTAGGACACCACAAGAACCTACCCACAAGTGAGGTAACTCAATGACACGAGCACTTTACTAGAGTTACCTTTCGGCTCTCCGCCAGGGAAGGTACAAGACCCCTCACAATCCCGGGAGATGGCCACGAACAATCACCAACTCGTGCCAATGCTCCTCCGCTGCTCCAAGCCGTCTAGGTGGCGGCAACCACCAAGAGTAACAAAAAAACCGCAGCCAAATCGATCCCCAAGTGCCTCTAGATGCAATCACTCAAGCAAATGCACTTGGGATCACTCCCAATCTCACAAAGATGTTTAATCTATGAAGGAGATGAGTGGGAGGTGTTTGCTTAGGCTCACAAGGATGTCAAGTATGTTAGAATGCCAAGAGAGTAAGCCCCAAGCCGGCCAAACACGTATATATAGCCCCTCAAACAAATAGAGCCGTTGGCCCTTTCACTAGGCAAAACTCGGGGTCACCGGACGCTCTTAAAGGGGCACCGGACGCTCAGCCCTTGCGTCCGGTGCTCCAACGTCAGCCACGTGTCGCCTTTTGAACTTCTCGTGTCAGAGTCTAATGGTCACCTGCAGTGCACCAGACGCTGAGCAAGTTAGCACCGGACACGTCCGGTGCACACCGGACTCATACGCAGAGAGTTCCGCAAACCTGCGGGTCACCGGACGCTAAGCTACCGGTGCTCACCGGACCCATGCGCAGAGAGGGTCGCAAAACGCCAGCACACTGGACGCTAACCACCGGACGCACAGGCCTGCATCCGGTGCCTTTTGTCCGGTGCCTTACCCTAGCTGGGCCAGGCACTGTCTGCACCGGACGCTCAGACGCTGCGTCCGGTGCCTCAGTGGCCAGCGTCCGCTCCCGCGACTTCTCCAAATTTCCCACCGGCGCAATAGAAAAAATGCACTTTATTTTCTCGAAAAGCGCCGAACACCACAAAGTGTGTACCAACAAGTGCACGTGTGTTAGCATTTTCACAAATATTTTCTTCGAAGGAGTTAAGTTAGCTCACTAGGTTCTAAATGCATGCACAAGAACAATGACACCTAGTGGCACTCAATAAACGCTTAGCCAAAGAATTCCCCTCTTTATAGTACGGCTATCTATCCTAAATGAGATCACACCCTCTATGGTGTCTTGATCACCAAAACCAAAACCCTAAGCAATACCTTTGCCTTGATCTCCATAGGGTTTTGTTTTTCTCTTTCTTCTTTTCCAAGTTGAGCACTTCATCATCTTGTGGTCATCACCTTCATCACCATGATCATCACTTGCTCCATCACTTGGCATGTACCAACCTCATTAAGTCTACACACACTTAGTATAGAGGTTAGTACTAGGGTTTCATCAATTATCCAAAATAAAAACTAGGGCTTTCAGGGGTGTTCCATAAGGATCTTTTTATTTGCTTGTGAGCCAAGTCCAATAGTGACTATAAAATAAGGGATATGTAACCACATCAATCAAGAAATAAACAAGCAAAAGCTCTTCCTCTCTTGCTGCGACCGCTGCCCCTGCCCCTACCCTAGCCACATGTCGCCACCTTGCCCCCTTATGCCACTCTCCCCTTGCTAGCACCACCACCCCAACCTCACCGTCAATGGCCACCATAGCCGCACCCCTGACACCTGGTACCTAGAGACCGATTTGATCCACTCACCATTGCCATGGCTGATGCTATGGAGATTCATCAACTCTTCAATGACTTCTCCAAGGATGTTCTCGCCAAGTTTGACGATGTCTACAGCAAGCTCATGAACATCAACACTTGCCTCTCTAATTTTGTGGAGGATGACCACGTGCTCAACACCACTGTGGACCTCATATGCGAGAAGGAGATCCTCACCACCCATCTAGAGATATCTACATGAGCCACCATGGAGAATGCCAACAATGACTTCATAAAGTCAAAGACCAACACCTCTAGCATGCACGTCATGGAGGTTGAAGCCAAAGTGGAGGCAAAGCTTTTCTGTGATGGGCCTTGGCCAAACGCACCATAGATTTACATAGATGACATGGAGACAGTTGTATCCCTAGCTTAGGAATACAAATGGTGCTTGCTCGCATCATCAAGAACAGCAAGATAGTTTCCTCAACACTAGCAAACCTTCCTCTACCACCAACATCAACATCACCCTTACTAGCAATAGATGTTGTCGCACTGATCGACAACAACAACTGCATGATGATAATTGGCAAGCAACAGTCAGGGGTATAGGGTGTTGCACCCTTCTATCTAGACAGGCTGCTCCACAGTGCAGGCATCCTCATATTGGTGGACTTAGGTCCAACTCACAACATCATCAACACTAGTTTTTCTTGCTCTAATGGCCTCTAGCAGCATGGGATCTACACCATTGTCATCTTCAGTAGCAGAAACAAGGTGCCATGTCATAGTTCTTCTTTTCAATATATCAATACCCATTGGCAACGACATCTTCCACATTGATGCCTTACTCTTTGACATTCACAACAACATTGATATCTTGCTTGGCATGCCTTGGCTAAATAGCCTTGGGCATGTTACATGGGACTTCACCACCATGGAGCTACTTGAAAGGTCCTAATATGGCAAGAGGGGGGTGAATAGCCTATTTAAAAATTCTACAAAATCACTAGAGCAAGAGGTTAGTAAATAACAAAGCGAAGCCTTTTGCTCTAGCTCTAAAACAGTGTTTGCAAGCCACCTATCCAACAATTCTAGTTGATATGATCACTAGGCACACAAGAGCTATGTCTCTACTTACACTAGAGAGCTACCTAAAGTTTCTATACAAGTATGTAAGCTACTCTAGTTTGCAAGAAAGTAAGAGAGATGGTTTGATCTTTATACCGCCGTGTAGAGGGGATGAAGCAATCAATAAAATGAAGTCCAATCACCGGGAGAAATCCAATCAACAAACACAATGAAGACACACGATTTTCTCCCGAGGGTCACGTGCTTGCCGGCACGCTACGTCCCCGTTGTGTCGACCCACACTTGGTGGTTCGGTGGCTAAGAGGTGTAGCACGAACCTCGTCCTCACTAGGACACCACAAGAACCTACCCACAAGTGAGGTAGCTCAATGACACAAGCAATCCACTAATGTTGTCTTTGGCTCTCCGCCGAGGTAGGCTCAAACCCCTCACAATCACCGGGAGATGGCCACGAACAATCACAAACTCATGCCAATGCTCCTTCGCTGCTCCAAGCCGTCTAGGTGGTGGCAACCACCAAGAGTAACAAGAAAACCGCAGCTAGAACGATCTCCAAGTGCCACTAGATGCAATCACTCAAGCAAATACACTTGGAATCACTCCTAATCTCACAAAGATGAATAATCTATGAAGGAGATGAGTGGGAGGAGTTTGCTTAGGCTCACAAGGATGTCAAGTATGCTAGAATGCCAAGAGAGTGAGCCCTAAGCCGGCCAACAACTATTTATAAGCCCCTCAAGCAAATAGAGCCATTGGCTCTTTCACTGGGCAAAACTCGGGGTCACCGGACTCTCAACACCTGCGTCCGGTGCTCCAAAGTTAGCCACATGTCAGAGTCTAACGGTAACCTGCAGAGCACCGGACGCTGAGCAAGTTGCCACCGGACGCGTTCGGTGCACACCGGTCCTAAACTCAGGGAGGTCTGCAAAACGCGCAGGGCACCGGACGCTGAGCACCGGACCGTCCGGTGCTCACCGGACTAAAACTCAAGGGGCACTGCAAAAAGGTCCTCACACCGGACACGAACCACCGGACGCACAGGCCAGCGTCCGGTGCCTGGCGTCCGGTGCCTTACCCTAGCTGGGCCAGGCACTGTCTGCACTGGATGCTCAGACTCAGCGTCCGGTGCTCCAGAAGCCAGCGTCCGGTGAGTGTTTCTCAGTGAGAAATACTCCCGCAACTTCTCCAAATTTCCCATCAGTGCAATAGAAAATATGCACTTCATTTTCTCAAAAGCGCCGAATCCTCTCTCTACCCTTCAAACTCCACCTCCTTCTCAAAGTGTGCCAACACCACAATGTGTAAACCAACATGTGCACGTGTGTTAGCATTTTTATAATCATTTTCTTCGAAGGAGTTAAGTTAGCTCACTAGGTTCTAAATGCATGCACAAGAACAATGACACCTAGTGGCACTTGATAACCGCTTAGCCAAAGAATTCCCCTCTTTATAGTACGGCTATCTATCCTAAATGTGATCACATCCTCTATGATGTCTTGATCACCAAAACAAAAACCCTAAGCAATACCTTTGCCTTGATCTCCATAGGGTTTTGTTTTTCTCTTTCTTCTTTTCCAAGTTGAGCACTTGATCATCTTGTGGTCATCACCATCATCACCATGATCATCTCTTGCTCCATCACTTGGTATGTACCAACCTCATTAAGTCTACACACTTAGTATAGAGGTTAGTACTAGGGTTTCATCAATTATCCAAAACCAAACTAGGGCTTTCACTACTCTACTTCCGCAATGGGCACCTCTCTATACTACACATAGCGCCTCGTTGACAAGCACCAGCAACAATCTCAACACTTCTAGCACATCAACTAGTGGTACATACAACTTGGTCATCTACAACACACGTCCTACGTCCTGTGATGAACAGGTCTTAGTATGCTCGTCTACCTAACGCTCTCGACAACATCAACAACCCAGACAACATCATCTTCACCTATATGCGCCTGAAGGGTCGAGATGGCACACTAGAGGGAGGGTGAATAGTCCTTTGTAAAATTTAATGCACCAGCTAATTGAAACAAATGCGGAATTAAAACTATTAGTCTAGCCAAGACTACACCCCTCTATCTAAGTTCTCTAGCACCTAGTAAAGGATCCTAAATAAGCAAACAAGGTGCCACCTTAGCAAGAGCTCACCTAACTAATTCTAGGAGTAAGGTTACATAAACATGTGCCACTAGTACTTTGCACAAGGAGCTCCTACACAACTAGTAAACAAAAGCACAAAGCTCCTAAGCTCACTAGCAATGCACAATAACAAGACAACCAATGCTAAATTAGAGAGCACAAATTACTTAGCTACACAAACTAAGCAATATGACTAACACGGTTACACAAACCAAATTAGTCATGTAAGAGGGCCTACTTCTAGCTACACAAGCGAGAAGGTAACTAGCAAGCTACACAAGATAAACTAGTTACAAGAGCAACTACACAAGCACAAGTATATGAATGTAAGTATAAGCTTGTGTTGGAGATTGCAAACCACTAAGAAGAGTAGATAAAGTTGACATGGTAATTTTTAACCGAGGTTCACTTGGTTACCACCAAACTAAGTCCTCGTTGAGACAAGCCCCAAGGTTACATCAATCCTCTTGCTAGTGGTGACCCATAAGTCACTCTCTCTCACATGGAGTGATTACCACAAGGTCTAGCACTTGACCCGATCGGACCGCTTGTCGCCCTTCATGTCACGCTCTACTAGAGTTACTCTTCGCTATCCCCATGGGGTGAGCACCGTACCCCTAAAAAATCCTCCTCCAAAGCACCGCACAATCTTCTCGCATGCTTCAACAGATTCAGAAGCCACCAAGTCATCTAGGAGGTGGCAAACTCCAAGAGTAACAAGCACCACTGACTTGCAACACGAACACCTAGTGCCACTCGATGAAATCTCACAATGTAACCACACTATAATTGCTCACTCACTATTGATTCGCAATATAGCAAGCACAAGTGTATTAGAGGGCTCCCAAGCACTGTTAGGCAAAGATACAAAGTCCCCTCAGGTGCTCAACCTTGGCCAAGCCTAAGCTCCACTTCTATTTATAGCCCCATGGCTAAACTAGCTTTTGCCCCTTCACTAGACAAAAGTTGGGGGTGCCTCCCTAGCGTGTAGCCACAGGTCACTAGCCATTTGAACTTAACCATTGTCGTCAACAGCTAACTCGCACGCGCGCCTGGCACAGTCACACCGAACGCTCCAACGAACCACACCAGACACTAAACCTCAGCACCTGACGCTACTCAAAGAGGTTCAAAACCTCTCAGAGATGCGTCAGTCATGTCGCACGAAGAGCCATCGAACACAGCCAGTGTTCGACGCGCACACCGCTCAAAACCCTTGCTCGTGACCCTATTGATGTCACTTTGCACCGAACACTCAACAGTGCTTAGCCAGCGTCCAACACAAAACCCTCGGATACACCGACGCACCACATAGAACTGTGCCACTAAGCTAGCACGCACCAAATGCTAGGCTAGCATCTGACACCTCTGTAGCTAGCGTTCGGTGAGTTCCTTTGCAAATGTGCTAACACCACCAAGTGTACACCACCTTGTGCTAAAAGTATAAACCAGGTATAGTGTGATTCTTCATTCTTCATTTAGATATAAGTGGATAATGAATTCCTATTAATTATCTGCAAGTTCGTGATAGCCATTCTGTCATGAAATGCGTGATGTTCATTGGTAGCGTGAGACTGAGCTAGGTCCAACAAGCTAAAGGATTGTTTAGTTCCCACCAAATTCTTTTCACCCTATAGATGCACGAAGAGTTAAATATAGATAAAAATAATTAATTACACAGTGTGCATATATTTTGCGAGACAAATTTTTTAAGTCTATTAGTGCATAATTAGACACTAATTGTTATAGTAACACATGTGATAATGACGAATTAATTAGGCTTAATAAATTTATCTCGTGGTTTCTTGACGGATTTTGTAATTTGTTTTTTATTAATATTCGAATACCCTCATATGATATCTAATGTGACACCTATAAACTTTTCGACCTCGAACTAAACAAGGTCTAAGGCTCGTCATCATTGAAAGATCCTAATGGCTAGAGAGGGTGAATAGCCTAATAAAATTTTCTACAACAACACTAAAAACACTTGATTAGTATATAAGATGGCGAAGCGAATTTGATACTAGCTCTACAAGGATGATGCAAGACTCCTACCTAATCTAGTTTCTAGTCTCTAAAAGAACACACTAAGACTATGTCACTACTTACCCAATCTAGTTTCTAGTCTCTAAGAAAACACACCAATACTAAGCTAAGCAAAAGAGAGCAACACAAACTAGTTAGCATAGTAATGCAAAGATGGGTTAGGATTAATATACCACCACGTAGAAGAATGAGCCAATCAATCACAATAGAGAAATTCAAAGAAGACCAATCACCTCGGAACCGAATGTTAACATAATGATTCTTTTACCAATCACACTTGTAACACCCTAGTGTTAAACATGTAGGCTTCACAAATCCAGAAAAATGTGTTTGAAATCAGTTTAGAAAAGAATTTTTTTAAAAAAAAGAGGGAGGGGGTGCTCCAGACGTCGATTCCTCCTGCATTCTCTCCGCCTTGTCCTTCTCTACTCCGAACGAGTCACCTTGTCTTGTTTGGTGCATAGTGAGGGCCACATCGTCATCTTCCCCCTCTCCAGAGCGAACGCCGCCGAGGCTCACGTGGCCGTCTGGGCTGTTGTGCCTCTTCCCTCCTTCCTTCGCGCGCATCACGTTCGCTTTGGCCTCGCCAAGCTCAGGCTCGCCCTATCTCACGCTCTCCCGGCCGGAGTTGGTGGGCTTGCATCCGAGAAGGGCCGCTGCCGCCATGGCCAGCGACGATCCTGCTCTAGGGCGTCTCCGGCCAATCAACCACGCACATCATGTTCGCCTGAGCACGGGGAGCACACTGGGGTGGTCGGTGTCGTCGTATGGTTCACCGGCGACGAGATCCCATCACCAGGGATCTCCCTGCACCGATGGGGATGACAGGTGGCCTCGAGGGCCTACTGTCATGAAAGGATCTAATTGGCCTAGAGGGGGGGTGAATAGGCGTATCTTAAAAACCTGAAACTCAAAAACTCAAGATGCGGAAGTTAAATGCCTGCCGGTACTACCGACAGTTTGGGCCGGTACTACTGGTGTAAGACTGCCAGTACTACCGACGCAGCTGTTGGTACTACCGACGCCCTAAGAGAGCTACGAAATCAGAGTATATTGAGTTTTGATTTCAGATCTGAGAGTTACCCCACTCTCCTAGATGTAGTAGAGGGTGATGTTGAGGTTCCCCTTGGCTCGGTTCTTCTCCAAAACGTAGATCGGCCCTTGTTCACCTATGAAAGGGAGTAGAGAGGAAGAACACGAAGAACACAAGAACAAGGGTAGTCGATGCTACCTCCACAGCAAGACAAGATATTTTTCCCGAGGTTCGGCAATCCCCACAAAGGAGTTCCTACGTCCCCGTTGTTGAGGTGACCACGAAGGTCCGACCACTTAGGTCTCCTCCCTCAAGCAACCACACAGGTTAGCTCAAGATTTCCACTAAGAATCAAAGGGTTATACAAACACTTCGGGGTGCCCTCACAAATGAATCAACACGGGCAACCACGAAGAACGCCTAGCCGGCTAGGGTTCCAAGAACCCAAGAGTAACAAATGCAAACCAAACCGGCAAGACGAAGAATCCAAGTGCTCAAGTCACAAATCGAAGCTCCCAACTCTCTAATCTCACTTCTCTAGCTCGAATCTCTCAAGGAGTGAAGTCTAGGAGCAAAGAGGGAGAGAGAGTGGGTGAGACAAAGCTTGGAGACTGATTTCTCAGATGTAGAGTTGAAGGAATGGGAGAGCTAACGGTTAGAAATGAGGGAAGAGCTATTTATACACAGGTCCTGAACAACTGCCGGTACTACCGGGGCAACCACCGGTACCACCGGCTACCTCAGATCTAACGGTAAGAAGTCTCTATGATTTGCGAGAAATAAGCCTACCGGTACCACCGGGCTTTTGTCGGTACTACCGACCATTGCCGGTACCACCGGTGGAAGGCCGGTACCACCGGCAGTTCAAATCTCCGCAACCAAAGTCAGCGCAGATTTGGCCTGCCGGTACTACCGGCGTTTCACACCGGTACTACTGGTGCTGGCCGGTACCACCGGCCCGAGCCCGGTACTACCGGTAGTTCATTTTCTCGCAAAACTCAGGAGTAAGGCTGGCACTGCCGGTACCACCGGCCCTGAGGGTTGGTACTACCGGGACACCCTGGCAGAGAAGAAATTTCCTAGTGCTTCGTGCGTGCAAGTGTGTCTCTCAAGCGCAAGAAGTAAATTGACCTGAGCACCCTTATCCTCATCTTACCAACTTGATTTGCATCCCTCTTGATAGTGCGGCGTTTCCTATAACTCAAACAAAGAATAAAAACTTTGTAGCCACTTGAGTCGAAACACCGTTCATCCATTGGAAATTTAGGGATGCTATAATTCACCGAATGTTTTCGTTCAATTCCATCAATGGACTAACACCTGTAGATTATGCTCGATAAACATGTTAGTCCCTAATTTGGTTGTCATTAATTATCAAAACCCACATCGGGGGCGAATGCACTTACAAACTCCCCCTTTTTAGTAATTGATGACAACCAACTTAGGCTTATAAAAAATTGAAAGAATTGAAGCTTTTGAATTCCTAAAATTTAAGTTGAGCTCCCCCTTAATGTATGCATTGGATTCAGAATTTCAAATCTTGATTAGAATCAACATGGCATACATTAAGAACAAGCTCCCCCTAAATTTTGCAATCTGTGGGGTGCCTAAGTGTGTGTGAGATAATAAAGTGTGATGCATATGACAAGATATATCACAAAGAATAAAAAGAAAGAACTTGAATGGTTATGCAAGAAAGAGAAGGACTTAAAGCTTATCATAACCATTCATAAACAACATTGCATCAGCACAATCCCAAAACAGCTAACACAAGCAGGATATAATAATGAAGAAAAGGTGTTTAGCTTACAATCAACCATCACACACAAAGTTTAAGTTTACCACATGGTTCACCATACGAGATAATCCTGATACCAAGCCCCTAATACCATATGAGATAAGCCTAAGCCTAACACTCCCCCTTTGGCATCAAATGCCAAAAAGGGTAGGCTTCATGAAGCTCCAAGGGGCAAAGGCAGTAGGTGAACTACTCAACAATATCATCATCATAAAAGGCACTGGTTCACTAAAAAACCTGCTGCTGCTCAAACTCAGTGTCACACTACACCTCATCATCCTGTGCTGCACTGTTGCCACTAGCATCTGTTGCTAGCCCTTTCCCTTTGCTTGGACTTAGCCTAAATACATCTGACATTCCAGTTTAGGTGCTTACTGTCTTGCTAGAATGCAAAGCCAATGACTTGCTCAATGATATACATGAGATACAGAGCATAGGGGAAGGACTGGTTGGAGGTCTAGGAACCCTCCTCAATGTGATGCCACAAGAGATCTGTCACACTGAACCTCTTCTTAAGCCCAAAGCAAACATGGATGGTTGGAGTATGATTCTGAACTGAAGTAGCATCACCAACATTTGGGTCAATAGTAGCACGGAGCAAATTGTTGAGCACATAGAAATAGGGCTTTAGACCTTCTGTCTTACCATTTGCCTTAGTCGGATCATCATCAGGCTGCTTCAATGAAATCAGCCCTGCCCACACCATTTGGACAATGACCATATAAGCTAGGAGCATCACAGACATGGTGATCAAACCCAAAAAGGTGGGAGAACTGGCGGTAATCATACTGACAGTGAAGGTCCTCAGTCATCTAGTGAAGTATCTTGTGCTCTACATCAATGTAAACTGTGGCCCAAAACTGACAAATAACCTCTGTGTTCCAGTTATGCTTGAATGTCATAAGTTGCAGGAGGTCAAAAACCAGTGAGCAGAAATTCTAAAGGAGGTGAACCACATAGTATACTCAAACCAACTCAAATTTGTCCAGATTTCATGAAGCCATTACATAACTATGGACACATTTGAGCTGTGAAAAATAGATTTTGAAAGATTTACACAATTTTTCACAAGAGTTTTTGCCTATTCGAATACACACATGCACACACTAAGCATAATAACTGGCCTAGATGCACAAAGGTAAAGCAAAGATTAAATCATGGAATGATATACCTTTTGATCAATGGCCTTGTCGTCTCCATCAAGGTTAAGATGTCCGGTTGTTGGCATTGGTGTCTTTATGGGTTTGGCCTTGTCAATGTCAAACTTCTTTAGCATGTCGATGGTGTACTTGGTTTGACTTATGGACGTGCCGTCTTTGAGTTGCTTGATTTGAAATCCAAGAAAGTATGTCAACTCCCCCATCATGGACATCTCGAACCTCTTGGTCATGATCCTACTAAATTGCTCACTGAAGTCCGCATTAGTACTACCAAATATAATGTCATCGACATATATTTGGCATATAAAAATATCATTATTGACTTTGCGAGTAAATAAAGTGAGATCGGCCTTTCCAATCTCAACCCTTGTTTGAGTAGGAAATCTTTGATACAACCATACCAAGCTCTAGGGGCTTGTTTGAGCCCATAAAGTGCCTTGTAAAGCTTGTAGACATGATCGGGATGATGTGGATCTTCAAAACCCGGCGGTTGCTCCACATACACGGTTTCAGAGAGGGGGCCATTGAGGAATGCACTTTTCACGTCCATTTGAAACAACTTGAAATCATGGTGAGCAGCAAAGGCAAGTAATATATGAATAGATTCAAGCCTAGCTGCAGGTGCATAGGTCTCCCCAAAATCCAAACCTTTGATTTGACTGAAACCTTTGGCTACCAATCGTGCCTTGTTCCTTGTGACCATGCCATACTCATCTTCTTTGTTACGGAAGACCCATTTGGTACCTAACACATTTTGCTTGGGTCTTTCCACCAAGGACTAGACTTTATTCTTAGTGAAGTTGTTTAGCTCCTCTTGCATGGCAATCACCCCATCTGGGTCCTCCAAAGCATTCTTCACCCTGTTTGGCAACATCGAGGAGACAAAAGAGTAATATTCACAAAAACCAACTAAACGAGAGTGTGTTGTTACCCCTCGTTGTGTGTCTCCCAAAATGTTGTCAACGGGATGATCCCAATGGATGGAGTGATGAACTCTTGGGTGAGGCACTGCTGTTCTTGTTTGAATTAGACCATCATCTTCATCTTCATAGTCTTGGTTGATTAGAGAATCAAGATCTTGACTGTCTCAATCACCACCTTGGTTGGGTCTTGAGCTTGTGGTGGATCTTGACTAGCTTGTTCTCTTGAGTCATGACCCCTTCTTGAAGTGGAAGTATCATCATGGGCATTGGTTGACCCATGATGCAAGTTTGGATCACGAGGAATTTGCATATGTGCATCATCTTTTTATTCTTCAACGGGTTTCACTTCACCGGTAGCAAGCTTTTTGATCACTTGATGAGATGGTTCTTCTTCACCTAAAATTTCAGCATTGACTTGCTCCTTTTGAGAGCCGTCGCTTTCATCAAAAATCACGTCTACCGCTATTTCAATTTGACCGGTGGTCTCATTGAAGACACGGTAGCCATGTTCGTTAGTACCATAACCAAGTAAGAAACCTTCATCAACCTTTGGTGCAAACTTAGAGCTTTTGGATTTATTATTAAGTATGAAACACTTGCATCCAAAAACTCTAAGGTAGTCCACCTTAGGCTTTTTACCGGTTAGAAGCTCGTAGGCGGTTTTCTTCCTCAACTTGTGGAGGTACAAGCGGTTGATAGTATGACATGCCGTGTTGACGGCTTCCACCCAATAGTCTTCTTGTGAAATCTAGTATTCATCCAACATTGTTATTATGGCTTCAATGAGTGTCAGGTTCTTCCTCTCCACAACACCATTTTGTTGTGAAGTGTATGGAACCGAGAACTCATGCTTGATGCCTTCTTTATCAAGGAAAGCTTCAATGTTGGTGTTTCTAAACTCTCTCCTGTTGTCACTTCTCACTTTCTTGATCTTCACTTCAAACTTACTTTGAGCTCTTCTTGCAAACTTCTTGAAGATCCCTTGGGTTTCACCTTTATCTCTCAAAAAGAACATCCAAGTGAAGCGAGAAGAATCATCAACAATTACAAAACCATATTTGTTACCTCCAATGCTTATATAAGCATTGGGTCCGAATAAGTCCATGTGAAGTAACTCAAGTGGTCTTTGATGTAGTCATGATGTTCTTAGTGGGATGCTTGTCTCCAACTTGCTTTCCTGCTTGACATGCACTGCAAATTCTATCTTTCTCAAAAGAAATATTTGTTAGTCCTAAGATGTATCCACCTCTTTGAAGATCGGCCAAGTTCCTCATCCCAACATGAGCTAGACAGCGATGCCATAACCAGCCCATGCTAGATTTTGCCACTAAACAAGTCTTGGACCCCACTCTACTAGATGAGAAATCAACTAGATAGAGCTTTCCCTTAAGTTGACCCGTAAAAGCAACAGAGGAATCCGACCTTCTAGAGACTTCCACACCCTTATCCGTAAAGAGACAATTGTAACCCTTCTCACAAAGTTGTGAGATGGATAACGAATTGTATCCCAACGAATTCACAAGTAATACATTTGAAATTAAATTATCATTTGAGATAGCAATTTTACCCAAACCAAGGATATCTCCTTTACTATTGTCACCAAAGACAATCCTTTCACATGCAACTTGAATTGGCTGAAAGGAGGTGAACATGTTCTTCTCTCCGGTCATATGATTGGTGCATCCATTATCAAGCACCCATTTTGGTCCACCGGAGGAGTATTCCTACAACACGAGATTAAGCTGTTGTTTTAGGTCCCGAGATGGGACCTAGAGGGTTAGAAATATAAGACTTGGGCACCCAAACACTCCTTAAGATTTGTCTCTTCTTAAGGGCACCCACATACTTCACAACAATCTTGCCATCCTTGTCCCAACAACACATGTAATCACAAATGTGATTGCGTGAAATAGGCACTTGTTGCTTGGGCACCTCCACTTGCTTCTTCTTGATGTTCTTGTTGTTTACAAGTGGACTTGTAGGAGTAGCAACATTGTTCACCTTGTCAATAAGATCAACAAGAGGCACACTCTTGTTGAACTTCACACAAGCCACCCCATTTATCATGTTTCTTCCATTGGCTTTACCATTGTACCTATTGTAACCGAGGCCATCCTTGATTATGGGGTGCCTTGATGCCTTGAACACATCTGCCAGTTGCTTGTCCTTGCACTTGCAACCAATCTTGACAATTGTGTTTAATCTTTGGATCTCCTTGTCCTTCTTTGCTAGCTCAACAAGGTTAGTAACACATGCATTTATATCAACATTTAAGCATCTTTCACAGGTTTTACTTGTTGAAGCTTTGGAATCCTTGGAAATGGTAGAGGTGCTAGTCCAAAGCTTGTCATAGTTTAGTTCAAGCTCATGATATTTAGTTGTCAAGCTTGTAAGGCTTTCTTGAGCCAAACTATGATCATTCTTTAGTCTAGCCAAAGAGTCATTAAGTAAAGAATGTCCCTTAGACAAACGCTCATTAGCATCTTTGGCTAAAGACAATTCTACACTCAACTTATCAGTCCTCTCCTTTTTCTTGAAGAGACATGCTTCAAGTCCTTGGTTCTTCTCCCTTTCCTCTAGGAGCAATTCCCCTTGCGACTCAATGCATGACTCAAGCTTATCTTTAGCATATATGAGCTTTAGGATTTTAGTTGCAGCAGCTTTACCATATTTCTTAATGAGATTTGATGCATAGTTTTCATCATCTTCATCATCACTATCATATTCACTAGTGGTGTGAGTAGGAGAGTCAAATTGTACCTTATCTCCTCTTACCATAAGGCATGTAGGAGTGTCATGGTCGTCGTCGGAGAGGTTGGCGAAGAGTCTAGGTGATGAAGAAGTGCGAGTAAAGAGAGAGGTCGATGAATCATTGTTGGTGAAGATGTTTGTTGAGGAAGATGCCTCTTGTATGGCGAGAGTAGCCATACTCTTCTTCTTATTGTCATTGTCATCATCACTATCACTGTCGGATTGCCATTCTTGGCCTAGATGTGCTTCACCTCTCTTCTTGTTCTTATACTTCTTGTCACCTTGCTCATTGTATCTTGACTTCTTCTCTTTGTTAGGACAATCGGCCGCAAGATGGCCAGTGTCACCACACTCATAGCAAAACCTCTTCTTGTATGGCTTGTTTCCTCCATATCTCCTCACATTATCTTTCTTCATTCTCAAGTAATTTTTGTAGTTTCCCACTAGCATAGCTTGCTCTTTATCAAGATCATCATCATCATTATGCTTATGCTCACAACACCCTTTGTTACAATGACTTGAGTCACTTCCATGTGATGCTGTGAGTGCAATGCTGTTTCTTTGATTCATTGCTTCCTTAGCTTCATCATCCAAGACTTCATGATGCATCAACTTTGCAAGCATCTCTTGAGGTGTGATCGTGTGGTAATTGTCTTTCTCCATAATGACGGAGGCAAGCATATTGTTCTTTTGTCTATACACCCTACATATCTTTCTTGCTGCAGAGTTGTCATCCCATGTTGTTGCTCCAAGTGCTCTAATTTGGTTGATCAAGGACATGAATCTATCAAACATGGCCTTTGTTGTTTCTCCCTCAATCATGCAAAAATTCTCAATCTTACTTTGTAAGAGTTCAATGTTTCCAACTCTTACACTTTTATCTCCTTCAAATGACACCTTCAAAGTGTCCCAGATTTGCTTTGCATTCACCATACCATTTACTTTGTTGTTGTCCTCCGGAGTGAGGCATTGCAAGATCAAGGTTGCTGCCATTGCATTTAGGTGAAAGTCTCTCTCATCTTCAAGTGTCCACTCATTTGGATCTTGCGGCGGATTTACTCCAATGTCCACCACTTCCCAACATGTTGTGGCTATGAGATGTAGCTTCATCCTATGAGCCCAATCGGTGTACCTTACACCATCAAATGGAGGTGGTTTTCCAGGATTGATCATTGGCAAGGTTAGATTCTTGCTTGAACCACCATAGTCAAAGCTAGCTTTGTTGTAGTTCCTTGATGTTTTGCTACTATCTTCATTTTCATCTTTGCTACCCGATTCATGATTCTTTTTGCCTAGGAGCTCTCTCATCTTGTCAAGCTCTGCTTGCATCTTCTGCATTTGCTCTTGTTGCTGCAGCTGCAAGGATGCAGTGATCTGTGCTGTGATTTGATCAACAATTTGCTTTTGTGCTATTGGATCCATCTTGGCCAATGTTGCTCCTCACGCGGTGAAGCGTTTGTACGAGGAACCTAGCTCTGATACCAATTGAAAGGATCTAATTGGCCTAGAGGGGGGGGTGAATAGGCGTATCTTAAAAACCTGAAACTCAAAAACTCAAGATGCGGAAGTTAAATGCCTGCCGGTACTACCGACAGTTTGGGCCGGTACTACTGGTGTAAGACTGCCAGTACTACCGACGCAGCTGTTGGTACTACCGACGCCCTAAGAGAGCTACGAAATCAGAGTATATTGAGTTTTGATTTCAGATCTGAGAGTTACCCCACTCTCCTAGATGTAGTAGAGGGTGATGTTGAGGTTCCCCTTGGCTCGGTTCTTCTCCAAAACGTAGATCGGCCCTTGTTCACCTATGAAAGGGAGTAGAGAGGAAGAACACGAAGAACACAAGAACAAGGGTAGTCGATGCTACCTCCACAGCAAGACAAGATATTTTTCCCGAGGTTCGGCAATCCCCACAAAGGAGTTCCTACGTCCCCGTTGTTGAGGTGACCACGAAGGTCCGACCACTTAGGTCTCCTCCCTCAAGCAACCACACAGGTTAGCTCAAGATTTCCACTAAGAATCAAAGGGTTATACAAACACTTCGGGGTGCCCTCACAAATGAATCAACACGGGCAACCACGAAGAACGCCTAGCCGGCTAGGGTTCCAAGAACCCAAGAGTAACAAATGCAAACCAAACCGGCAAGACGAAGAATCCAAGTGCTCAAGTCACAAATCGAAGCTCCCAACTCTCTAATCTCACTTCTCTAGCTCGAATCTCTCAAGGAGTGAAGTCTAGGAGCAAAGAGGGAGAGAGAGTGGGTGAGACAAAGCTTGGAGACTGATTTCTCAGATGTAGAGTTGAAGGAATGGGAGAGCTAACGGTTAGAAATGAGGGAAGAGCTATTTATACACAGGTCCTGAACAACTGCCGGTACTACCGGGGCAACCACCGGTACCACCGGCTACCTCAGATCTAACGGTAAGAAGTCTCTATGATTTGCGAGAAATAAGCCTACCGGTACCACCGGGCTTTTGTCGGTACTACCGACCATTGCCGGTACCACCGGTGGAAGGCCGGTACCACCGGCAGTTCAAATCTCCGCAACCAAAGTCAGCGCAGATTTGGCCTGCCGGTACTACCGGCGTTTCACACCGGTACTACTGGTGCTGGCCGGTACCACCGGCCCGAGCCCGGTACTACCGGTAGTTCATTTTCTCGCAAAACTCAGGAGTAAGGCTGGCACTGCCGGTACCACCGGCCCTGAGGGTTGGTACTACCGGGACACCCTGGCAGAGAAGAAATTTCCTAGTGCTTCGTGCGTGCAAGTGTGTCTCTCAAGCGCAAGAAGTAAATTGACCTGAGCACCCTTATCCTCATCTTACCAACTTGATTTGCATCCCTCTTGATAGTGCGGCGTTTCCTATAACTCAAACAAAGAATAAAAACTTTGTAGCCACTTGAGTCGAAACACCGTTCATCCATTGGAAATTTAGGGATGCTATAATTCACCGAATGTTTTCGTTCAATTCCATCAATGGACTAACACCTGTAGATTATGCTCGATAAACATGTTAGTCCCTAATTTAGTTGTCATTAATTATCAAAACCCACATCGGGGGCGAATGCACTTACATGTCAGTCTCTGGGTGCCACCCTGGGTGCATATCTTGGGTGTGTAGCGTTTTGGGCTGGGAGTTTTTAAGAAAATGAATTTCAGAAATGTTTAAATGCTTGTAAAATCCACAACTTAATTTCTAGAGCTCCAAAAATGATGAAACAAGTTTTATTGTGTTCTATATTTATAGATCTACAGTTTGGTGTGCTTTCATGTTATGTTCGTGGAACATTTTTATAGAGATTTATTTAAATCTTAAAATGCTGACTTATTAGAAAATATGTAGAAAATAAAATATGGATCAGTGATTCTTGTTTTAGGTTTGTACTACTATTTAGGCCCTGTTTAGTTTGCCACCCAAAATTTTTTCATCCATCCCATCGAATATTTAGACACATGCATGGAACATTAAATATACATAAAAAAACTAATTACACAGTTTGGTTGAAAATCATGAGACGAATCTTTTAAGCCTAATTACTCCATGATTAGTCTTAAGTGCTACAGTAACCCGTCTTAAGTGCTACAGTAACCCACATGTGCTAATGACAGATTAATTATGCTTAATAGATTTGTCTTGCAGTTTCTTGACGAGCTATGTAATTTGTTTTTATTAGTTTCTAAAAACCATCCGATGTGACATCCAAAAAATTTTCATCTCCAATCTAAACAGGGCCTTAGCCTCTGTGAAAAATATGGAACCTGATATGTACTATACAAAAATAATTACTAGTGAATTAAATGCTTGCATGATGATGGTTTAAGGTTTTCAATAAATAATCTATGCATGAGATCTATGTTTTGGTAGGGCTTTCCTATGTTATAAAGTAATTGAGAAAAATATGAAATCTATTTTTTGAAACTTTTGCATGTATAGGGTATTTTCCATTATTTATGCCTAGTATAATTGTGATTTTTGTGTAGGCCATGTTACTTACCTAGATGTAGTGAAATTTTTATGCTAGATTATGTTACCTATGTGTGAGCTGTTGTAATTTTTACAGAATTATTGAATACAGAAATATATGTTGCTGTTATAGGCCTAGTAATAATTAAATAAATAAAGGATTGTTTTATGTGAACTTGAAAGTAATATATATGGTTTGGTGTATCTTTGAAGCATTACAAAACCTGCTGGTTTGTGTTGGTAGAGGCAGATAGGAGTGAAGTAGATAGTTTATGGTTAGGATACATGTAACATCTCCGATGTTACGGTTACTAAAACTAGATCATGTCATCATGAGCATTGCATCGCATACCTGTTAAGCACATCATTATGCATCAATTTAAAATAAGTTTATTTTGACTGTTTGTGCTTAGGGAATTAAAGTGTGCTTATATTGTGTATTGATGCTTGTGTTGGTTGTGTAATTCCTAGGGTGGAAGATTTCCGAGGAAATGGGGGGGGGAACCCTGATTTTAAAACCCGGGATTTGCCCCTTTTGTGCAATTCAAAAACCAAGCAAAATTTGAGGTTGAGTTCAAAAGCAAAGTTGTAGATCTTGTCAAGATGTAAAACTTTGGTGTTTTGAGTTTTTGAAGTTTCAATACAAAATTCAAAGTAATTTTGAAAATACAAATTTCCAGGAAGTGTCCCTTTTCTAATTTGAATCTCCAATTCAAAATCTATTTGGAATTTTGAAAAGTGACCAACATGAAAGTTGTAGAGCTCAAAAAGTTGAACAACTTTCATGTTGGGAGTTTTTCAAGTTGTTGAGAAAAATCAAAAGTAATTTTGGAATTTCTACTCTGCCCCAATTCAAATCAGTTTTGCCCCCAAATTGGAATTTGAATTTCAAACTGTTTTGGCAAATTCATCATTTTCCACTTAGAATCAGTTTTGGGCACCAAAATATATTTTGTAGCTTGTAAAATTCTGCACAACTATTGTTTTAACAGATTTTGGACTTTAGTTCAAATTTTAGTCGAAATTCACAAAAAGACAGAAAGGGGGAGGATAGGGACGGCTACAGTGATCCGATGAGGATCACCGGCCCCCTGTCCAGTGCAGCCGCCGCTCGGGCAGCACCGCGCGCATGCGTGCGAGCACGCAGCTGCTCGCCTGCCAGAGCCGCCAGGCGACGTGGAAGCTCCGTGCTTGCTCTACGCGGGTATAAAGCCGCTCCACCGGCCGACGCGCCCCCGTTTGCTTCCGAGAACGCCGACGAGCTACACCAGCGCCACCACGAAATTCGCCGCAAGCACGCCCTTTTCACCTCCCTAGTGTGCAGCATCCACTTCGCCCGCAACCTAGCTACCTCCTGGACCCTTCGCCGCGCGCTCTAACCCCCTAAGGCTTCCAGCCGAGCCGTCGTCCCCAACTCCGTCCAGGACCGCCGCCGTGGAACCCTTCACGTGGACACGCTGCTCCAGTCGGTATCACGCCTTGCCAGCGGTCGTTTCAAGTTCTTCTCGTTCCCCTGATGCTCATGCGCTTGCTCTTTCTCCCTGGACATGAACAGGTCCACCGGAACGACCTCGCTAAAGCTAGAGCACCCACCCGACGACACCGTCTCCGTCACCAGCGACCTCGGCTACCTTCTCGAGCCTCGCAACGTGAGCACCACACTCTCTGACCTTCGTGGAAGCTCTCTCGCACGTTCACTTGCGCCCTACCGAGCCCTAGTGGCCGGTTCGCGGTCGGCTATGGCGGCCGCCCGCCATTTGCATGGCCAAGGCGGAAGGGAGAGAGTAGAGCGTGGGTAGGGGATGGCAATGGAGTCGCGAAGGCGAGGCGAGGCTGGTGCGCACGCGCGCGTGGGCCGGGAACTTCGCTAACGGCGGCCGGAGCCGTGGCCGAGCCGCCGTGCGCGGTGGAGACGAAGCTGACGGGTGGGGCCTCCCCGTCAGCGTCTGGCAGAGAGAGGGGAGGGGGCGGGTTCAGCGCGTGGGCCGGCTTGGGCCAAAGCCAAGCGGGCCGGCCGCGTAGCACAGTGTGATTTCTTTTTTTCCTTTTTGTTTAAAAATGCTTGATATTTGAATTTGAATAGAAAATCATGTATTGATTCAAAAATCATGGAAATTTTTGTGTAGGTTCTGTAAAATGACTAGAACATAGGAAAATATTAGGTTCTATTTTCTGGTAGTTTGCATGTGTATAAAAATTATCTCTTTTAATTAGTAAATAAAATTTCTATGAATTTTAATAATTTTTTGATATGTCCAAAAATCACCAAAATTTGTAGAATGCCTCTGAATATTCTTCCCTGGCTTCACACAAAATTTAGTGGCATTTGGATAATATTGGAGTAAAATATTATTAAACCCTTAATTAGTAATTAAATAATAAATTCTAGAATAATTAGGTAATAATTAGTTAAATTCTCAAAATTAGGGTTTGAGTGATTTTGGGATTGTGTGGTGACCTGAGGTCATTAACCTTAATGACCTTTGGCATTTAATTATTGTTTGGCATTAATGCTTAATTACTGTCATTAATATTTAATTAAGATTTAATTAAGATAAAAAGAATTAATAATTAGTTAATTTAGGGTAATTATGAATTAAGAGGAATCTTAGTTTACAGATGCAGCCTCTTGGGTAAAGACACTAAGATGTTAAACAACTTTAATTGTGGTTTAGTCTGCATTGCACCAAGAAGGCCAGTTGTATTTAACTTGGTCCTTCTTAAATATTTGTCATATGCATATCATGAGCATTCATCATTTTGCGCATAGTGCACGTGACCGAAGGAGCGACCGTTGAACCGAACCCCGAGGTCGGTGCTCCGTTCGAGGAAGTAGGATCCGAGACTTGGGAAGTCTCCGAGGAACCCTCTCAGCTCTGCAACCAAGGCAAGCCCCGGATGCATTAACCCCTCCTTGAATGTTTTAAATCTTTTATCACTTATGAATTGAAAATGCTGCATTAGGTAGTTGAGAATTGGGTTAACCTACTTACTGCATTTACTACCTTGATATTTGTTATATTGTCCTTTGCACCTGTTTTATTTTGAAAACTGCGTAGTGATGCTTAGCCCTGCTACTAGATAGGTTTTCAAACAAAGTTTGAAGGGTTGTTGTGGAATACACTTATGCTCAATGATGTTTCAATTTGAGACCGGCGGTGGACTTGCTTTAAGAATGGAGTCTTAAAGTAGTGTCTCCAACTGTGTCGATTAAGGACCGGTCCGTTGATGGCCTGCTAGGTTGAGAATTTATAGTACTAGCCACTTGCCCTCGGTAAGCCCGGTCTTGTGATCCCTCGATGCGAACAGCTACTCGCGCACTGGGCGTGGAGCGATGGCGAGAGTAGCGTGTACCCACCTTACGGATCTGAGATGACCGAGAAACATCTAGATCGGCTGTAGGATGGTGGGGTACTGTGCTCTCGGGTGCCGCAAACCTAGTCAAATTTGGGGAGAGCTCGATTTGGGTTGACATATGCAAGATTTGGTTCTACATATGTCGGGTGGTTAGGAACTCCAGCTGGATTGCTAAGCGATTCGAATCGTCGTTGCTCCCCGATTGGGAGACTCAATTCCTTCGACCTTCATCGTAGATAATTATGCAACTAAGTGATAAAATGAGAAGGGGGAAAATGTCTCATGAGGTTCGGATCCCAATTCCTGAACTCAGAGTGACATGAAGCTATGGCCGTTGGATAAATAATATTTTGATTAAGGACTAGAAACTTACAGACTTGTCTGTGAGAAGCAACTAGATAGACTGTCATCGAACTCCTCGGCCTCTTGAGGAGAGGAATTCGCTGGTAAAACTTGAAAGTAAGGATGCACTATTAGTAAGCTTTTCAGCAAAACACCTTGGCTCCTTGCTCAAGCCACTCCTTGTCTACCCTAAGCCTGCATTCCTAATTTCTCCTCTTTTTCTACCGGGTAAGTCTTGTTAAGTACTCCCGTACTCAGGGTTTTATAACCCCTGTTGCAGGTGAAGCTCAGGAGCCGACTTGTTTCGGACCCTGTTGTGTGTCCGTCGTCGAGGTTGACGACGAGGAAGAGTGAGCGTGACCCATGGGCAGGGTCTATAAATTTGTAATCTCTGTGCTAAAGTTTAAGTTGCTCCGCTGGATCCGGCTTGTAATAACACTCTACTATTTGGAAGAACTCCTTTTGTAAATTAAGTTATGTAACACTTCCGCTGTTTTACTCTGAAATATTATTTTGATCTTATATCGTCTGTGATACTGCAATGTCTTTGCAACGAGTGATCCTGGTGTTAAGGTGGCCACTTGCTATCCTGTAAGGGAGAGAAGAAGAAGTTCTCGTTAATTGACCATCGCTAGTGGTCAGGATGAGTTCGCTTGATACTCCACAGGTAGCGGTGGGATGAGCGTCCTGAGATGCTCATCGGACTTCTGGAGTGGGAGGATCCCCGGCATCACCGTCAGAGGTCCTTGGGACAATGACAGGTGTCGGTGGGCCCAAACACTTAGGAGGTTCTGCCACAATACATGTTCTTCGATGATGTTGACTACCTTGTAGAAATAAGTAATGATTGTTGTTGCATCATCCTCTCCCTTCACTAGGGAAGAAGTATTTACTTATACAAGTACTTAGTCAATCATGACCATTCTCGTTGACCATCTGCATAATCAGGCATCATGTGTACTTTCACTCGTCTACTTACTTAAGCATATGCATCATACAGGCTCGCAGGAGAACGAAACAGTGACCGAGCCCGAGGAGCCAGAAGTAGTCGAGGTGTAGGAGGCCACTGTTGATATTTCTAATACGATTACAAATAAGAAATTCAAACTCTATCCTAGTAAAGGCATTAGAAATATTCGGGACATCTCCTAGCATTGCTTAAGTCAGGTTGTCATCCCCAACACAACACCAAAAGATGTAGTTGTACTTTTAATCATGGCACTATAGAAAAATGAATAAAGGTTATTCGCAAGCACACAAATAAAATACACCCGTTGTAGCATTTCACCCAGGAAAGTTCCATGTATCATTATTTATAATTTTACCACTAGGAAGGCATTTGGAGGTATAAAAGCTATATCTTACACTTGTGATAAGAGTTCCACTTGATCAATACTCAAAATAGGGATCAATTATATCATAAATAAGGATAATTAATAACAAGTCAACATGTCTCAGAAGGATTCCACCGAGCATTTCCAATTTGGGCGTGATTATAGAAAGAACTAGAAAATATAGACTAACTCCTAGGGTTATTCCAACTATAGGTCATTGAGCTACCTTAATTAGTGCAATTATATTTAGTAATCATAGTCATGACTTAACCTGTATCCATGCACAAGAGACATTGCTAAGATGGGTTAGGAATATAGCAAGATTATCACCCTGCAACTTTGCCTTACTAGTCCTATATTCGGGGAGTTGATTACATAGGACTCAACGAAGCTGTCACCTTCACGATCTACCACATGGCCCGGAACATAGGATGCATTCGCAGATAGACATTGTCTAAGCACCACGCCTACACAACTTCTATCACCCACCCCTGAGCTCAAAGGGTGAATGCTATACGAACATGTGCATAAATACAAAGCTAATCCACTAAAAGTTTACATCTTACTCTTTTACATTCTCGGAAACTAGTGTGGCTTATTTTCTTATATAGAAACTTTAGATAGCTCTTTAATGTAAGCAGTGACTTAGTTATTGTTTGAACATAGATATTGTAGCAATTAGAATTGTTAGATAGGTGGCTTGCAATCCTTGTATAGCTAGAGCAAATTTGTATTACGCCTTTTGTTATACTAATCATTTGTTTTAGTGCTTTATAGAATTTTTAAATAGGCTATTCACCCTTCTTCTAGCCATTTTAGGACCTTTTCGTGAGGGCGAAGATCAAGTGAGGGCACACGGTGAAAGCCGGATAGACACAGGTCGCAAGCACGTGGTGAAAGCCAGGTGCACGAAAACTATCGACATTTTTTAGTTGTAGAGATAGAGATAGAAATTTATTTCAACTATTTTAAAAAAATCATAATAAATCATAGAAAAAATCATAATAAATCATAGAAAAATCATAAAATATAAAATACAATTTTGTTGGATGATCTACAATTACGTTCACATATGTGGAGTGAAATTCATTTTCTTTATTTTTTTATTTGGGTACTAAATATTCTTCCTTCACATATGTGCAATGAAATTCATTTTATCACATGATGTATTCTTCGAAGGAAATAACACTTGCTACATTCACACATGAGTAGATCTTAGAAGGAAAGGCTCCTAGCTTTCCAGGAGCTCAACATAGGAGCCTTTCCTTCAAAGATAAGACCATTACGTTCCAACTAAATACAATATGCCGAGATCATGAATATCTCCATGAAGAAAGAGTGAGGAGAAGCTTCTCTTTCAATAATTAATTTTTGAATAGGATTGACCGAATCTATCCAGGTGATGCCAAACAGCTAGACAATCAAAAAACTTAATGCTCAAGTCTTTCCTCGACGACATTGTCGGGACAAAGTACACAATTGTATCCTTCTTGCAGAAGTTTTTTTCCTTCTTCTAAGAATATTACTGAGTGTTGAGTTGATCATTCAACTAGATAAGAGAGGTCAAACTAGGAGCCTTTCCTTCGAAGATAAGAGCTGCCATTATATTATCCTCTGTTTGTCTATTCCATTGGTGTTCCACTTTCACATCGACGCGACGGCATACCGTCTAGCCATCCAAATCCGAATAAAAATAAAAAGCAACATCATTTTTTACAAGTTTACATTTTGTTCTTACTAGCAAAACATGCCCGTGCGTTGCAACGGGGTATAGAATTTATTATTTGATAATTGTACACTTTTTGTAAAATTTAAGTGAGTTTAGTCCAACCTTGAATCAAATAAATATAACCCCACCAAAACAAACAAAACTACCAAACTAATATCGGAAATCACCTTGAGAAGAAATAGAAAAAAATGACGTCCCATAAAAAAAAATCAGAAATCTTCATATACAGTGGAGGGAAAAGAGTAAAAAATGATATACAAATATGTATAGAAATTAAAAGGAGAAAAATATTACGTAAAGAAAGCATAAAAGCATCACATGAGGGAACAAATCCATCAAACAGCACGTCAGATCAGTCCACTTTTATTGTCGCTCAGTGCAATCCAAAGCAAAACCAGCGGCGCAGTTAGTGACAAAAGCCACAGCCACAACCGCCACATAATAATACAATTAATAGGTAACAGTTCTCAACATCCTTTCATCACAGCATTTGTTTGAGACATACATGAACAAAGCATATGTAATTCCGTATGATTAAGAGGAAGTACCTTGTAGCCAGCATTGATGCACCACAAGAGAAGGAACAGCCGATGAGAGGGCGATCATCTCCAATCTCGCTACACTCTAGGACAAACTCCCCAGCTTGCTTCACGACGAGTTCGGCCTCCGCCTATAGGTCTTCATCGGAATCCTCGTGGCAGTGCTTGGCCATCTCAATCCTGGCCTTGGCACGGGGCAGCGAGTACTGTGCAATGTCGACACGCGCCTTGAGAAGCTCCTGCGTGCCCTTGGTGAAGAAGGGGTACTGAATCTGCTCCTCCTTGCCGGTGCATGCAGCGTGGTCGTCCTCCTGCGCGCGGAGGAGACGGTCGACCTAGCCATCGGCCTCGAGCCGGACCATGAGGGCTCGGAGGCGGTCGTGGCGCTCCATTTCACGCTCGTCGAGGCGGCAGAGGCAGGCCCACACGGCCATGGCGTAGGCGCGGCGCTGCTAGAGGAGCTCCTGCACTGATTGCTCGTGACGCTCCCACGCGGCACGGTGGTCATCGGAGACCTCGTAGTCGGCCTCGCCTCCGCCCTTGACGGAGGAAGTGGCGGCGGCGGGACGGAGATGGGAGCGATTGGCGGGTGGACGGGGACGGGGAGCGGAGCCATGGGAGGAGTGGGGGCCGGGGGCCACAAATTTTTTTTTAAAAAAAAATTGCTTTTCCTCAATTTGGTAATATTGCAACGGAAGAAAAACATCAAATAACCCTATAAAGTGATGACATAATGCTACATATCTATTTATATTTATCCTTTTTATAAAATTTAAAGTCCATAATTTATTTTATTGATAACCATAACATCTATGGTATTAGATAGTTAATATTTACAATAATATGTAGCTTAAAACATATTTATTTAATAATAAAAATAGAAAATAGTTAAATTTTATCTCACTCTAATATTACCTCTTAATATGCCTCAGTATTATATTAAAACATGAGAAGTTTGATGCTAGCATTATTTTTTAATTTAGATTAGGATTGCTATGAAATATGAATCAAGCATCACATTAAATAGGCTACCATTAAATTTTTATAATAATTGAAGCAAGATAACTATAATTTTAATTTTACAGTAAAAAGCATAGGCAAGCATTTCCAAAAAAAAGTGTACTAAAATTTGTGATAATTTTTGTTTACTGCATGGATCTACATATGTGGAGCTGAACAAAATTTGTTTTATAATTTTTAGATTTTTCTATGAATTACTATGTATTTATTAATTTTCAGCCGATTTAAAAAATAAAAGAAAAATAAATTGGAGATTTTACATTGGGAATTCTAGAAATTTTTTATTTTTTTCTCTAATATGAGATTTTGCATTAGGAACCCTAGAATGTTTTTTATTTTGTTTTTGGCTTCTAGAAACCTTGGAGGGAGGAGGCGATCGTAACCGAACACGCACAGGAGGCGATCCTAACCGGACAGGATTATGGGCAGAAGAAAGTATTTGGCAAACTGAAATTTTGGCTCTTTATAGATAGGTATAGATTTTGGCCGAAGATTACAACACAATTTTTATAAAAAATTTCTTCGAGCAACTCTAACCGTTTGGCTATTTTTCTTGTGGAGGCTATTTTAGGATTTGTGTAACAAAATGATCCTATGTGATTTTGTAAAATATTCCTTGATTTTTGGTGGCCATATATAGCTAGGCCTTGTTTAGTTCCCCAAAAATTTTGCAAAATTTTTCAGATTTCCCGTCACATCGAATATTTAGACGTATGCATGAAGTATTAAATATAGATGAAAATAAAAACTAATCGCACAGTTTGGTCGAAATTGGCGAGACTAATCTTTTGAGCCTAGTTAGTCCATAATTGAACAATATTTGTCAAATACAAACGAAAGTGCTACTATTCCTATTTTGCAAAATTTTTTGGAAGTAAACAAGGCCCTAATCACAGACACTTGCAATCTAACTTTATAAAATAGCAATGCTATTGTGAACCTCTTCTTTTTGGATAATTTTTCTATTTTAGACAATAAAATTTGGCTATTAATTTTAGCTATATAAGATGCTGGAGTTGCTCTAAGAAAACAAAAATAAAACAGGTCCATTACAAGAAAAAAAAAGATAAAAAAAAGCTGCATCCCGTCGTTGGATGAAGCACAGCCCAATAACACAGCCCAATAAACCAACGTTGTGTATGGGCCATATGGCGTTATGGAGTCGGCTGAGCCACGAGCGCAACAACGCGCACGTTCCGCCGTCACGGCAAAAGGAGCCGCCGCTCGGCGCAACGTACCCATTGGCCAAACCCATCCGACTCGTGCACAGCAGCACCGCCTCGACTCGGGAGGGTGAAGGAGAGGGGAGGCAGGGCAGCGCGGAGCCCTCCTCCTCCGATCCATCGCCGCACTCGGCAAGCCGCGCGTCTGCTCGTGCTCGACGAAGGTACCCGTACTCCTCGTGTCCTCCCCTTTGCCTCTGTTTCTCCATGAGCCAGTTTTGGTGTGGCTTAGTTGCCCCCGGTGCGGTTTGCCTCCAAACTTCGGTTCGCGATGTCCTCGCCGTCGTGGTGTTTTATTTTTTGCGTACCTGCTGATCGAAGTTATTGAGGGTTCACTGATTTTGCTAGATTCATTGAGTTCAATCAGGGTTTGGAGGGTTTGGAGATTGTTGCTAGGTTTACTGGATTCGGTCAGGGTTTAGAGACTTTTTTGGGCTCGTCAGAACGCAGAGTTTGATCAGGAATCCTGACGCGTGGGTTCATTGAAATAGGGTTTTAGATTGTTTTGCATCTTTTTTCGGCTTGGGCCGAAACGACCGTTCGCGAAATTTCGGCCGGAATTTCGAAAATACCGTGTAAACCAGCATGTTTAAACTCGGCCAAAGTTTGACCGATATCACCGATTTTTTTTTGAGAAATTTCGGATAAATTTCGGGCGAAGTTTTGTTTGCACAATGTTACAAAAAGGAAGGAAGGATTTCTCTATTAGCTGTGTAATCTTGTGTCTCAAGATTTTAACTATGAACTGTCTCTGAATTTGAACTATGGATGATCTTTTTCAGGCCTCGTTTTATGAATTATTATGGACTTATCACTTATCTATGTTCCCAGTCATGTCTGTATGTCAATACACCATGAATGCGTACCATTCAATACACCATGAATGGGCCATCGTATCTGTCCATGTCAATACACCATGAATATGTACCATATTTCTTCCAATCCCTTTTAAAGACCTCATAAGTCTCCTCAATGCTCTTATAGTTAGCATCCAAACATGGGCCATCAATGTCACTCCCACCGAACAACCTACTTGCTGTTCCTAACTCTTGAGTCAACCTCATTGCCGCTCAAAAATAAGGACAGTTAGCTTTTATCCCTGCAATGTCATTTGCATGAAACCATCTGGACCAAGCTTGTGCAAGTTTATCCTCCACTCCTTCCTTCAAGGTGGTGCCAATCCTAGGCTGGACAGAACTAGAAGCTGTAACAAATGAATCAATCCTTGGTTGTACAGTTGGAGGTATCCTGCGTGATCCGCTATTAGCTGTTGGGGCAGATGAACTATCAGATCCATGCTCAGGCCTGCCTCGTATCCTCTTCTTGCTGCAAATCATTATCTGGTCTTGATAATGCCATTAGCAAGCGCATCTGCTACTCCTCGTTGCTTGCTACATAAGACTTCCTTTTCCACCCATTTCACTTAGAAGAGCATTTTCCAACCTCTTTTTGGTCCTCTTTAAATCTCTCTTCCTATCCTTAGAATCTTTATGCTTCTTCCACATAGCATGCTTCACATTACTTGGCACCTTTTCGCAAAAAGCGACATCACCTGGCACCCAAGCTAGATGCTCGTTAGTCATGGTGCACCTCCAGATTTCTTGGAAGTGCCACAAAACACACATTTAAATCCTTGTCCAACACTAAAACCATATTTCCACACATTGAATATGGTGTCATCTTTTACTTGGCCTACACAAAAGATTGTTTAAAAAGTTTTAAACATAAATGACGTTGGCTTCAGTAAATACTAAATAATATGCAACTACTGATCCAAATTTCCAAACAGTATTATACCTAGGGTGGGCAGCAGGAGTGGGTGTTGCATCCACTTAATAAGCACTGCTGGAGATACAGCTCCAGTTCTGCTAGTATTGCTTGTACCCTCTCCACTGAAACTTCACATTTTTGAAGTACACATTAGCTAAATTTGGCATACAATAGGATGATATTTTCCTCAGATATTGAACAGAGCATCAGAGATCAGACTACTACCTTAATAGACTGAACTTATTTTCCTCAGCGATTGAACAGAGCATCAGGGATCAGACTACTACCATGCATTGTTCATATACATTACCTAAATTGAGACATGCTTTTGCAATCGGGTGAAAAATGCAGCTACTATCTTCCTTGTTTCTTGTTATTATCCGATCTAAGTCCACATATATGGTGGGAGAATGGATTATATGAGTGTAGTGTTTGCATTACCTGTATTTGGTGATATCTGAGTGATATTTGCATCTTGTGCATGTGTGTAGTTTTTGTTGTTGATTTATCCTTTTCTCTGTGTCTTGTTTTGACCTCCTAATTTTGTTTAGAATTTATGTAATTCAGTGTGGATGTGTATATGTTATTGCTTTCCTTTTTTCATGCTTATTTTTGTGAAATTTTCCTTTGTTCGAGTCTATCGTGTCACAAGGTTTCTGAGAAAAGAATAATTGTTTTCATGTAGATGGATAGAATGGAGAGGACAGAGAGATTTGTACAGGTAGTTGTCCTTCTCTATTGCATCATAACACTTCTGTAAGATAAATGTACTGAACTTTTTTGTACTTTTTTACCAGTTGAAGAAATTGGCAGGCTCTGTGATATCATACTGGTCAATCGTATCTGTTTCTGTGGAAGAGAAATTAAACTTCATGCCATTACTTCTTTATGCTAAGTCCGAGTCAGTGGATGAGATACCTGAACACATTGCTGTTTCACAAGACTTCCTTGAAACTGTAAGTATGTGAATTTGTTTTATTTGAAACTACCGATCTTAAACAAACATATCCAATTCTTTTCTCTTTTTTTTTCAGGCAGAAAATGAGTCTATTAGACTTGAGAAGATCGTGGCTGAGATGATTGTAAGGAAGAAATCGAAATTGGATCAGATTTATCAAAGGAGTCATCTCGAGTCTCCCTTTGCTGGGCAAGGTAACAATGTATTAATTTATTTTTGAAAGTAGATAATAAGGTTTTGTTAGAAAATATGATGGCCATGGTTGTTCTGTCTCTCTCTAATAATTTCTTTGTTTCCTGTCCATCCTTCACCTTTGTATTAACTCTATTACTTTTTCCTCAAAGCTAAAGTTATCTATTATCTATTATCCTCCAACTGTGACTCAAGAATGTGTCGTTGCTTCGAGGGATATCTACTGAGCTTACATATAGTTTTTAAATTTTTACTGTTCTGAAATGAATTTTGCTAAAGTCCCCTTTGAATTGAAGGATAGGAAAAATGTAGGGATAGAATAGAAAAAAGGGAATTGATATGTCATGTTTCTCCAATCGGTAACAAACACAGGAAAATAAATGAGAAGTTCTTTGGTAGTACGACAGTTTGTATTTGAACAGCTAGCCGTTGCATTCGAAACAGCAAACTTCCAGTTACATGTGCTTATACATATATGCAGCAATAAGGAAATAAGGAAATATTCCATAGGAGTATCAAACTGTAACATCCTGAAGTTATGCAATTGTTAATCTTACCATGCTACCCTACTGCTACAAGTAATTGTCAGCTTAAGTAATATATGCAATTGCATAGGAGATTGATTTTGCCATGCTAGAACAATTGCATAGGAAAGATCACACCAGTTAGTATCAAAGTGCTGAACAATTGTTCTAGCTAAGATATATCCTTAGGTCACCTATGGATAAGCAGTTTTCCATAGAAGATTGTTCTAGCCTGATCAGAGAACAATTGCTGAGCAGCTGGTACTGCAATTGTTCTTACCCTACTGCTGAACAATTGTTCACTGAAATTGCTCAGGCTGAACAATTGATCAGAGAATAATTACTGAACAATTGCTGAACAACTGGTGAGATCTCCGATGCAATTGTCTAGCATGGTAAGATATATCCTTAGGTGTGATCTCTTGTGCAATTGTTCTAGCTAAGATATATGCAATTGATCTTACCATGCTAGAACAATTGCTGCACCTGGAAATATTCCATAGGTGACACAAGCTAGAACCTGGGAGGAAAGACTGAAAGATCAATTCTTCTAGCTTGTGTCAAATATATACCATAGGAATGCAATCCTAAGGAAATATTCCTTTACTTTCCTGTGAACAAAAGGGCTAGATAGGAAAAAATCCTTACAAAGGCAAATCCTCCAAAAATCCTGTGCCAATCCTTCACCTTTGTATTAACTAATACTTTTTCCTGAAAGCTAACGTTATCTGTTACCTATTATCTGCTCCAACTGTGTGTCACGAATGTGTCATTGCTTCGATTTCCTGAAAACCAAAGTTATCTGTTATCTATTATCTGCTCCAGCTGTGTGTCAAGAATGTGTCGCTGCTTCGAGGGATATCTATCTAGCTTATGTACATAGTTTTAATTTTTGACTGTTCTGAATTCTTTGTATAGGACCCTCTGATACCTCTGTGGCTTTTGAACTAGTCAAGGAACAAATCACTATAGCAAAAGCTGTTTCTATGAAACGCCAAGACATTGTAACAAGAATGGAAATGCTTGATAATGCATGTCATGAAATCCAATGGTATCTGAATGCCAATTCTGATGTCCATTCTGTTGAAGATCATCACAGAGTTGCAAGAGGAAAAATGTTGTTTGATTTTTTCCCAAAAATGATGGAAGATCTAGAAGCCAAAGTTATTATTTGGAACCTCAAAGAAGATGAGAACTTCTCATTCGATGGAGTAAGTTTTTTTTAGAACTCATTCGATGGAGTAAGTTTTTTGTTTCCTAACATACTGTTATAATATAATGGCTATCTTTCTTACTTTGATTGTTTTGCAGGTTGATATTAGAGAAAAGATCGAGGGTCTGAAGGTCTTCTATGAGGATACAGTTCGTGAAAATCCTGAGGCAGGGGGCGTAGTTCATGAAGCTCCTAAGGCAGGGGGCGTTGATATTGATATGGTTCCTGTAGGACTTGAGGCAGGGGGTGTAGCTCATGAAGATCCTGAGGCAGGGGGTGTAGTTCATGAAGCTCCTAAGGCAGGGGGCGTTGATATTGATATGGTTCCTGTAGGACTTGAGGCGGGGGGCATCGATATATTTCAGCAGCTGGTTATCCCTCGGCAACCTCGCACTCCTCGGATACCAGTGCAGGTGAACGTGCAACCGCCACCACTCCGTCGCCACCACCATCACCGCAGCCATCAGACGGTGATGACTCTATGGCATCCAGTGGGAGTAAATCCGATTCTAAGGACTTGGACTATGACCCGAACGGCTCTGATGCATCTGATGAGTGATGCATGAACGTATCTTTTCTCCGAACCAGAGTGTGTCTAAACCAGTGTATCCGCTAGCCTATCAAATTGTTTCTGCGATGTTACCCGAATGAGGCTGCTTAATTTTGTGGTATTTGCATCTTGTGCAGAATCTAATGTGGATATTTTAGTTAGGTTATGACCCATTTTGGATGGCTGGGATGGCTGTAGTTCTCTATTCGATTGCTTACTCCCTCAATGTGCAAATGATTTTTTAGTATAAACTGTTAACAATATTTTGGATGGCTGTAGTTCTCTCTTCTCAGCCTACAGTTAAGCTACTCCATCTTATCAAAGGTGGGAGAAAGATATTCTTCCATCACTCCATATACTAATTGGTTAGAGTTTGTTTCTTGGTTTAAGACCCTTCTGTTTATGCGATGAATAGTAATACATATATCCTTTCATGATCTCTTATGTGGCTACAAATGCCATTGGAAATTCAATGACTTCTCCTTTGCTCATCTCCTGGAAGTAGAGTTCAAGGTTTTGATAGGAACTAGTATAATGCCCGTGCTAACGCTACGGACTTTATGAAAAAAAATCAACAAGATATTAAATAAAAAAAACATATACAACGGAGTATATAAACACATTGATCAAAAGGTCAAGGATCGATGGCACTATTGATGAAACTTGAAATTTATATATACACATTAATCCAAAATTTATATATACACATTATAATCATATGAACAGCTCTATGCTTTCTCCGATTCCGAATCTGATAGTGAAGATGTCTACCACTGTTGATGAAACTTGATGACAACCTTGAAGTGAAGACTACCTCAAGTTGCTCAACAGGAGAACAGCCTCCACTTTCAGTATAAGTACAAAACAATGGATTCATTTGGATGCAGCCTAACAGCGGCTGGCTATGGCTAAATCTATCAGGTAAATATAACTTGACTTTAAATCAGTCAATAATTTTATATGCCCATAGTGCCTGCACAGAATTTCAAAAGCCACAATATTTCTTTACTGAAAACAGCATGGGTGCAATACCTTAGCAAATACTCTGCGGGATTTTCCACGCATATGAGGATATGCAAATTAAGATATGTAACATGTTTGTCTTTTAACTATTTTTTGTAGCAACAGTTAGATAACTTTAAGATATTCAGTTTCACACCTTGTTTAGCAATTTGGAACCAGATGGCAATATATTTGGAGGTGCCTGCACATTTAAATAACACCGCATTGGCACTGCTAACTGTGTTTAATACAGCTGCTTGCATTTGTTGTCCATGGGGGACAGGCTTAGTCTATGCCTCTTCTGCACAACAATGAAGGTGACTTGTGGCTTCTCATTATGATACAGTGCATTCGAAGCCTGGAGAAGAAAAAAATAGTTGTTTTACCAAATGGTCTAATCAAATATGATATTGGCAAGCACTATTTGCTCTGAAATCACTTTACCTTTTCTATCGCTAGGATTTCTTTCTCCAGAACTTGTTTGAACCGACCCTCACCTAGTAACGAAATACATAGCAGAAGGACATAGAGAGAAAAGCAGTCAACTGTTAATTTTCTTGGGATGATGATCAAATAGTGCATCACAGAGGAAAGAAGATGTTTGAACCTGTAGAATATCAGCTGCTGGAGCTTCTTCTTGGACTCTTTTTCAAATGCATGAAGGAGCTTCCTTCAAAAGTTTCACAAATTAAAATATGCAACCCAATATGGTGGCATGCATCTTCAAATAGTTACATAGATTGAAGGTCTTACTTGACAATGTCTTCAAGGCCACTGATCTCCTCAGACCTTGTGCACGAACAACACTATTATACTTAGACACGTCATGCCAGTCTTGGGATGCAACGACCTAAACAGAAGTACAGAACCTCAGGCAGCATCTGTTAGTTTAATGAGATGAAATGGAAAAGGCACTGTGTCCATTTACTAAACAAAAGGAAACCTTACAGAAGCAATCGAAGGGGCAGCAGAACCATCTTTTTTTAGTAGACACCTAACCAATTATGAGGGCAGCTCAAGCTGCTAAGATGGGTTTCAGATGGAAGATAGGTAATGGTAAAAGAGTGAGGCTTTGGGAGGATAATTGGTTAGGTGTCTCCTATCGCTTAGCCAAAATTTACCAAGGAAAATTTACCCCAACTTGAAACCTAAAATATCTGACACAATATTCCAACATCTTTTAGCAACTACACAATCAAAGAAAACATGATGAATGGTTTCTCTCTCTAAACAAAAGAGGCAATTCTCATCCTCAACTTTCCTCCTTTTTGCTAGATTATCCTTAGTTAGAGACCTATTATTAATGACCAACCATAAGAAGAGATGAACTCGGGGAGGTACTTTGATACTCCACACAGCAGAAACATGTATCGACTTAATCCCCCTAAAGTTGATGATCTTAGAAATAGATTGGGAGGAATAAATGCCAGAAGAATTAAAATTCCAAATCATCCCATCCTCCTCATCAGACAACTGTATAGTTGATACCAACTCTAAAACTTCCAGCCAAGACTGGTAAAATTCATGAGAAACATTTCTTCTAAAAGTGCATTTTAGATTAGTACCATCCCACAGATCAGCTACTGTTTTCTCCTTTTCGTTAACAATCCTATATAAAGGCCAAAACTGGATTGCCAAGCTAAAAGAACCTAACCAATTATCCTCCCAAAGCCTCACTCTTTTACCATTACCTATCTTCCATCTGAAACCCATCTTAGCAGCTTGAGCTGCCCTCATAAAATCCTTGAAAAAACTAGAGGCTCCTACTGTATTTGCCTGAAAAATATTGGGATTTGCAGTATCATATTTAAAGTCTATAAGTTCTTTCCAAAGCTTATCTTTATCTACTTGATATCTTTTTAGCCAAGAAGCTAATAAACTAATGTTAAGGTCTCTCAAATTAGGTAAGCCTAGGCCTCCAAACTCTTTTTTCAGTGAGACAAGCTCCCAATTTGCTAAATGATATTTGTGACTCTCTACTGAATCATTCCAGAGATAATTACTCATATGGGTGTTGATGATCTTGATAGCCCACTTAGGGAACTTAATAAAAGACAGAAGATAAACTGAAATGCTAGCCAAACAACTTTTAATTAACATAGCCCTAGCTGCTAAAGAGAGTAGCCTTCCCCTCCACCCTGCTACTTTAATCAAAATTTTATCTACTAAAGGCTGAAATGTCCTCCCTATTTAACTTGTCATAGTGAAGAGGCACCCCTAGGTAATTAATTGGAAAAGAACCCAAGGGATAGGAAAAAATATGGGCTAGTCTATGGGCTTCGTTATGTTCTAGATTAAGGGGTACTAATTCACTCTTATGAAAATTTATGCCCATCCCCGAGATTTGCTCATACCACATCAAAACACATTTAAGGTTTAATAAAGCTGATTCCTCTGCTTTAGAAAACAGAATCGTGTCATCTGCATACTGCAGAGCCACAATGCATCCTGGCTTGAAGTCCTCTAAAAGGCCCTTCACTAAACCTTTATTGGTTGCTTTAGCTAACATCTTAGAAAGATCATCCCCAATTAGGTTAAAAGGAAAGGGGGACAAGGGGTCTCCCTGTCTTAGCCCTTTTCCTGTCTTGAAGTAAGAACTGTCCTCACCATTCAGCATAATTCCTACTGACCCTCCCACGACTAATTGTTTTATCCAATTAATTATTGTTGGATCAAAATTTCTAGACTGAAGCATATCAAACAGAAAGGTCCAACTTACTCTATCATAAGCTTTTTTGTAATCCAACTTAAGAACAATTCCTTGTTCTCTAGAATTATTAATACTATGCACAATCTGAGATTTACCTTGGCATTGATCTTATCTAACTATTTTCCGTGAAGACATTTGACCTTCGACAACACTGTGACACGAGACCAATATCTGTCTCACAGATCCTTTTAATATTTCCTGTGACACGAGACCAATGGAAGTGAAGAAATTATGTCTCCAATCATAGACACTTACCATATAAACTGCCATTTTTATCTGGTAGTATAACAAGCAGTAAATCACTTTTCTGATCTTTTAGCTTGTTCTTCGCTTCCTGATTGCATTTACGAATACCATCTTCATCTTGATTTGGATGCGCAGTGAATATTGGGAGCTTCAAATTGGCAAATTCCTGAAATCAAAGTGAGAAAAGGGTAGGCAAGACAGGTTGGACCTAGAGACAGTAAAAAAAGGATGATGAAAAATCATATTACCACTCTAGTAATATGAGACATTTCAGGCAGCTTAAAGCAAAACTCCTTAATATCTTTCTTGGATAAATCTTCACAAAAGTTAAGACATGCCCAGTTGCTGATCTTGACACCATTTATTACTTTCTGCAAAGAAAATATTCAAGCAATGGTTATAGATTAAGAACAAATATATGTACAACTGGAAAATTAAAGAAACTCTTTTCTTGATTCATTACTTCACTGAAGAACGTGATACCAAGTAAATGATAGATGGAAAGGTTCTCAAAATGGATCTTCATTCACTAGTAAAAAAAAGCTCTACGCTGGTGGTGGAGCATAATTTTTACAGGCGGTTTCAATTAAATAAAGCCTGTGAAAAGAAATCGGCTTGCCTGACTCAAAAATCGTCTGCGAAAATTAATTTTTACTGGTGGTTTTCCTAAGAAAACCGCCAGTAGAAATGGTGCATTTTCACAGGTGGTTTTTTAAGAAAACTGCCAGTGAAAATTGATTTTTACAGGCGGTTTTTCTAAGAAACCGCATGTAGAAATCATGTATTTCTACATGCGGTTTATTAAGAAAACTGCTTGTAGAAATAATTTGAAATTGAATTTTTTGAGCTTTTCCAATGACATCGTTTGAAAAAACTACCAAAATGAAAGTTGTAGATCTCGAAAAGTTATGAAACTTTGTAGTTGATAATTTTTTCATTTGAAATGATCTTATCGTCGAGAACTACGTTTGAATTTCTTAAATTTAAAATTCAAATTTTATAAATGACCTCCGATGGAGAAACTACCAATATAAAAGTTGTAGATCTTGAAAAGTTATGAAACTTTATAGTTGACAACTTTTCCATTTAAATCCGTTTAGGGCCTCAAACAATCAATGTATGCTCGTTTAGGATAATATACGGGGAACTAAACTCTACTATAGACACAAGTGAGTGATAGGTGGAGTGGTAGAGGAGGTTACGTGAAAATATGCGCGACTTGCGATTAGCCAATGGGCATTCCCTAGGATTAAATCTTTTTTTCCTATTTTTAAAAGCTGATTTTGTATTTTCTAGAAAAATATTTCTATAGGCACGGTTGGCTAAGAGAACCGCCTGTGGAAATCTATTTTCTACTGAACCCCTGTGAAAATAGATTTTCACAGGCGGTTCTCAGTTAACCGCCAGTACAAAGATTTATTTGTACTGGCCCCTAGCGCCTGCGGTTACGAAAAACGCCTGTACAAATATGTTTACAACCGCCACTATTGAGCTTCTTTCTACTAGTGATTGAAGCTGTAACATTAAGATTAGTTTAGCAGTTCATGACATACCTTGTCTTTCATATTCCAGTACCCATTCATTAATTGGAAACCCTTTTTTAAGATCCAGAATCATGATACTTAAGGTACGACAGCAAGAAAAATAGAGAATATTAGACAATCACAAACTTCTTTACACCCAAAATTACTACATCAAAAGGAGAGCAAAACTCTATCAGTTCTTGCCTTTTGTTTTCTTAGTTAGCCCAAGTTCTCACTTAATAAAGGGTAATATTATTTCTGAAGAATGCCACATGATGATGCTTTGAGATGCCAATAGTCTCTTCCTCTACGTACTGTCGTTGATGCCTCAGGCATATTCCTTGAGATTTTGCTGAATATATTTCTGTATATTCTGCTGCAGGGCAGCGTGACATTGTGTATGTCTATCAGGTTGGTAATTCTACCTTTTTTTTGGCATGAGACCTCAATCTCTAAAACTCTACTATTTACACAAGAAACGGCTACTTTCAATATTGCTGAAATTCCCGCAGACAAGAGATGCTTATGTCGAGCTCCGCGGCAGCGGTGCAGCTGGGGTGTGTCCTCGCAATGGTGCAACCGCCGGTGGCGCACGGCTAGGGCTGCGGCGTGGCTGTTGGAGGCGGGAGCCCGTGCGCACCCCACGACAGCGACCGGCAAGACTGTGGGTGCCGGCGCCGGTGGCACGTAATGCGGTTTGACTGTTTTTTCACAAGTATTGGTCATGATCGTGTGTTTGTTTTTTTATTATTTTTATTCGGTGGTTACAGGTTTCGATCGCTGTGTGTGGGCATTAGAACTGAAGCTGCGTGCGTGGGACGGAGAGGGCGAGGTGAGAAGCCTGCCGCAGAGGGTGAGAAGCTAGGTCTTGTTTAGTTGCTAAAATTTTTTAAGATTTCCCGTTATATCGAATCTTGCGGGATATGCAATATAGGATAGCTAATTGCATAGTTTATTTATAATTTACGAGACAAATCTTTTGAGTCTGGTTATTCCATAATTGGACAATAATTACTAAATAAAAACGAAAGTGCTACAGTAGCGAAATCCAAAATTTTTCGCGGACTAAGCCATCAGATTTGATATAGTTGTTTTATTAGACTTTGATTTTAATAGAGACGAATTCTTATGTGTATTTTCCTGAGTATAGAGTGATTAAAAACTCTTAGTGGGGGATGTTTTACTGGGTGTACCAAATATAATTTAAGTGTTTCATTATAGTAGAGACTAATTATGAATTTTGGTTCATTCAATCCATATTGATATAGGGGAAACTGAAATTCAAAAGGTAACTATTAGTTTCGATCGATACTACTGTTGAGAAGGCAAGGAAACATGCTCACCACTAGATGGTGGGTCATGGTGTCTATTTGTAATTTCGTTGCTTTGGTAATGTAATTTGGTTTTATCGTTGTGGAAAAAAAGATGGTGGGTCATGGTATCCCTTTGTAATTTCGTTGCTTTGGGGTAATAAAATTTGGTTTTAGCGTTGTAGAAAAAAAAAGATGGTGGGTCTTGGACTACTTGCATTGACACTAGCTCGATGTACAAGTGGAGAATTGAAGACCTTGTCTATGTGTGGACTAGAGTCTAGAGAGTAGAGACTACAGTTTATTAGACACATGTGTTGAATAAGTGTTTATATGTTATTTCACTTTTCTCATTGATTGTCAGCTGTATCGTGGGATTCTAGCGTGGAGATCCATTAGAGCAGAATTTCCCTAATAGTTATTTAAAATTCCTTGTATATATCACCATGCTTTTCTCATTGTGTGGGTTGGATAACAATCAATGAGGATGTTGCACATATTTCTTTTGAAAAACGTATTAGCCCCAATTTTCTTCGTGTCAAGAATGCAGCAATTCTTTCCTCAAACTTTAGCCAAATATCACCTCGGTATTATTTGTTTTTTTTTACATTTGGCTGGCTTGGAACGCTTTTTTTGTATTAGCCTGTTCGCTGGTCTGAAAAATCATGGCTGAAAGTACTGTTTGCTGATTTTTTGTAAGAAAAAAACATTGTTGGTTAGTAGAAAAAGTACGGCTTATAAGACAACTGTTGAGACATGAAATTCATAACTATGAGTTCGGTGTTGTGTGCTTCAGGTAGCAAACGGTAACCATAAAACCATGTTGAATGAAAACATGATCGCTTTTCGATTTAACGCATGCCTATCAATGTTTTATCCTGCTGTTTTTTTAAATATTTTTTTTCTATAAATGAATTATAGATTTCATATCTTATTGGTGACTTCCCTAGCTGACTGAGAACCTTTGATCGAAGCGATTGTGAGGCGAGGCAATGTCGGCGTAGCCCCTAGCGTAGACGATGAGGAAGAAACTGAAGATCGCTCTTTCAATTTGTCTCGACAAGTTTGTCTTTAGCGCAAACAGAAAAGCTAAGGCCGTGTTTAGTTCGTGAATAAAAAATTTCGCGACACGGTAGTACTTTCGTTTATTTGTGATAATTATTGTCCAACTAGTACTAACTAGGCTCAAAGGTTCATCTCGTAAATTTCGACCAAACTATGTAATTAATTTTTATTTTTATCTATATTTAATATTCTATGCATGCGTCTAAAGATTCGATGTGACAGAAAATTTTAAAAATTTTAGATTTTAGAGTGGAAGTAAACAAAGCCTAACCTTTTGTGTCTCCGCTTTGCATTCACTGCTTCACTCTTCCTCATCGTGGCCCTACCTTCTTCATTGTCGCATGGGGACCTCCTCCGCCTCCTAGATCTTGTGGATCGTACGGTACACACATCCACACGTGTCCCTGCTCGGCTGCTAGAAAGGCTCTAGTTTTTCTTTTCTTTAACCGGTAGACAAATTTGCACGGCCTGCGCGTGCGTCTCCCCGGGCCCTGGCATTATGGCCTTGTTTAGGCCTTGTTTAGATGTGAAAAGTTTTTGGATTTCACTACTGTAACACTTTCGTTTGTTTGTGATAAATATTGTCCAATCATGGAATAACTAGGAACAAAAGATTCGTCTCACGATTTACAGTTAAACGGTGCAATTAGTTTTTATTTTTGTCTATATTTAATGCTTCATGCATGTGCCGAAAGATTCGATGTGACGGGGAATCTTGAAAACTTTTTGGTTTTTAGGGTGAACTAAACAAGGCCTTAGTTTCCAAAAAATTTCAAGATTTCTCATCACATCAAATCTTGTAACACATGTATGAAATATTAAATATAGACAAAAACATATACTAATTATAGAGTTTATCTGTAATTCGTGAGATGAATCTTTTGAATCTAGTTAGTCCATGATTGGATAATATTTGTCATAAACAAACAAAAGTGCTACAGTAGCGAAAACCAAAATTTTTTCCAAACTGAACAAGGCCTTAGTTTCCCCAAAACACAAAAACTTTTCATTCGTCACATCAGAGTTTTTGAATGTATACATAGAGCATTAAATATAAATAAAAATAAAAACTAATTATACAGTAAATTAGGAGACGAATTTTTTGAGTCTAGTTAATGTATAATTGAACACTAATTACCAAATACAAACAAAAAGTGCTACAATAGCGAAATCTAAAATGTTTTCACATCTAAACAAAGCCTATATATCATATCCTGTCGTGCTATGGTCTCGTTTAGTTCCATTTTTTTATTTTACAAAATAGATACTGTAGCATTTTCGTTTGTATTTAATAAATATTGTCTAATTATAAATTAATTAGGTTTAAAAGATTTGTCTCACAATTTACAGGTAAACATACAATTAATTATTTTTTATCTATATTAATGTTTTATACATGTACCGTAAGATTCAATGTAAAGAAAAATCTAAAAAAGTTTTACAAAATCTTTTGGAAACTAAACAATGCCTATAGCAACAGACACCCGTCTCGATCCGACAGCACAAGGACGATCGCGAGATCACCGAGCGATTCCCATCTACGATGGGCGGCGACGGCTGCAGTGGAGTTGACCTGATCTCGCTGCCTAAGCAATGACCTGCTCGATCGTGCGCATCCTGGAGCTTGTGCCGGACACCAGGGACGTTGTGCGCACCCACGCACTCTCTCGTGACGGTGGCGTGGCCTGTGCACGTACCGGGTGTCGCCGCCCTCCTCTTCGCCTCTGCTGACAGTTGGCTGGCGGATCCCAGCGAAGCCGGTGCTGCCGAACAGTACCTTGCCTTTGGCCTTGTTTAGTTTCCAACGGGAAATATTTCGCGACACTGTAGTACTTTCGTTTGTTTGTGGTAATTATTATCCAATCATGGACTAACTAGACTCAAAAGATTCGTCTTGTCAATTTCGATTAAACTGTGTAATTAGTTTTTATTTTCGTCTATATTTAATACTCTATGCATACGTTTAAAGATTTGATGTGACGGGTGTTAGGTTGATCTCTACCGGCCCAAGTCCAAAGACTGGGCCGGACCCTTGACCACGTCCTGATCGGGGACGTTCAACCTTCTATGGGTTGGTGGGCTCCCGTCGCGCAGTGTATAAAGAGAGGGTGGGGGCTAAGGCACAATACACGAGGTTCATCGCTACAGTGCCGTGAGTCCCCCACCCTAACCCTAGACCGATCGAGAGGGTGCACTGCCAGCGACGGGAAGTCCGCCGCCGCCGCCACTGCCCCGACCACGAGCTTCTCTACCGACGCGAAGGTACGGTTCGTCGTCCTGTTCTCTCTTCCTCCCTGGATCTATGACATTCCAACTTGTTTATCCCAAATAGAAGTAAATTACCCACTGATCTACACCTAGAACGATCCAAAGATATTAACAATGGTATCAGAGCCAAGGTTCCTTACATTTAGTTGTGTAGATCTAGTCGGGAAAGAAAGAAAGAAAAGATCACAGAAACAAAGGAATGACGGATTTCAATCCGGACAGAATGGGTCCAAACCCTAACCCTAAAGAACAGAGTAAGAAAGGGACCCGATCCGATCTGGATCTAACCCTAACAGTAGCAAAAACAAACAAAGGGGATGGTTAAAGGGGGCCATCCCGTCATCGCCACCAGCCGCTCCATGGTCGGGCGCGCAACAAGAACATCGAGCGAGCAGGTCACTCCACGGGGCGGCTGCTGACCTGGGAGCACGGTTTTTTGAGGCACCGGAGCAAGTCCACTCGACGGTGCCGCACTCCACCAACAAGGAGCGCGAGCACCGGCGATGGGACCTACAGCGGCGCCGGCCTCCTTCCTCCCTCTGGCCGCGATGGCTACTGCAGCGTGCATTTTTTTGGTTCGGTGCGTGGGCAAAGAGAAAGGGGGGAGGAAGAGAGAGAGAAAGGAAGGGAGGCCGAGCCATGGATCTGGTGGCGCCGGTCTTCTCTCGGGCCGCCATGGCCGGCGCCCTGTTCTGCCTCCCTCGGCGGCGCAGTGGAGAGAGAGAAAGGACTGAGAGAGAATGACCTAGGGTTTAGGGGGAGCCGGCGGCCTGGGGGTTTTTGTTCTCCCGAATTCGGCGCCTAGCCGTTGGATCAAGATGAGCGGCCAGGATTTGGCGGGCCAAAATAGGCCCAGGCGGGATGGAGATTTCCCGGCCCAGGCCTAGGTTGCGGCCTGGGCGCGGGGAGCTCTCTCGCGCGGCTCGGCCGTGGGCCGGCTATGCTGCTGGGCCGAGTCCCTTCTTTGACTGGGGCGGACAGAACGAAAAAAAAGGAAGGGAAAAGGGTGCGCTGAGCGCGTGCTGGGCCGGCCGCGGGTGAGCAAAGGGCAGTTTTGGCCACGGGCCAACGCGCGAACTGGGCCAAGAACGGCTAGATTAACAGTAAACTCGGTTTTAATTTATTTTGTCTTTTCTTTTTCTAGAAATAATTTTGATTCATTTTGAATGAATTTAAAGTCAGTTCTGATGCTATTTTCTGTACATTTTTGTTTAATGATAACATGTTCAGAATATAGTAAAGTATTCAAAGAGTTTCTGGAAAATAAAATGTTGCATACTTACAGTTATTTTTAATTTTGAAAAATAGATAAAATTACAGATTATTATAATATTGTTATTATTCTGACCAAAGTTGATTAATAGCAATGTTATGTAGAATTACTGTAAAAGGATTAATTGTATGTCATAATTTAATTTGAAGAGCAATTACAGATATTCAATAAATTATAATATTGTTATTTTCTGACCAAAGTCGATGATAACAATGTTATAAGTTATGTTTAAAGTTTAAGTTTCTGACGAATTCGTCAGAAAATGGATAAAGATCTAGAAATGTTCCTAAAAATAGAAAATAGTATTTTCACGTTTTCGCTGTAAAGATGATTATGATGCAGTCCTTTTCTGAGCAAAGTCTTTAATAGTAATGTCATGACATTGTTTATTAATCATATGTATTAATTCTATTTCTGCCCAAAGGTGATTTAGAATTGATGTAGAAGAATCATGACATTGTTTATCAACTATATGCATTAATTCTATTTCTGCCCAAAGGTGATTTAGAATTGATGTAGAATGATGATTTATTCTATTTCTGCCCAAAGGTGATTTAGAATATAAAAGGAAAGATTTAAAATTTTAATGTGCATGTCTTTAACCAAACCAATTTAGGGTTATTTTCATGCTCATTATTATTGATCATTTGTTGAACGTGTTTCAGAAAAGGATCTCCATGCTTTCGTTCTTGACGGTAGCAAAGGAAAGAATTGGGTACTTGTGACTCAAAGGTGAAAAGTGCAAGTTTGCATGAAAGAAGGCCATTATATAAGGGGCAGTGTTCTTCTTAAAGAATGGCTTCAAAAGAAAGGAATTCAGGGACATTGGTCCAAGAAAGAAGATATAGCAATAAAAGTTTAGTTTAACTTTTATGTACTCTCTATGTAAAAGAGTTTTGCCTTCAGTTTCACTGATGAGAGTTGTAAAAGTTTTGCATGTTTAATTTTGACCAAAGTTGGATTAAACATGTGTGTTAAAAGAGTTTTCGGATTTATTTCTTATTGAAAATATTGAAAGCCAGTTATGGCATTTATGTCCCTTATAGGGAGTCATCTCGCAAGGCGGGAAAAGTTTTGGCATAGTACTCATCCTGCATGGCAGGAAAAAGAAAGTTGCATATGAACCAAAAGATAAGAGTGACGTGCAAGTATGACTTGCAAAAGTACTGAAGGACTATGTTGAAGTTCTTGAAATGAAATGAGGAAAGTATACTCCCAAAAAAAAGATTTAAGAAATAACTCAGTTTTACATGACACAATCATGTGAATGAGTAAACATTCAAAGTTTTCTCATTCTCAAGAGTAACAGATAGTTTTGAAAATTATGGCAATAAAGTTCATGCCATATTTCGAGGGGGAGGATTGAAAGATACTCTTGAAAGATACTCCCCAATTCCCTAATGTATGGTATGCATTGAGGGTAAAAGTGATAAAGGTGATCTATAAATGATGAACATGATTGTTGAGGGAGTACAACAATCATAATAACGATACCCCTAAGCAGACAAAGTACAAAGATGGTGCCTAAAGTGACCATATAAAGTTTCAACAGATTAAACATAAATGATGAACATGATTGTTGAGGGAGTACAACAATCATAATAACGATACCCCTAAGCAGACAAAGTACAAAGATGGTGCTTAAAGTGACCATATAAAGTTTCAACAGATTATACCCAAATAAGAAAGCTAAAAACGGTGAAATCTGGGGGAGCATGGTATGTATAGATCTAAACACTTGAAGAGAAGTGGGACTACGTGCTCACTCCAATGATTCAAGATCGATAAATTGCTTAATACCATGTTGATGTTGTATGACTTATACAACACCCGTTGTTGGCTCTTCAAAGGTGTACAATGTAAACAAGAATCTTGTGATACAGGAGCCTATAGAATCAATTGCCTCTTGGCAATAAAAGAGCAACAACGGTCCCACATGAAAGAAGTGCCCGTTAGAAAAGTCATTATTGACTATAAAGTATACGCTAGTAAAGAAACTCAAATAGAGAATGATCCCATCTCATTTGAATAAGTCATGAGAAGCACTCACTCATCCAAATAGCAAAAATCTATAGAGGATGAGATGAAAGAAATAAGTACCAACGGTGTTTTGGGACTTAGAAGTTCCTAATGGAGCCAAAACAGTAGACTGTAATGGGTCTACAAGATAAAGCGTGACTCCAAAGGGAATATAGAAACATATAGCATGACTTATGGCAAAAGAAATGAACAGGTTACAATGAGTATTAGTGGCACACTACGATTTAGAGTTACCATAGATGAATGTAAAGATGACATTCCTTAATGGGGATTTATACGAAAAGCATACATGGCACAAACTATTGGTTTTGTCATGGATGTAAAGAACATAAGAGATGCCACCTAAAGTAATCTATTTATGATTTAGAGCAAGGCTCTAGATAATAGTATTGAAAGTTAAAAAGTCAATGAGAAAAGTTTGGGTTTTAAAGATAATGAGAAGGACAATAGCAGTTATGCAAAGTCTAAGCATGGAAATTTTCCTGATCCCATCTGTGGACAACATCTTACTTACTAGTAGTAATGTTGGTCTAAAGTAAAGAAGAAGTTATTGTCCTCAAGTTTCAATAAGTATAATCTCGGTAAAGTGTCTTCCGTTCTAGAAACTGGAACTTGTCGAGATAAAAGAAAGGGGTATTAAAGATGTTGCAAGTGCATGCTTGGAAAAAGTTCTATATATATATATATATATATATATATATATATATATATATATATATATATATATATATATATATACACGCCTGATCCTATGGTCAAGGGTAAGAGTTTTGAAAAGTGTAAGAAAGAACAGATGGACGTCCAATATGCTTCAGCCGTTGGAAGCTTTATAATTGTATGGATAAAATCTTACCCTGACATAGTATATATATCCGGGATGTTTTGGCAAAAGTCCAATCCAGACATAGATCACTGGAATGGAATTGAGAATGTCTTGCAATGACGCAAGGACTTATAGGCCTCATGGTGACTAAGAAAGAACAAGTACTCTCAAATGGTTGTGAGTACAAATGTTTAAATTTAGGCGAGATGTTTGGTGAAACCCACATAGTAGCTAACGCTCGCAATTGGAGTTTTATTGTGGAAAAAGCTCCAAAGAAACAGTTATGGTGTCATCACGGATGCATACCTATAGTATAGTTCATTATGAGGCTTAAAAGGCAGGCGAAATGGTTAAGAAAACCTATACCCGGAATCGATAATGGTTGTCAACAGCAATAACCATTCAAGTATTTCACTCCTATGATAACGAGTCAAGTGTGCTGCCAAACACATTGACACAAAGTTACACGTTGTAATGGAGGCAGTCTGGAATCTTATTAAAAGTATTGAGCGAGTGCTCACGGATCCACTTACCAAAGGCTTACCACCCAGTGTGTTTAAAGAACACATAGTCGATATGGATTTATGGTAAAGCCTATGATTTCCGGACAACAAAGGGCCCAAAGTTAAAGTCACTGTTTCAGATCAGAGACATGCATTGTAGCTGTCAACTCTATCGGCGAAAGACCGTGATGATGAAACATGCTCTATGCACTCATCTGTGATGGAACGAGTAAAAGGAAAAGTGTTAGAGTCAAAGTTTAAAAGTTAAAGTAAAAGTTGAGATCAAGGGGGAGAATGTTAGGTTGATCTCTACCGGCCTAAGTCCAAAGACTGGGCCGGACCTTTGACCACGTCCTGATCGCGGACGTTCAGCCTTCTATGGGCTGGTGGGCCCCCGTCGCGCAGTGTATAAAGAGAGGATGGGGGCTAGGGCACAATACACGAGGTTCATTGCTACAGTGCCGTGAGTCCTCCACCCTAACCCTAGACCGATCGAGAGGGTGCATTGCCAGCGACGGGAAGTCCGCCGCCGCCGCCACTGCCCCGACCACGAGCTTCTCTACCGACGCGAAGGTACGGTTCGCCGTCCTGTTCTCTCTTCCTCCCCGGATCTATGACATTCCAACTTGTTTATCCCAAATAGAAGTAAATTACCCACTGATCTACACCTAGAACGATCCAAAGATATTAACAACGGGGAATCTTGAAAAAAAAATTTAGGTTTTTGGTGGAAGTAAACAAAGCCTTTGTCGACGACGCTCTCACGCTTCGTGCTAATTAAAGCGACGACGACGTGTTACGCCATCGAGGACCTCAAAACAGAAGAGCTCGTGCCGCTGTTCTTCGAGGTCGCACAGGGATGGATCTGTTACGTGTCTCTTGAGGTTTTACAGGTACGTCGTATGTATTCTCATGCCCAGTGTTTTCATTATTTTTGCCCAATTCATGCGCTCAAATTTATTCTATGGATTTAATTTGCCTCAAAGTTGTTTATAAAAACCATAAAAATGAACCATTCACGTAGTCTAAGATTTAATATTTTCTTTGAAAATGTTTTATTTTCCACTTTCTCATTTATTACATTTTTATTTCAACCTTTTTGTTAATTTCATCAGACAATATTTCAAACAAGTGACATAATCAGAGGTCGGATTCCATCGCTTCCTCATGTCACGTACTTATCAGTTCAAGCTACACTGCGTGAACCACATTCCTTTGGAGCTAGCATCGCAAGTATCCTTGCACAATGCCACAACATATTAGATACCTCAGCCTAAAGTTTTGCTACAGGATTATTAATAAGGTGACATAATTTATTCTTCCATCAGTCCATATATATACTAATCGGATAGTTTCTTTTCCTAGATATATTATTTTCATACAGAATAATAATTAATGCATATATCCTTCCATGATCTTTACTGCAAAAGAACGACCGCTACTTATTATGTGATAACTAGTGCACATGGAAATCCCATTCCCATGGGTTCTCCTTAGCTCGATCCAGGAAGTAGAGTTCAAGTGGTTGATAGGAACTGACTGTGAACTCCAGTTCATTCAATCCATACTAAAAAGGAAAACAGGAGTTCGAAAGGTAGCTATTAGTTTCGAGCAACACTATTGGATAAAAGACAACAAAGATGCTTTTAGCCTGATGCCCCCACTAGACGGTGGATCATGGACTACGTGCAATAATGCTGATTTATCGTACAAGTGGAGGCGGCATTGTGTATGAGTGTGGAAATCAGAGAGCAGAGAGATTGCACCACACTTGTTGAATCCGTGTTTGCATCTGATTATTTAAAGTTCTGTTACTACCGCTGCTACATCTACAGAGGCCGGCCCCTCGACTGCAGCTCATCCGGCATCGGTGGCAAGACAGAGCACACGCGCTCGGCGTCCAAATGCGCGCGTGCACGGACCAGAGTGGGCTTGACCCTTAGGCGTAGAAGTGGCTGCGCCGCTTGGGCAAGCAACCGGCACTGCCGGGTGTATTAAGTCCAGAGAGTTCAGTTGAGACGGCAACATGTATTGAACGCAAAACAGAACCCATCTATAAGATTTCTCTGAACTCCTATCCCGTGCTCTGCTTCCCCTTCCCAAAGTCTGTCCTCTAATTCCTTCCCCAATTCAGTTACCCTAACAATCCTGGTATCAGAGACTCCATCGATCCCTGATCGGCTGCAATCCTGTATCCCATCGATCGCGAGAACAAACGCTGTCGGTCGGATCGCGTTCCTGGTGACCAGTGAGCTGCTGGCCGCCGGTTGAGCCACCGTAATTCCAATAGCACGTTCCCGATTTGTGGAGGATCCCGATCTGGCGCGTATACCACCACCACCACCTCCTCCGCCACCACCTCACTTTACCCGATTCGCAAAGCAGAAGCACGGCGCGATGAGTCCTGAAGGTCAGCAGTTGATGAACGAGCTCCAACGCCTCTTCAAGGAGCAGACGCAGCTCCTGGATCGGCGTTTCTCCGAGGCGGAACAGACGTTGGAGCAACGCATCATCGACTCGGAGACCCGCATCGATGGCCGCATCACCGAGTCGGAGACCCGCATCGACAGCGTCATCACCGAGTCCGAGCGTCGCCAGGATGAACGCCTGAAGAGTATCGAGAAGGCGACTGGGAGCCTGGAGGAGTGGCGTCAGGATGCAGAGGGCGTGCTCGATGATATGCGCCTCAAGGTTCTGAAGCTGAACAAGGCGTGGGATCGGTCCGTCGTCGAGCAATCTTCCTCTGCTCCCGGCCTGATCTCGGCGTCACCAGGTGTGGAGCAGACCGACAAGCGCTCATCTGCTGTCGAAATGGCTGCTCGGCCCAGCGGGCACGGCGTCGAAACACAAGCACGGGAGAGTGGGCATGGGGTTGTCACTACCCTAACCCATTCCCCGGCCAATGGTATGAACTACTACTCATCCCCTAAGTTTCATGGAACTGCCTATGATATGTGTCTTGCTCGCAACAAACCACCAGACCCCACACTGAGCTACACTGGGCGTATGCCTAAGTTTCCCTTCCCAACCTTCCATGGTGAGAATGTGCGGCTATGGATTTCCAATGCTGAGGATTACTTTGAAATCTACCAAGTTGATCCTCACCTTTGGCTCAAAATTTCCAAACAACAATTCAAGGATCATGCTGCCCTCTGGATTCAATCCATTGAACCAATGCTCAAAACACTCAATTGGCCCACCTTCTGTACCATGCTCCATGAGCGATTTGGCCGCGATCAGCACCAAATTTTGATTCGTCGCATGTTTCATATCCACCAAGAGTCCACTGTCATAGACTATGTTGAGCGCTTTTCTGCTCTCATAGATCAGTTGAAAGCCTACAATCCCAACATTGACATGCTCTATTATACCACACGCTTTGTGGATGGGTTGCGCATAGACATTCGTTCAATTGTTGTTGTTCAACGTCCCCAAAACCTCGATACTGCGTATGCTTTGGCTCTTTTGCAGGAGGAGGTCACGGATACGCTACCTACCAAGGATGCAAGGCGTGATCATGTGCCATACGCTCGGCCCCAGTACCGGAATGCTCCACCTTATCCGCAATTACCTGGGCCAGGTGATCGCACTGCTAAGCCACCTGATCTTGGTGGAGCTCCATTTCCAATTGCAAAGACGCCTGAAGAAAAGTGGCGTGCTCTACGCAGTTATCGTCGTGCCCGTGGACTCTGTGATAACTGTGCTGAAAAATGGTCTCGAGATCACAAATGTGCGCCCAACATTCGGCTCCATGCAATGCAGGAGGTACTCGAACTATTTTCCATTTCTGATGAGACTGACGAAACTGATACTGCAGCAGCTTCTGATGAACAGCTGAATTTAGCTATTTCGCAAGATGCGGTGTCAGGTTCTGTTGGCCTTCGCACTATGCAGTTTACTGGTCTCATTCAGGATATCCCTGTGAGGATTTTGGTTGATTCGGGCAGCACTACATCATTCCTCAGCCAACAGATCGCAGATCAGATACCTTCTCTAGTCCAGCAGCCATCCAGTCACAAAATTCAGATTGCAAATGGAGGTATTATGCACTGCTCTGAAATTGCAGTTGATTGCCGATGGTCTATGGCTTCTCACGTGTTCATTCATTCTCTAAAACTTCTGCCGTTGCAATCCTATGATCTCATTCTTGGGATGGACTGGCTGGAACAATACAGTCCAATGAAAGTAGACTGGAAGGACAAATGGATGCAAATTCCTTTTGGTAACACCTCAATTGTTCTCCATGGTTTTCCTGAAATGCAGAACCGTGATCTAGTGTTTCAGCTTCTGTCATTACATGCTACTGAGCAGTTGTCGGCTGAACCCCCTGCATATACACATGAGATTCAGCAAATTCTATCACAGTTTCCAGATGTCTGCTCTCCTCCCTCTGAGTTACCACCAGTGAGACCCTATGATCACTCCATTCCCCTAATTCAGGGAGCTCGCCCAGTCAACATTCGAAGTTACAGATATCCACCGATGTTGAAAGATGAGATCGAACATCAAGTGACTCAAATGCTGCAACAAGGTATTATCCAACCAAGCAATTCTCCATTCTCTTCTCCAGTCCTCTTAGTTAAGAAGAAAGATGGCTCGTGGCGCTTTTGTGTGGATTATCGCTATCTGAATGATCTCACAGTCAAGGGCACTTTTCCCATCCCTGTGTTTGAACAATTAATGGATGAATTGTCGAATGCAAAATGGTTTTCCATATTGGATTTATTTGCTGGCTACCACCAAGTAAGATTGAAGGAAGGTGAGGAGCACAAAACAGCATTTTCCACTCATTCTGGACACTTTGAGTTTAAGGTTATGGCATTCGGTCTCACTGGAGCCCCCAATACGTTTCAGCAGGCCATGAATATCACTCTAGCATCTCTGCTGAGAAAATGTGTGATAGTATTCTTTGATGACATACTAGTTTTCAGTCCAACCTATGAACAACACTTGGAGGACCTGAAAAAAGTATTTCATCTATTACAATCTGAGAATTGGCATATTAAGCTATCTAAGTGTCGTTTTGCTCAACAACAGATCTCATACCTGGGGCACATTATCAGTTCGGCTGGTATCGCTACTGACCCTTCTAAGGTCGAAGCCATTGTGACATGGCCAGTGCCAACTAATGTTCGTGAAGTCAGGGGTTTTCTCGGCTTGGCAGGATTTTATAGAAAGTTTATTCGCCACTTTGCAATCATTGCAAAGCCCCTTACTAATCTGTTGAAGAAAGGCTCCTTATTCATCTGGACATCAGAACATCAATTGGCATTTGACACTCTGAAGCAGTCAATGAGTTCAGCTCCTGTGCTATCGATACCAGATTTCACCTTACCGTTTGCAATTGAGACAGATGCTTCCAACAACGGTATTGGGGCCGTACTCCTCCAGCAAGGCCATCCATTGGCATTCATTAGTAAATCACTTGGTCCCAGAACGCAAGGTCTGTCGACCTATGAAAAAGAGTATATGGCCATTTTGTTTGCGGTGGAACAGTGGCGTGTCTATCTGCAGCTTGCCGAGTTTATCATCTATACTGACCAAAAGAGCTTGGTGCACTTAAATGAGCAGAGGCTGCATACTATGTGGCAACAGAAAGTCTTCACTAAGCTGTTGGGTCTCCATTATAGAATTGTGTATAAGAAGGGCAGTGACAATCGAGTAGCTGATGCATTGTCTCGGAGACCTCACTCCTCTGAAGAATCTTGTTTGACAATGTCAGCGGTGGTACCACAGTGGTGTGATGATGTTATTGCTGGCTATGCATCAGACCCCCAAGCCCAAACTTATATCCAACAGCTAGTGCTCTCCTCTGATTCAGTTCCTCATTTCTCTTACCAGCATGGTTTGCTGCGGTATAAAAATCGCATTTGGTTAGGAACTAACAAGGAGCTTCAGCTGAAAGTTATGCAGGCACTGCACGCATCTGCTCTGGGCGGACACTCTGGTTCGCCAGTAACCTATCGACGGGTTCGTCATCTGTTCGCATGGAAAAGCCTCAAACATGATGTTCACCAATTTGTCACCAGTTGTCCTACATGTCAACAGGCAAAGCCGGATAGAGCACGTTATCCAGGTCTGCTTCAACCACTACAAACACCTTCTTCAGCATGGCAGAGTATTTCAATGGATTTTGTGGAGGGCTTACCACCATCTCAGGGATATAACTGTATCATGGTTGTGGTGGACCGTTTTTCTAAATATAGCCACTTCATTGCCCTTAAGCACCCATTTACCGCTCTCACTGTTGCAAAGACGTTTATGCAGCAAGTCTACCGCCTTCATGGTTTGCCTTCATCCATTGTCTCAGATCGTGATCGTATCTTTATCAGTCAGCTGTGGCAGGAGTTATTCAGACTTGCGGACGTACAGTTGAAAATGAGTTCCGCATACCACCCACAAACTGACGGACAGACAGAGCGAGTAAATCAATGCTTGGAAACCTTCCTTCGGTGCTTCGTTAATGCGGCCCCATCAAAATGGTATGACTGGCTTCATTTGGCTGAGTTCTGGTATAATTCTAGTTGGCATTCAGCGATTGAGCGTTCTCCATTTGAGGCACTATATGGATATGCTCCTCGCCATTTCGGCATTGATGCATTGGACGCTTGCCCGTCGATGGAGCTATCCACTTGGCTGGAAGATAAGCATGTTATGCAGACATTGATCAAGCAACATCTCCAGCGTGCTCAGAAACGGATGAAGGATCAAGCTGACAAAAAACGTTCTGAACGTTCTTTCTCTAAAGATGACTGGGTCTATCTCAAACTTCAGCCCTACGTGCAGTCATCTCTTGCTCCTCGCTCCAACCAAAAGTTGGCCTTCAAATTCTTTGGTCCATTTCAAGTGGAAGCCCGAGTTGGATCTGTTGCTTACAAATTAGCTCTTCCTGCACATTCACAACTCCATCCAGTGTTCCATGTATCACAACTGAAACAAGCGTTGCCTGTCAAGCATGGAGTTTCATCTCTCCCAGTGGATTTGGATAGCCTGCAGATTCCAGAACAGGTTCTCCAACGGTGTGTTGTTTCTTCAGATTCAGCTGTTGTTTTGCAGGGTTTCATTAAGTGGTCCGGCATGCCTCGGTCTCTGGCTACATGGGAAGACCTTGAAGCGCTTCGCCACCGCTTTCCCCGAGCTCCTGCTTGGGGTCAAGCAGGCTCTAAAGGAGGAGGGGATGTTACTACCGCTGCTACATCTACAGAGGCCGGCCCCTCGACTGCAGCTCATCCGGCATCGGTGGCAAGACAGAGCACACGCGCTCGGCGTCCAAATGCGCGCGTGCACGGACCAGAGTGGGCTTGACCCTTAGGCGTAGAAGTGGCTGCGCCGCTTGGGCAAGCAACCGGCACTGCCGGGTGTATTAAGTCCAGAGAGTTCAGTTGAGACGGCAACATGTATTGAACGCAAAACAGAACCCATCTATAAGATTTCTCTGAACTCCTATCCCGTGCTCTGCTTCCCCTTCCCAAAGTCTGTCCTCTAATTCCTTCCCCAATTCAGTTACCCTAACAAGTTCCTAGTAATTATTGAAAGGTCCTTGTGTCATGCTATCTTTTTCATGGTGTACAGAGTAGGTTGGTTAAACTACTATGAGAGGTTATAGTTTTCTCTTGACTCTTTGTGACAATTGTATTGGCCTCAGTAGAGACTGTAGCAATTTCTTTCTTAAACTTTAGTCCAGTCTCCATCACCAACTCATCTTATTAAACTATGGCTATAGCATTTTTTTCTTTCCTAAGTTTTTTCTTCAAATAGGACATTTTCTTCTTTTCGAGAGGAACAATTTTCTCTTTCCAAGGTAAAGAAAAAGGAATTTCTAAATATTTTGTCCGGGTAAATATCTGTTCACTCATGTTTAGATGGCTAGTATATATGTTCTCTAGATTCATGTTGCAAGGTACGCCATTAATAATTTGTTCAGATCTTTTATATCGCACGTTATTATTAATTTGTTCTCATCTTCTATATCGTTGGGTTGTTTTTGTCTTGTTTACTAGGACCAGTCGTAGCGTCATTTGACAATCTTAACTCTTATGAGATTAAGATGTTCGAGTATATCGGAAGAATTTACTCCATACTGTCTTGTATTAGATATCGCTATATGTGAAACGTGTTGGTCAAACTTTCTTAAGTTTGACGAAGTTTATAAAAAATACTAGCAACATTTGTATCTCTAAATAAGTTTATTGTAAAAATAGATAGATTTTAATGATCTATCTAATAATACTATATATACTACACTTTAGGTGTAGAAATATTATTCTACACCATAAGTTAAAACTGAGCCGAAAAAATAATAAGTAATATTGAACAACGTTCACTATCATCTAATACTACATTAGGACTACAGAATACTAAACGATACAAAAACGTGACTACTGAACGATACTGAATTCTGTTCAGAATAACACTTCGATGTAGAATAGTATTCTATACCTAGGGTGTAGAATAGTATTCTACACTAAAAGATCGCAATTTCTTGTAAGTCACTGAAAAAGTTTAAAAAGACTTTAGCGTCACTGCTTCAACTTTTTTTTTGGCCTCCATGCCACTGCCGTTAGATTGGGTTGTAACGATGTTAAATCGCAGGTGTGAAAAGACGAAAATATCCCTAGTCTTTTTGCCGTACACTTAATCCAACTGGAGCGGTTTTTGCTTGCTCCAGACTTTGTTTGCATCATGCTTCTAGCCTCTGCCTTTGTTCGCGGTTGATTCTTTTTCAGAAAATTCAGTTTGTTCCCCGAAGCTCTGGTTCGTCCTTGAAGCCTTGGTTCGTTCGCGGAGCTTTGCTTCGTTCCCAAAGCTTCAGTTTGTTCGCAAAGTTTTGCATCATTCACGAAGCTTGGGCTTGTTCAGCTAAGCTTCGCCCGAAGTCTTGTTTCCTGCAAAACTAGAAGGTGAAACCAAGACACGAATCCATTAGGCTGTTCGGGACTAGTTTAGTTCCGAAAAGTGAAAAGTTTTCGGTACTGTAGCATTTTCGTTTGTTTGTGACAAATATTATTCAATCATGGACTAATAGGATCAAAAAATTCATCTCGTGTTTACAGCTAAACTGTGTAATTAGTTTTTGTTTTCGTCTATATTTAATGTTTCATACATGTGCCACAAGATTCGATGTGACGGGAAATCTTTAAAACTTTTTGGTTTTCAGAGTAAACTAAACAAGGCCTACGTTCTGTCCGGTTGACCAGCTTATGGCAAAGATATTGGGATGCATTGCAAGCATCCTATAATTTGCTCGCATCTCGCGATTACCGGCCTGCGTGCCCTAGCAGCGGAATCGGTACTGGTTCTCCTGCCTCGACCCTGCAGATGGAGGCCTCAACTGAATTGCTTGTAAGACGGCAGGAGAGGAATAACCGCAAAATAAAAAGAAAGTGAAATACATGGGTGTCAATTAAACTTTTTTTTTGCAGCGAGCTATTTATCTACGAACTTTTAAACTGTGAGCACGGTAGGCCTATACTTTATAGTACTGTATTTATTTATCTACAAAAAACCAGCACACGGTAAGATTGGGTGCATGTTTGGATCTCATTTAGACTTTGGATTCTAGATAACGAATGTAGAATTTGGAGGAAGAATTTTAGGGTATTTAGATCTTAGCTAGTTTTCATAGTGATTGTTGTATTTGTATAGTAAAAATTTCTAAATAGTAGATTTAGGGTAGGATCATATTATCATTTTTCTACCTCATTCTCATTATTTTAGGAGATTGAAACATGTCCTACGTGAGAGGGAGGAAGACGACCACAATTGATGGCTGTGCTTGCTAGTGGTTAAAGCATCTTTAAGAGTCTTTTTCAAATTTACCCTCTAACTCATTATTTGGAAAATTCTTTGAGTAAAAATTGTTTCCTATATCTTTGTAGTGTAATCTTCAACAACTTTTCTATATATTTTGCATACTCTAGGGAGTCATCCTCGTTGCTCTCCATCTTTAACTGGCGAGAAATACGGAATAGATGATATCTATATTTGAATATTTAATTTAAATAATTTGAGGCTATTTTTTTACCAAAACTTCTATTCTTGTAAATTAGGAAATATATAAAAAGTCTTTTAGAGATGCTCTTAATGGATGCCTTTTTAAAATTTATTTAATATTTCTTTCAGCCATTAGATTTTTTAAAGAAAATTCTGATTCAACCGTTCACAATTCTTACAATTTCCATAGATGATCAGCTGGGAGCCTGGGACCTTAGAGGGAGGTTGCAGTAAGGTAGGAAATGAAAGATGGAGAAGTATGGCAATGGCCTTATGAGGAAATTTCATTTTTTTTACGGGTCCAAAGATTTATTTCTGCAAAACAATCCAAGAAATTATACAAGGAGCTCAAACCCATTTTGTAATATACCTCTGTTGACTAGATTTTTTTTTGTTGTGAAACATGGTCATTCGATTTGAGCTAAATATGTTTATGGCAACGTGCATATCAATTGTTAACTTCTAAAATTTACAGACCTAGTTTCTCGAAGATGTTTAGTTATAGAAATAAAGTATATGTGTAAGTGCGTTCATATATATCATTATTACGTGTGTATTAACATGAGTGTGTTGCTAGAAAGGAGTTCGTGAAAGGAGGTTATAAAATCTCTAAAGAGCTTATCAAATATCAAATGATATTAAAAAAACACTATCATTGCAACTTAAAAAGACCATACGATTTAAGGCCTTGTTTAGTTCCAAAAAAATTTTGCAAAATTTTTCACATTCCTCATCATATCGAATTTTGCGGCGCATGCATGGAGCATTAAATATAGATAAAATAAACAACTAATTGTACAGTTTACCTTTAATTTGCGAGACGGATTTTTTGAGCCTAATTAGTCTATGATTGGATAATATTTGTCAAATACAAACAAAATGCTACCGTGTATATTTTGTAAAAAAAAAATTGAAACTAAACAAGGCCGTGCCATCCTGATTCCTGAAACGAAAGCTTTTCGCTTTCCACGGTTCCATTCCGCCCATCAGGTTCGCCATCCCCCTCGGTTGTCGCCCGTAGTAGATCTCCACGGTCATGGCTCGCCACAGCGATCACGTCCAAAGGCACGAGTTCCTCAAGGTGCTGCTTCCTTAGCTGCTTGAACCACAACGGCCCCATGTTTCCATCATCATGCACCATGCGAACCCTTGCATTTCTTTCGATCACAGGACACATGTCACACCCTTGCATTGGCCGCCGGCGAGTCGCCGTCGGTCGACGTGAGCACGAACACGAGGATAGGATACGAGGTCGCCGGCAAGGTAAACCCCTCAGCCTTGGCGAATTGTATTACGCAATGTCTGGTTGTCGGACAGGATACAGGTCTTGGGGCACTTATACGCCCTTACAGTCACTGGCCACTTGGGTCCATAAGCCAGTACATGTAATTTGAAAACGTAAATAGACAACTAGTGCTATGCTGTGATGAATACGTCTTCTCTTCAGGCGCCACCTTCTTCACTACAGGCATGACAACACAGCCTACTGCCGCAGGTACTGTAGAAGCTGTTTCAACAAGCATAGTACTGTCACTGTTGCAGTAGACATCCCAATATCTTTTCCATCGGCCAATTGAAATAGGGATTCATTAGTCTCGATGCAGCCGGTATTCTCGAACCGCTCTTGAACGAAGGAATTTCACATGAACTGTAAACAAATTTTATAGGACTCAGTTATTTTTTTCATAAAAAGACACAGAAAAGCAGAAAAAAGAATTCGGCAATATAAAGGAATCTGAATCTGATTAAGAGCAAACTATGAAATTCCTAAGTAATTTCTGTATTCCGTGCACACGTTTGACAGGCAAGAACATGGTGGTGAGGCCACAGTTCATCGGAACTCTTCTCCTTGAATTCTCCAAGAAGATGGTTTGTCAGTTGCCACACACGTTATTCGCTTGAGAATGTCTCATATTGCGTTGTCTTGTAGCTGCAGACTACTCCTTTGCTTGCTGCCTCCTGCTTGCCTATTCTGACCGCCATCGATCCTATGTCGTCTTCGGTAGTGCTGGGCAGAGTTTCTGACGGCTCATGGCCACACCTTCTGCTGTTCGAGTGCGAAGGGGACATGGTGTTCACAATGAAAGTGTTACTGTTCGAGGCAAGTGGGATGCAGAAAGAGTACAAAGGCACAGCATTTTCAGCAGATGTTGCTGATGACAAACACCACGTGATTGACCACAAGCAGGTAATGATCGGAAGTTGGAATGGTGGAGATGATTGCAAATCATGTGCACAATTTTATATTTTATTTCACACATTTTCTTGAAGAAAAAAATGCTCAGAGAAGCAGCAGCCTGAAGGATAAAAAAGAGAGCACGTAATTAGAAGCGCAACTAGCACAGTACAGGAGATAAGAAGCCAGAATGCTCGCCAACTTATGTGCATAAACAGATGGCAAATCAAAAGGCAGCCCATTTGATCACCAAGATAATTACTGCTGCTGCTTTCAAACAGATTACTGAGCTCCGTTCTGGCCCCATTCACCTCCAACTCGATAATGCAGATACAGAACTAGGTTCTTTTTCACCACACCCCAAGGGATTTCGATCTGCAGAAATGATTTATGCTAAAGCCACATGCGTTCTAATTCACAATATATGAAGGTGACCACAGATGAAATGTGCTTCAAATTGACCTACAACATGCAGGGTCACATTGAAAATATTAGCTGGGAGCAAGAGATTATTGAAGGCAAACTTCAGGACGGCCAACACCTACTGCCATTTCCAATAAGGTTGGAAGGGGTTCTACAGAGGCAACGAGATTGAAGCCTTGAAGGCGACCAGTGCAGGTCAAAGAAACTGTACTAGTCTTCACACACACATTCTTGGTTCTATATTGTTACTCAATGCAGCTACTATGCTCGATGAAATGAGATGCAATCAAATGGCTATAATGAGATGCAGCTACTATGCTCAACACAATTACGTCTAGATCTCAGGTAATGCTCGATGATATGAGATGCAATCAAATGGTAATAATAGGAATGCCCTGGATTGGACAACATTAATCTACTATGCAGCTAGCAAACGAGAACACAATGCATATACTGGATAACTGAAGCAAAAATTAAGGAAGCACAGCTTAAGGTCCAAGCAGCTAATTATAAAAGAGCAGGTCTACAGCACTTATTAAACATCTCAGATATTCCCCAGGAATTAAGACACAGGGGTTCGGTTGCAGCAGAGCATGCAGAGCCAAAAAGCTTCAGTCCAGATAGACAAGTATACTAGATTGGATGGGACATGATCCTGAGCGGACTGTCACCTAACCATAGGCACAGTTCAGAGCATCAATCACTTTTGTGCCTTGCCTTCTGCTTCTTGGCCTTGGCAGCCTTCCTGCCTGAGTTGCGAGGAACAGTTTCCTCAACAACCTTGAGTGGTGCAAAGCTGAAATCCGAAGCAGACATGCGGTTTTTGTACTCTGGATTTGCCTCCAGAAACTTATCCACATCACCAGCACACTTTGCATGCTTCCCATTGGGCATGACATAATATGGGTCCATTTCACTGTAGTCACTCCTCATAATCACTAGCCTCTCCGTCCCTGGTGGAGGCTTTGGTATGTTGGGATTGTCAAAAACCCAGATGTGGCTGTTGTCATACTCAATGTCAGCATCATCTTCACAAGAGCAGTCTGGTCGTCTGCTGCAGAACCATGGATCCTTAGTGAAGTTCTCACGAAGTGTCTCAAATTCTTCTTTTGGAACCGTACTCCATTTGTAGCACTTGTGGCATTGCACTGCATACAAGCCAACAGAATCTTCGGTAGAACCCCGCTTTCTCTGTCAAATAAAATGGGTCTTTGTTATTTTCTTTATTTATTTAAAGACAAAAGAAAATCTAACTCTAATCAGCAAAGATTGTGGCAAAAAGAACAAATATGAGAGGGATGTTTGCATGACAAAGCAGAATAATGGAAAATCTTCACAACAACCACAGTGAAAATGAAAGCTGCCATACAAATATATAATTCTACAGTAGACCATTTCTGTAACACAGGACAATGAAATGAAACTTGCTAATATTCCATTGCACAAAATGGCTTTAGCTTAACTCTATCTTATGCTGCACAGTGTTTATAGCAACCTTTTGCATATAGTTGCACAGAAGTCAATATTCCATTGCATACAAGTAACTGTGGCAAAAGATTTAGCCAGGAATTATTTCAATCAGGGAAAGAAGTGCTGGAGAAAATATGGACTACTAAAGAAATATGCAATAAAAGGTCTGTGTCGTGCAGCTGATCTTGGCATGACAAAGGTAATTTTGAAGATAGATGCAGCCATACTGGCAGATGCTCTTAAATCAAGTGATGTGGATCAACATCCCCGTGGTGTTTTGTTTAGGAACATACCGGAGCTCATGTACCACTGTGAAGTTTCTGTATGCTCTAGAAGCAATAATCTGGTGGCTGACTGCTTAGTTGCCTATGGTGCTTGTAATTTAATCCCTGACTCACAAGAGTTCATGAGTCAGACACTGAACTGTGTAGAACATTTGGCCTCCAGCAACAAGCTTGGAGCCAATTGTTAATGGAAGCGTATGTTTCCGTTAAAAAAAGGCAAAAGAAGAAGAGGAAGTGGATCCAACTTAATTTCTTCCACCATTTTTTCAAATTATACTTAGAACATATAACTAAAGTCAGTGGCAGAGCTGGTCAATTTTCACGCCTAGGGCCACTCACTAAGTATGTAAGATGTCTATATTGGGTCAAATAACTATATTGTCATAAAAATAATGCATAAATGCATGATTTTAGATGATATTTCATTCATACGCTCTAATCCACACCATATAATTAATAAACTCCCATTGCAGATCTTGAGTAATGGGTGAAATACCCAAAAATATGGAATAATAACAGTACCAGTTTTTGTTAAAAAAACATCTCATTCATTCATAATGGGAACTGGCATGAGAATGTCTGAATTGCGAAATTCAACATTAAAATGCAACTTGGGATGGAAAATCGAGAATTTATCTTTTCTAGTTGCCTTATCGAATGCACACAACATTAAAATTATCCAGCATCTAGCTACTGTCGTGTGAGGTGTACAAGGTTGTCGGCAACACGCTGCTGCAGTGTGCCCGCCGCAGCTCCGAGCCAGTGAGCCCTGCTGCAGCCATCTGCCACCAGCCGCCCAAGCCTCATGCCACAACGCTGGGTTGCTGGCCAGCGGTCATGCCTCCCAAGAATGCAGGTGGACTTTGGCGTCGAGCAAGGATGCACTTGGTGGCCGGGTGGGGAATTGTTGATTGGGGAGGGTCTAGGTGCCTCGTGCTGTCGCGACGGTCGCTAGGGTTTGTTGATTTTGCAATGGTGATTGGGAAGTGGGCGAGTCGCGAACTACTGTGAAGGAAACTAGGTGAGGCAACAATAACACAGGGTTGCCGCAGAGCAGGTCGGCGGCTAAGACAAGGAAAGCAATGGAAGTATGGGCCTTTTCCCTTTGCTGTTGCGTCGACGCCATAAAAAATTCTGAGGGCGGCCACAGCCCTAGTGGCCCTAGGCCCATATCTGCCCCTGACTAAAGTAGCTTCACAAACAAACATTGGTGTAAGAGGCTAAGAGTATGGCATAAACAACTTTTAAATAAAGTACCTAAGCTTTCAGTTGTTCCTCTTCCATCTCCCAACTATACATGAGTGGCACAAAATGTGTATGCCTTGTGTCAACCATACAAAAATATGAATACATGCAGCATAGTTACCCCTTCAATCAAACAAAATGGTGCATGCCCACCTCAAGAACATCAAAGGGAAGTATTAAACAAATGATGAATATATTGCAAATACATATTTATCTTCCACAGAACAGTTATCTGTGGCTAAGATACTGACATACTGTTAGCAAGGTAGCAATAATCTATCTATACTGTTGTGCTCATTCGCCTAAAACATCCACTTTTCAATCTAATTTAGCCATAGCGATTTCCTATACTGTTGTCTTCTGCGTAGTTTAAAAAAAAGGTACTTTTGGCAAACTAACACCACTACTTTTATTTCATACTCTACTGCTCACTGCTAGTTATAGAACATAAATTATCTTGGAATCCTAAGAACTGCGAAGTTACTAAGATCTCCACAATGGCTGGGTGTCCGGGTCACAGGAACACATGGATCTTCAAAACCTGCCTAAATGGATTTAGACTATGTATCACTTGGATTTCTAAGAACAGCAAATGATTGCTTTGTTGTCTTGAATTCCTCCCTGTTACTGGCAAATAGTGATAGCAGTTGGTCATGTATCTAGTATAGCAGGGCCTAAGTATTGCCCACTGCAGTTTTTGTTTTCTCTGTTTTTAGTTGTTTCTCCTTGTGTGGCTGTAATAGGCTTGCTTGGGGGTCAAGAAGATAAGACCCTTGGCAGCCAAGTTATCTAGGAATCTACTCTAGAATATGCTCATCCTAGGGGTGGCCCTCAGCCTATAAGAGCTGGAGTTTGGGCAAGGGTTTTGTAACCGAGATCATTTTTTGCAATACAATCAAAAGGCCATAGCAGGCAAACTGCCCTCTGGCAGATCAATCTCGTGTTCATCAGTTTATCCAACAAATAGCCTTAGACATTTACACCTAAAATCTGAAGAAATGCATAACAGTACCACTTGGATTTCTAAGAACGGCAAATGATTGTTTTGTCCTCTTGAATTCCTCCCTGTTACTGGCAAATAGCCTTAGACATTTACACCTAAAATCTGAAGAAATGCATACCAGCACACCAGCAACTAAGGTAACAATAGATGTAAAACATGTCTGCATCGATTCACCTAATAAAAACAGTGCATGACATGAAAGCAACAGATAATTGATTATACACTCAAAGAGCAAACCATTGGGTGGTTTAGAACCAATTTCAGAATGATACTTTTCTTTTTATCAAAAAGTTTTGCGGAAGAACCTATGTGTGGACCCAACCCTAGTCCCCAATGTCTTTGGAACTAAAATTGCACGAAGACATGCATACTATAGTAAGATCTAGCACGCACACAAGCCTTTCGAGACAAAACAACCAGATGCAACAAGTGATTAGTAGAGCCACTGCAATATCCAACAAAATCAACACCTGATAATGACGTATCTGGCACAAAATGAACCACCCACATCAACATGCACTCCGTCTGGCCGCAGGGCAAGAAGGGGCAGGGGAAGAAGCCAAAGCTATAGCGCATATCAATACACAACCAAGGTACCAGAGATCTGTGAGGAGTGCGAGGGAGTGCAGACCTGAGAGCCTTGAGAGGGGGGCGAACCCGGGGTCGACCCTGTTGTCATGCCGGCGGCGAGGTGGAGTTGGGGGCACAGGCGATAGAGGCGATGCGGGGATTGGGGAATGGCCGAATGGACGGGCTGTATCTGTATGTGAAGGGGAGGGCCTGAGAGGGCCCGGAACTCCTGTATTTGTATGGGCCGGAGATCTGTTTGGTAAAGTCTGGCGCGTTGACTCGATTGGCTGGCGTTTGGTTCATAACCATAGTTTTGGCATGCCACAATTGCTCAAGCTTGTCTATAGTGTTTTGCGTCACATTTTCACACCAAAAGTCTGGAGAACTATTTTGTTGCCAAACCTGTGGTGCGGCCGTAACTGTGGTGTGGCAGGCCGAGGTAACCAGCCAAACAGGCCAGCCTGGTTCGTATCTATAAACACAATAATGTTATTTGGAGACAGCATATACAATACTACCATGTTTAATTACAATAATACTACCATGTTTAATTACTTGCATAGCTGTATATAGTTAGCCCGGCTGAGTTAAGATGCTATTTGGTTGCTCACGTAAGAATATATTGCATGAGATAAATTAAGTAAATAAACACAATCACCATATTTATTATTTATAACCATTTTTGTTTGCTCTTAGTTTATCTAATTATTTCTTAATATTATCTAAAATATACTAATATTAATTAATATTCGCTATCATGCACTAACAATGTTATTATTTGGTAATTGCTCGCTTCTAGTGAGCTTATCTCGGGACCCAGGCTGAGGAGCGTTTTTTGCATGAGTAGAGCCAAGGCCCAGAAAGCGAAGCAACCAATCATAGGGCGTGTTTGATTTCATGGTCCTGCCTGGCATGGCCGGCTAACCTGGCTATGGACAGCTCAAGCCCGCCCTGATGGTGCAACTTCGTGTGTTTGATTCTTCTGTACCAGTAGCAGTGGCGGAGCATAGTGGAGGCGTGCTGGGCTTCAGCTCCCCCTTGCCCGGCGCTGTTACAACTGATGCTCCTGTCAGCTGCCAGCATTGAAGAAAAGAAACATATGAATCTGTGTGTCAGAGCAAAAGAAATGAGAAATCTGTAGGTGGCTGCTCGAACTAGCCCTCCCTTTGTTTAATGCTGTGCTCCGCCACTGACCATTAGAGCCAAACTCAGTTCACATTGGGTTTGTCGGCCTGGCCAGAAAGATATGACGACCTTGCACTTAGAACTTGGTAACGTTATTCCCACAACTTGCCTTCATTTTGTCTTTGGCATTTCATCGAACATATGCTAGGCTGAGAGCAGCAGCTGAACGACATGCTGCGGCTGCACGCCGGCACTAGCACCATTTGCTTGTGCTCCTGCCCCACCGCTGCCGCACCTGCTCGTCACCGGCGGACAGCACAGTGCCGCCTCGAGGCCCTACGCAGTGGTCAGCCCCACCTGAATGACCAGAACGTCATTCATTTATGGCGGAGGATGGCATGCGAGGAGGACCTGGATGACAAGCACGTCGCGGATCCATTGCGGACAGGCGGAGGATGGCCAGCCCCACCAACGCAACACTGCAGGCCATCCTCGCAGGCCTCCCGCCGCTCGCACACCCATCCTGCGTCATCACCGCCGCCGCCGCCCGGGAGGACCGTCTCGTATCCTCTGTCGCCGCTGCGCTCGACCGCCATGACGTCCCGGGCGGGGACACTGTGCTGCACCTCGCCGGAGTTGAGCACGGACAGCAGGATCTGCGGTACCACACCCTTGAGGAAACCGCAGCCAGGTACCCATCTGCGACAACCCCCGCGCGCAGCTCCCGCACCGCCACCGGGTGTCACGCCACCACGAACGCGACGCCAGAAACGCGCACCTCCCGCACCACCACCATGAATGCCACCGAGAACACCACACCACCTCCTGTTTAGAAGAATGAATTTCCATTCTTTTGTTGGTTTTCTGTTCACTTTGAATCAGCCTACGTCGTCTCTCTTCCCTCACAACCATCAGTGTCTGAAGTTTCATGATGAATATTGGTTTCACATTTTATTGCTGTAGTGAGGAAATAGAACCAGATGATACTATAAATTTGTATTTTAGTTCTGATGAGGACTGAGGTAGATTCGCATTGTTGAAGAAAGCGAAGAAAAAGGATGCTGCTATGGCTTGCTTTTGGCTCTTTCTTCTATTGGCTAGTCTCAGGCATGAGAGTTTCAATTTCTTTTGAAAAGCAAGTGTGGCTCAGTCATAAGTGTTAGTAATAGCATGAAGTAAGTTGTCGGTTCCAAGAGAGCATAAAAAGATCCCGTCACAAGGAAAGTTTCGGTGGGTGGGAGGTGACTCGAGCGAGTGCTTCAGCGCCGAAGCCAGCCAAGCCACTAGGAGACGGACTTGGATTGCATTTCTCGGGAGCCAAGAGAGAGAGTGAGTTTTGCACCTGGTGGGCTAGGCTCAGTGTGGGCCCAGGAAATCAAACACGAGCTGTTGCAGCCCACGGGCGCAGCCAGGCCTCCGGGCCAGCAATCAAACATGCACCTGCATCCCAAGGCCTGACTGGCGTAACCAACCAATCACACCCATAGATAACAATTGGCGAAAATACACACTAAAGCTCGATATAGAAATTAAAATTCCACCACTATCCACCCCGAGTCCTGGCACACATGTATTGAGTGCAGGGTCGTCTTAAGGGGGTAGACAGCAAGTGCGACGGTCAGGGGCCCATGAATATATGTATGTATATAGTACTTAGTATATGGCCCATTCAAATGAAAATTTAAAGGCTCATACACTTAACAAAGTCCACTAATTAGGAATTAGCTTGTCATCCCTTCATATTTCGATATTCGGCTTGGTTATTCCCATCACCGACACCGCGACCTATCGACCAGCCCAATTGCCAGACGTCGCTTCATGACACCGCAAAGCCACGACATGCCGATGACGCTCTTATGCACACAACGAGGGACGGCCCCCACCCCCATGAGCAAATGGTGTCACAGCGGACGACCATACAGGATCACTCATCGGCCATCACCAATCAGGTATTCAGAAATTAGATTGTGACTAATTGAAAGGATGGGGTGAATAGGCATCTGTCAGAAGTTTCGAAGTTTGGGCTCTGACAGTTCCAACGCAAACTGACGGAAGTTCCCGCTTGAGGGCTGAGGCTGAGCTATGTGCTATGGCCGCTGTGACTGCGGAGGTGACTTGGCTACGATTGCTTCTTGAGGTTTTTGGTGTGCCTGCCACTGCACCCACTCCTGTCTCTTCTGACAGCACCAGTGCGATCAGTGCTTGGGACCCGGTCAAGCATGAGCTCACCAAACACATTGGCGTTGATGCTTCCTACATGAGATCGCAGGTGCATGATTAGGTTGTGACGCTCCACCATGTGCCTTCAGAGGTTCAGTTAGCTGATTTCTTCACCAAGGCACAGACCCGGGCTCAACATAGATTCGTACTGTCCAAACTCAGTGTTGTAGATCCACCATGAGTTTTAAGAGGGGGGGAGTGTTAGGATGTATAGGTGTTATGTATTTTTTCTCTACTTGGAGGACCTTATGTAACCTTGTATATGAGTCCCATTGGCCTGGAATACACTGGTTGGTCACTCTCTAACCCCTAGCTTAGCCAAATTAGTCAAATAAATCCTATCCTATAACTAAAACAATTGCCCTCTGAACTCAGTTCTCAATAGACTAACACAACTTGCAAATATCAATCAACTAAAAGCAACTTTGTTCGAAGCATTTGAATTTCCTTTGCTAGTATACAATTCCAATCTCATCTGGGAACTAATAAAACTTGTTAGAAAAGATATTGCGAATAAGAAGACCTACGTGCTTGGCAGACCTTCCAGTTGCGGTTTGACTCGATGAGGTAGTCCTGCAAACAATAATGATGAGATCCAAATCTGAGAGGCCTAAGATTGGTATTGAAGGAAACAAGTGACTTCACTGACTTGTGCTTGGAAAGGCCCTGTAGTGAGGAAAGGAGAGACAGTACCCGGAGAGATAGATATATTGTGGCACACTCGTTAAGCTGCTTCACACTCTCTATTAGGATATGTATATATCAGGATCAATTAGAGAGATCCCCTAGATTAGCTAGTTGCTAAGTATAGCCTAGTTTCCATGTACAGGTGATAACCTGCTGTATTTGTACCTTCCATGTATGCCTAATTGGCACTATATATGAAAGGCTCCCCACCCACATTGGCTGTGTGGTGATTCTCTACACTCTCGTCCTCCTCATCTGCATCTGTTGCATGTAGAGGGTGTTGGGATGCAGGAAGTGGCACATTGCTACCATTGCTTGAGGAAGGTTCCATTGCAAGCTTGGTTTTGTTTGGTGGTGGCACCTTAATCAATCTGTTTTGGGCTTTTGGCCTTTCAGTTGCCTTTAAATGGGTTGGACCTGTACAAATACCATAAACACTTGTAACTTTATGACAATAATACACCCATTTTTTAAAAATAATAAGAAAAGGAACTGCAAGACGCGAACTAGAGCCTGTTCTACCAACTGGGGTGTTCAGCTGCAGAGAGAAGCAGCAGCTGCTGCAGCTGTGGCTTTTTCTACACAGTCCAAAACACTGTAGTGGCAGCAGCAGCTGCTTCTTCCTGTAGCCGAACACCCCTTACAGTCATGTGAATATCAAGATAAAATTCAAATCAGATTTCTAATTAAAAAGCAGCAAATTAATTTACACTGCCCTGCCATTATTTCAGCTATTAGGGTGTTCAGCAGGGCTCTGCTCCAGGATTTTCCCTGATCCAAACAGGATGCACTTGATCAACATAATAAGGAGAAAGCCCTGAAAATGCTCACCCAGCAGGTTGGCTCCAAACAAAAGAGAGATTCTATGAGAAATAGATCATGCTTCCGTGGTAGGTTGGTGGCTTTTGTATCAAACAAAAAGCACAGTTTGCTGGGTTGATGCATGTTGTGTCATTCTAAGTATGTGCATACATGGACCAAGGTGCATATGTGAGTTCCTAGCAAACAACGATTGCATGTGTCTGCCTTCTTTTGTTCTGAGAAGATGCTCAAATTTGTATTTTCTTGCACATGAGTGTTATGAAGCTTTCTGGTTTTATTTCCCTTTTACAAATTTGTTGACGTCGACACAAAAGGCAGCCCAAAAGTATGCTAACATAGAATAACTATGTAGAAGCATTCCAACAAGAGATGGATCCCAAAAGAAGTAACTACGCAAGGTATCCTAACAATCTGTTTGACCTACACATTTTGTTGATACCAATTCGTGTTATAGTTCGCATGAAGACGTAAGATATCCTAATAAGCTGTTATTCTGTTTCACCTGCACATTTTGTTCACACTAATTTGCATATAGTCCATGCACACATATTGAGTCAAAAATGCACTGCTGTTAGGTTAAATGGTTGAACAAATGGTCCAATTCAGAAAACAAATGTTGCAAACATGCTAAATAGTTCTGATTTAAAATCTAGCTGGAAAAAATTACAATTACATACAAATGCTGCTAAAAAGAGACGCTGGTGTCGACCAAAATATTACTAGTCAATGCCTAAAACAGTATTCACATATTAGCAATCAAAGTTATAAAATGATGCTTGCATGCATTGCATGTCCCTATGGAACAGCACTTGAGTTTTTTTTCCTTTATATGCAGTTAGAATATACATATTTCGTTTGCGGTTCCAGCATGTGTTCAGAAAGCACACATGCTGGACAGTTAACTCAAAAAAAAAAGGCTGTTCAATTTATCTTTACTTTGCAAAATCACAATGACGAACCAGGTAGATGGCAGCTCAAGAACACACAAAAAAAACATTAATACAAAATTTGTTTCAAATAAAGGTGTTCAGATAAATCTTGGTGAAGCTCACAGCAATAAATTGGGGGCATTTGCCTAATATATGAATCAACACGTACATGTCTCATGTCATAATATAAGTTTGATAGAAACACTAATTAAGTAATTATATCCATATCATTGATAATAATTAGGTCACAATTCACAAATACACTAGAGGGGATATCAAGATATGAGTATAGGAGCAGACCCATTAGTCTGATACAGGTCCCGTGGCCCGCCCCTCTTCTTCCATCTCTCTCTTTCCTTGCACACCCCCCACCCCCGGCGTGAGAAGCCTGATACAGGTCCCGCAGCCCGCCCCTCTTCCTCCATCTCTCTCTCTCTCTCTCTCTCTTTGCTTTGTTCCTACCACAGTGAAACCTACTAGGGTATGCCCCTACCAGGCTACCATTGTCGTCCTTCTTTGGCAGTTGGCAACATCCTGGAGCTAGGTGTTGACTGGGGAAGTGATTATCGTTATTGGAGTCAAGATAAATCTGACTAACACAGTAACACTCATTTCATGGCATTTGAGTTTTAGGTTTTCATTTTTTATTTGGAATGTTTGTGCAATATATAGTTGCTAGTTTTTTTTCGATGGGATGCGTGCTTTAGGTGCAGTGTATTGTCTACCCGGTCCATTCGTCGTGATATCCAAAAAATGCAATGAATAGGGTCAAATTTCGACGTTTACATTTTGTTATTTTAGTTTTTGCATGCATAATGAGGTAGTGTTATATTTGAATTATCATGGTATTATTTTTTTCTTGTTCCCGTTAACCAAATAACTCTGTAAGCAACTAGTCCCTCTTCTCTAGTTCTCTTGTGTCAAATCCCAATGTCAGGTCAGATAAACTTGTGCTTGTTTTCGCCTACCTGTAGATAGAAGAGAATGGAGGGGGAGAGAGTTCTAAGTTCTCACCAGGCTTGTCGCCGGCCGGGCTAGAGAGCGGACGGCGCGGGGCTGGGGGCGCGCCGGCGTGACTACAGACGGTAGCGCCGGGCTGGGAGGCGCGCCGGCGCGACTGGAGAAGCCGAGACGGAGGCGGGCGGCCAGGAACTGCTTGGGGGGCGCGGAGACGGAGATCTAGGTCCTGGGGAGTCAGGCTGGGGCTGGGGCGGCGTCGTCACTTGTCGCGCGGTGCCACGTCCCTCGTCGCGCGGAGGAAGCAGGAAGGAGCAGCGATGAAAACAGTAGGGACATTTTCGAACCGTATTCGACAACGAATTTGTTAGAGAGGTTTAGATGTGTCGTATGTGAGTCTAAATATTTAACATCTGATACCGTATTTGTATTTAAATACTTAAATCATATATTTATGATGTCGATATCCAATCGTATCTTATTCGATATAATTGATATTATCTGTGTTCGAATCTGAATCCGAATAAAAATACGAAAACAAATATGATATCGGTGATATCCGTCAGTATCCGATCCGTTTTCATCCCTAGGAAGGAGGTAGAGTCACGGTAAAGTTGAGCAATGCAGGCCGCAGGTCAAATACACGGTCTAAAGCATGGTGATCCCAAACGCGCTTGTGCCAGTCCGAAGCACGTAGCATGTTGTGCTTGGATCAACCTCTCGGCCTGCTGGGCAGCACGATCCGACCCCTTTTTAACAGTAGACACAATGCTGGTCTGGTATATACCAAGTTCTCTAACTTGTGAAACTTGTGGTTTTTGCATCTCTCTCAAAAAGACCGTTGTTGTTGACTTTGACCAATCATGTTTGACCGCTCGTCTTATTCAAAATTTTTGTACAAATTCTAAAATATATAAATCATTATTAAAGTACCTCTAATGATCAAATAAGTCATATCAAAATAGATGATATTTATATAAAAAGTTCTAATAAGACTCATGGTCAAACAAGATGTTGGAAAAGTCAATAACAACGGTTTTTTTGAGACGGAGAGAGTATATTGTGTTATGTGAATTGTGAAGTATTAAAGTATGTGACTTGAATGTGATTATACTTATGCTTTGTTAAATTCTGTATTAAATCTGGTGTTTTCATATAGCGAACCATGGACCAGTCCGATAGACTATTGGGTCTCATGCTCTTCGGTCTGGGCCGACCCGAAATTTGGCTCACGTGTTGTGCCTAGGCCGTCAGGCAGGCACGGTGGCCTAACGAGGCACGGTCCGGTGGCACGCAGGCCATACGAGCCCGTGCAATGCCGGGCTGGGCTGGCCCGTTGCTCAACTTTAAGTCACGGTCTCGTGGAAATGTGTGGAGGAGCAGCCGAGTAGGATGCGTCGGGCGTGAGTTTTTTTTAACTTAATAATTACATATCTCGTTTTTCAAAAAATTAATTTTTTTTAAGATTGATCAAATATATATATAAATATACTAATACTAGGTAAATGCCCGTGCATTGCAACTGGAAAAATTAATACTACGATAATATAAGTATGAATATGTATTATACTGTTATCCCAAAAAGACATTGCAAAGGTGATGTCCAAAATATCATATTGCACGAGCGAATCAACAACAAAAACAAATAAAATTGTAGATGTGTGTACATAGAAGCAGGGAGACCATTGGGCGAAACTAAGAGATTAATTTTATCCCGAGTGTACATCTGATAAACATAATAGCATATCTTCTTAACAACATCATAAAGGTATTGACGTGGCAGGCAACGGCAATCATGTAGTCACTTGCAGTTCTCCTAGATGTGTTGGAAGTATCCTGTATATAAGCGGATTGTTAATATTAAAAGCTAAAGTATTATTGACTATCTTAAAAGAATATATATATCAATATAAGATATTACCTTATTTATGGAGTTTGAACCTCTTCATATATAATATTCTTTGTGAATATATCCTTTGTCAATACGAGATAATTCTATTCATCTTTCTATCAAGCTGTAACATTACATCTAAATCTACCTTTCTGGCTCATTGTTGAATTACATTAGACCATCAAATAATTTCACAATTTGCAGGGTAACCAAGAGAAAAATCACGTATCATAACCCATAACCATGGACTCGTGTGCAAATACCAAAAATTTTACAATTTAGAATGAATTGTACTACGAATGGCAAACTGAAAATTGTCAAGATCTTGTATGATGGCAAAGACGGACAATAAATTGCAATATATTAGCGTCTCATCCCCAGGCATCACGCCAACTGCCAACAGTTGAAATCATAGTTAATTTTAGAACATAATCATATAAAAGATCTTGCATCACATGATCTAAAAGACTATGTGCTTACCTTTCAGAACTGATAGCTTATGATTTGGTTCTTGAAATAATTTGCCTATCATCTGCTAGTAAACCAAAAACAGCCTGCAAATGACAATAAAAGTAATTTGTGAAAACAAACACGGTTCATAAAAATGGCTAATGGAAAACGATCCTTTGCATAAGAAAAGAAAAAGTATCGTCACAAAAGAATTGCAAAGAAAAAAATCTCAATAGATACATCTTAGTAGTTTACACCAACAATTTATTATTTAGAAAAAAACAGGTATTACAACATGCTTTACTATCTTGCTCTTATATTCAACCATATAGGTTAGAGACCAAGGCAGAACTTTAATCATGCTCCTCTATTCATATTGGCCCGACTTTGCATCAAAACCACTATCAATTTTGAGTCACTTAAAGGCATTACCAAGCTAGTGTGTCGATGTAATGAATGGATCCTACTATTACATAAGGGCATGTGCTTAGCTAAAAGAATACTGATTATTTTTTATTAATTCAGCACAGAGTAACTATATTGCAAATACATAGTTATAAATAGAAATCAAATTAACAGCTATCTACATGTAGCCGATAATTTTATGTACATGGCATTTAAACCTAGTACAACCCTTTAATTTGATTCATTGCAACCAAATCAAACCTCACAGAACCAATGCTCACAACCTACAGGGGCCTTCCTATTCAAATCCGAGGGATATGGGAGTCTCACCTTGGGACTGTAGGGTGTTTCTTGGCACGAGAGTCTTTGACGTTGTTTGGCGTGGACACGTGAGTTGACACCACAGCCTTGGATGTAAACCGAAGTGGTGGCCCAAATTCCATCCTTTCACTAAATTTGAGAAAAATGAAAGATCAAATGCTAACTCAAAACTCAAAGTTGAAAGGACAAAAACCTGTGTAGCATAGCAATTAGGCAAGTATTTATCAATGAGGCCTTGTTTAGTTTCAAGACGAAAAGTTTTTGTGTGTCACATCAAATATGTCGGCACATATTTAAAGTACTAAACATAGACTAATAAAAAAACAAATTACATAACTTGCCTGGAAAGTGTGAGACGAATTTATTAAACCTAATTAATCCGGCATTAGCACATGTGGGCTACTGTAGCAGCTATGGCTACTTATGGGCTAATTAGGCTTAAAAGATCCATCTCGCGATTTACAACCAAACTGTGCAATTAGTTTTCGTTTTCGTCTACATTTAATGCTCCATACATATGTCCAAAGATTTGATGTGATGGATAAAAAGTTTTTTTGGGTGAAGAACTAAACAAGGACTAAGTGAAGCAAATCATCACCAATCAAGAGAAATAAACCCTCTTTGATCGTGGTTCAGAGTCATTCACATGATTTTTGAGTGAAGTAGCAGCTCATTTATTGTGATTGTCACAAGGACACATCATAGTAGTAGTCGTAGGAGTTGGATAGTAACAGATGATGATCGGAATAGAATCACGATAAAAGAGGACAGATTTAGAAAAAAATACAAAAAAAAATAAACCAGGGATAAACAGATCTGGCAGTAGCCTCCACAAAGGGCCTAGACTATTTTGATAGCAATTTAAGGAGAATATGACTATACCTATGGGATTAAATTGAAATAGAATGACTGAACTCCCAGCTTTGTTTTTAGCAAATTTAGTGGGTGCTCTGTTGTTTTGTTTTTAGCAGATTTAGCGGAAGCAGTACTACAATTCAAAGAAAATAAAAAACATATACTTCATTGCTAAAGGGCATGACTCAATTGGTTCGTTCCTAATAAGTCTGTGCAAACCAAAAAGAAAAGGCAAAACAGGATCATTCAAGTGCATAATTACAAAATAGACAGAGATCACCCAGATCAGTTTACCTGAAACTCGAGTCCAGATTCAGATTCAGTTCATGAAGTTTAACTCTCAGTTTCAGAGGTACTGACAGAGCTACTTTGATAAAGTATTTAGTGTCCAGTTACTGTACCATTGCAACAAATAATCATGTTTTTCGTCAGCGCATACACTACACTTGCGAACAACCCCAAATTTATATATTACCTTATAGGTGAAATCCATTTAAATTGAGCTTCAAAGTTTGACAAAAACACCTTCAGGCATTCAGTTTCAAATTCCAACAACAGCGGCTAACTGATTAATTTCTTTTGTACTATCAGCAACAAATGTGTTTATCTAAACTCCAAACTTGGTACTTTTGAAGCATACTGAATATTAGTAAACACAATAAATACTAAACAATTAATCAACAGTGAGTCATAGAGTTATTACTCAGTGTCATCCTCTGCCAATTGTTCATGTGCAGAACTCTCCATCTCATGATCCTCTGAGCCTTCAGTAGCACCAAACATTTCACTGGACCTCAAGGCAATGTTTACAACGTCCTCCCATGCCTCTGCAACTATTCAGTGAATTGTTTAGTCCATAGTTTAGCTGGCAGAATTTCTTAATTTACAAGTGCAATGCGTGAGTCAAAATTTGACTGAGGCCTGTAACCTGTGATGCTCGACATAATATTAGTAACATCGATCCGATTGAGTCAAAATTTGACAGAGGGCTATAGCCTGTGATGCTCGACAATAGCAGCATCGATCTGATTGAGCATGTGGCGACTGGCGAAGCTGACTCGCCATCAATATGTTTTTTTCTCATTAGGTTGAACACACTACATAAATGGAAGTGACAATCTCGAGTTCAAATCTGAAAGAGAACTCAACTTGCAGGCACCAACACGACCAACCGAGGCGACCCGCGCCCTGCATCTGGTGGCACCTTCGCCGCTCGAGCGCGCGCTTACGGGTGAAGCACAGGCGGCCGCTAGGTTGGCCAGCTGGCCGGTAGTTTCAGCCACGGCGCAGGCGGGCGTGGTTGCGGCGTGCGTCGTGCTCTTCGTCCCCATGGGGCTAGCTGGCTGGCACCTCAGCCGCAACAAGGTGCTCTTCTTCGCCGGTGCGCTCTTCATTTCGCTCGCGGTCGGGAATCGGGATCCACCTATCCCCGTACATGGATTCTCCAAGATGGGAGAGCCACGGGGATAGAGACAGGCGGGGATATAGATCGACATACCAGATGCATTCCCAAGGCTGAGTAGGCAGCGGCCCGCCATGGTCCTGCGGAGGCACGGAGCGCCGGAGCTGTGACTACATGGATTCTCCAAGATGGGAGAGCCACGGGGATAGAGACAGGCGGGGATATAGATCGACATACCAGATGGATTCCCAAGGCTGAGTAGGCGGCGGCCCGCCATGGTCCTGCGGAGGCACGGAGCGCCGGAGCTGTGACACCACGCGATGGCCGGGACAGGGGCATAGGGTGGGGCGGCGCGACGGCGATGTTGTCGTCTCCTTGTTGCCCTATTCCGGCGGAGGTGGTTCGAACCCGCAGGCAGACGTCATGGAGGAACCGACGGTGGCGGCGCCCTTGGCCGCGGTTGAGCGCGTCGTCGCCGTGTCAGGGCGCTCGACGGCAAGGGTTCGGCGAAGGTCATGGGGACTCGCGACTCGTGAGGTCAGAACGGGTCGGGCAGGTGCGTGGGGTCGAGGAGGCAGGGGAGTCGGAGGCACGATTTGGGCGAGGGAGTGCATGGCGATTTCTGGTGCGAGAGCGAGGGGAAGGGAGTGGTGTGAACGATTGTGTTTGCTGTGTTTTAGTTGTAGAGATTTGTCATATGTAATATATATAATTAGGTGGAGCATAAAATATATTTTTATAATGTACTTATTTGCAGATACAAATATTGATATTATTTGATATATTTTTAGTTAAATTTAAAAAAAACACTTTAAAAAATAAGATATGCATTTATTTGTGGGTAGAGAAAGTACTCGCTACAAAGTATACTCTTGTTAGGCCTTGTTTAGTTCTAAAAAATTTTGCAAAACAGGTACTGTAGCACTTTCGTTTGTTTGTGACAAATATTGTCCAATCATAGACTAACTAGGCTCAAAAGATTCATCTCATCAATTCCGACCAAACTATGTAATTAGTTTTTATTTTCGTCTATATTTAATACTCCATGCATGCGTCTAAAGATTCGATGTGACGGAGAATCT